>NC_136726.1:11122385-11722385 GCF_936440315.1 Barbus barbus | reverse complement strand
TCCGTTCATTCTTAAAATCTTTAAGGCAGGTTCAGTGAGCCTTGACCGTGAAAGTCAACGGCTTATTTGGAGTGCAGCGGGATGACGAATTTACATCCGAAGGGGGAGTGGTATTTGATCCCCACTTCCTGGAACACCTGTCGGGGAATGCCGATGTCACACAGGTATACTCGGCCGGCGCCCTCGGATAGAGGCAGCGGGAGGCCCAGGGAAAGTGACCATTTTGCTTCCACGGCATGTGCCTGTCCACTTACTGGAGGGTCGATGCTCAGTACCGGGGCTCGGTTCTGATTGGCCCAGTCAGCGGCGGCCTTGTACCAGGGCTGCTCCCTCAAGAATCCATTTTCATGCGAATCCAGACAGTTTATGACCAGGTCAACTGGCGTCTCAGGCAAGTCTGAGGGTGAAATTACATTTTGTGGATAAGACTAATGCAGTTTAATTTTTAACACAGAAGCCATTTATGTATCATACACCTCCACTGGCTTTCAGAAGTGTTCTGTTATATTACGTAAGGAGGGTGGGTGGGTGCAAAGTTAAACATCATTTTGCAATTCAGACTGGAAGTTTCCAAGACTTTCGAAGCCCATCTAAACTAAGCATTCAGGTGGGTGTGTTAGGAAGATATGTGACATACAGAAACCATGCTAAAGGTTTTTTTGTCATCAAAATTTGTGTTGATGGAAACAGATCTTTTGGGGGAGGATCAACTGGATTACACCTGGTGATCCAATCACAAGTGGTCAGGCTGATTAGAGGTGTGCAATATTCAAATTCTGGATAATGGGATAAGATTTTCATTTTATAGCTGATAACTGTTAAATAAACAATTTTAAAATGTTATACCATTTTGTCTAAATAATAAAAAATAACACTAGCATTTAAAATCAATAAATTTTATAGATAATTTGGGCATCGCAAGATTACACTAAAGATTACATTTTTAAAGATTAACTTTTGAATTAAATATTTATATTCAGCTGAGATGCATTAAATTGATCAAAAGTGACAGTAAAAATTTTAACATTGTTACAAACAACAACTTTTTATACAAATTCTGTTCTGTTGAATTTTATATTCCAAGAATCGTAAAAAGTTAATTTCCCAAAAAATATATATATTTATTTTCAACGCTGATAATAATAATGTTTCTTCAGCATCAAATGTGACACTGAAGACTGGAGTAATGAAGCTGAAAATTCAGCTGTACCATCACAGAAGAAAAAAATAATAATGATATAGATCAAAACAGAAAACTGTTACTTAGTTTGAACTGTAATAAAATGTCCCAATATTACTGTTTTTACTGTAGCCTTGGTGAGTATAGCAGACTTTTTTCAAAAACAAAAAAACTCTCAAACACAAACTTTTGAACAACAGTGTGTATAGGCTATATCTACAATATTAACCAATAATGATAAAAAAAAAAAAATCTGATATTTTAATGAAATTATCAGTTATTTGGGGGTGGGAGACATGACCAAAACCTTGTCACGACACATATCACATTCACAATATAGTTCTTTTTGCTTTAAATAAGGTCTTTATGATATCAAAATTTTTAATACCAAAGAAATTTCATAATTCCTGTCACCAGCGTCAATATAAAAAAAATAAAATAAAAAAATATTTGCCCTGAAGACAGGTAAACAGTCAGTGATTAAATGGGAATAAGAAACTAATTACAAGCAATAGGACAAAAAAAAACTACAGTAAAACAAATAAATAAGAACTGCTACATACATAGTATAAAGTAATCAAATGTACAAAAACACTGCATATTCTTCACTGTGTAAATTAAATATATATTTCTTCCAGGGCTGCCCCCTAACAGTCAACTAACCGTTAGTCAACAAGAAGAGGCTTGGTCGACCAAAATATTTTTAGTCGCTTAGTCGCAGAAATAAAACAATCCACAACCTAATTCACGCAGTCCGTGAAGGACAAATCGTTAACAGCTGGTCTATGTGGTAATACAGTACATCGGGCAGGACATCTAAACGCTCGCCTATCATTCATCGATCTCAAATATGTGACCCTGGACCACAAAACCAGTCTTAAGTCACTGGGGTATATTTGTAGCAATAGCCAAAAATACATTGTATGGGTCAAAACGATTGATTTTTCTTTTATGCCAAAAATCATTAGGATATTAAGTAAGGATCATGTTCCATGAAGATATTTTGTAAATTTCCTACAGTAAATATATCAAAACTTCATTTCTGATTAGTAATATGCATTGCTAAGAACTTAATTTGGACAACTTTAAAGGTGATTTTCTCAATATTTAGATTTTTCTGCACCCTCAGATTCCAGATTTTCAAATAGTTGTATCTCAGACAAATATTGTCTGATCCTAACAAACCATACATCAATGGAAAGCTTATTTATTCAGATGATGTATAAATCTCAATTTTGAAAAATTTACCCTTATGGTTTTGTGGTCCAGGGTCACATATGACTTATCATCTGAAATATGTAAGTATTAGTAGTACATGGCCGCTCAATCTAATGTTAATCTACAGAAATATGCGCTGTTCAAGTGTCTGTGCTAGGGCTGTGCAATTAATCGAATGCGATAGTCATGCGCATCTCGTCAGTAAAGCCGGTTCTGTGATTAGTAGTAAATCTCCATCACATGCTTTCAGATGGAGCAGTATTTACTACACAGAGCCGTAGTTCACTGACAAGCTACACAATATCGTGCTCATAATGGTAGACGATTCGCCTGTGATAATGAACGTGATACTACGTGATGGAGATTTACTACAAACCACAGTACTGGCTTTACTGACGAGATGTGCATGACTATCTCATTCGATTAATTGCACAGCCCTAGTCTGTGCGGAGTGTGAAGAGTAGCACGCTCACTGCAGGACAGCAGCTCACTTACTCCTAAAACACTCCCTCATCTTTCAAATATGTAAAGACTCGTTTTTTTCTGTGCACTCACAAATAACAACAAAACATTGCACTTTTGTAAAATAATGAAAGCAATCAGGATGTGC
Organism: Barbus barbus; assembly: GCF_936440315.1. Lineage (NCBI taxonomy): Eukaryota > Metazoa > Chordata > Actinopteri > Cypriniformes > Cyprinidae > Barbus > Barbus barbus. The sequence goes on along the minus strand of NC_136726.1, from coordinate 11,719,377 downwards.
TTTCTGCCATCTCAGTCTCTGTTAACTTGAACTTAATGTATCAATACATTATTAAAATATTAATGCAGCCTCTGTACTGTAGGCTATTTATAATGATTTAAATAGTTTATTAATAAATGTGCGATTAGTCGACTAATGCTTAAAATGAACGACTACTAGTCGACCAGAAAAATCTTTAGTCGAGGGCAGCCCTAATTTCTTCTTATTAAAGTTACAACAGTGATTTAGCCCGAATCCAATATACTGTTTCACATGTGTTTTCTTTCTAAGCTGTTTGTTTTCACTTAAAACCTAAATTACTGTGTTTACGGGGATTTTTGCAAAGACAGGCATTTTGGCACATACAAGTGTACGTATTTAACCATTTAAGGCCTATAAAATGGCAAAAATTACTCCGTTCAATACTCCAGTGCTCTATGAGAATCGTATTCACGTGCGCGCTCCTCTTCGACAGCGCTCAGAGACAGTCTCTCAGACAGCATGCATATAGCGAAATGAGTTCTCGTTCACTGCTGATTGCTTTTAATGGCTTACAATCACTTGTTTTTAAACTGTAATGCTTAAAATGCGTGCAAACGATACGTTTTTGTGACCACGTATCACAGCAACGTCACGTGAGTGTGTAACCGTGATAGAGGCGATAGTCCAAAATCTCTACTGGTTAATCGTGTCTACTGGTAAATCGCCCACCCCTAATTGTTGTAATTGTTAATAAATGTAAAAACGCATACCATTGTATCATGAATGATTATTAAATGTAGATGCAATAGTGTCACACCTTTCACATTAGAAACCAGTTTGCCTCCTGTCTTCCCAAAAAGTGCAAGTTCGCTGGTGATGGCCTCCAACATCTTGACGAAGTTTGGCAGGAAAAGGATGACCTCCACTTCATGGTTGGCCAAGTGACGACCACAGCTGATGCCCTGAGCGCCCTGAACATGTGGTCCACACAGCAGGGCCACCGTGGGCCGCTGATGTACATTCTTTGGGGTAAGTCTACGAGAAGAACCAGACCAATGGCAACCAGACGTGATATTGAAGATATTTTTGATAATGCAATTTCTGTTAAAGCCCCACAAACCTGTTCGGGCCTCCAAGTAGCGTAAGGGCCATCTGACTTGCACATACGCCCGTCATCTCAAGCCTGCGCTCCAGAGAGAGACCATGACTTTCTGCCGCAGCTAATATACGCTTGTGCAACTCGAAAGTGATGCTGGGTACCACCAGCCCTGAGTCTGGGAGAAACAGCATAAATTAAGGCAAAATTAGAGAAATTATTAAAAAGATCATGAGGTCAGATTCTTACCAGTGCTATATTCTTTTGTTCCATTCTGTGGAACCATGATCTGTCTGTAGACGACGGGTTTGGCCTCTAGGATGTTCTCGTCATGCCGGTATCGTGATGGCGTTTGCTCTCCAGGTGTTCCTCGAGATCTCACACCATTGCCTCGGCGTTCTGACGAATCGATCTGCGAGAACACTGCAGCCTTGTCGAACAGCGCCAGGTTCCCCTCAAAATCAAAGTCTTCATCGGGAACATAGTCCATACCATCTCCAAAACAGTCATCGTCTTTGTTCTTCATATGACCTCCGTTCTTCAACCCATTCTTTTTGGGTGTGGCCTGATTTGGACCTCTGCAACTAGACGACCCTACAAACAGTTAATAAGGGCATTAGTTAAAATCTCTTTCCACTTTTCATGGGCCACATTCCTGCCGTTTATATAATATAATATAATAATAATCATGATTTTATTGTGAGTATTATGAAACAGAAAAATTACACAAAATAAGATTGCAATACTACTATAAACTAAACACTGTAAAACAAATTAATATTTAAATTTAATATATATTTTTAATTAATTAATATTAATAATATTTACGTGTTTCTTTGATGGTTAACCAATAAAGCACTAATAAAGCATTTATTTAACTAAACCATGTAAAATGAAATGATTTTATTTAAAAAAAAAAAAAATCTTTACAGTGGATTATTTTAACATTTAACATTAATAAAACATATTTAGTAACTTTTTTTCTTATTAAGTAATAATGAAAATAATAAGCATTATTATTTTTTACTATCAATTAGTAATCAAATTTATATTTAATAACCACATTTGAGCCAAATTGCACAACTCAACAAACAAGCACAGCAAACCTTTTAAAAAATCAGCCCTAATACACCTAAATAATAATATATACAGAAAAATCTATATACAAAAGTTAAAATCTGAAAGATTAGGTTCAATATCTAATGACACAGGAGACTCACAAGAGTTGTGTCTTCGTCTAAAGCCTTTACTTTGGACAGCCATGTCCATATGACGTTCACCGTAACTTTTTGAGTAATGTGGCACCGGAGACACCCCTCCTTCCTGCGTTTTGGGTTCAGTTTTATTAGGTACCATCACAGGAGTGCTATTGACTGAGGCGCCACCATCCTTATCCTTGCGTCCACCATGCGGAGTCAATGTGGAGTTGATGTCTGGACCATTCTGCTTTGGGATTTCAGTCGAGCTATTACGGATCTCCAGGATTTTGAGATCTTTAATGTCCATAGCACTGTGTATTAGAAAAGAAGATTGTTATAATATAGTAAACAATAGTATTTGGTATCCAAATTCTGAGTATGCGGTATTATATTGTTGTATCAAGACTGTTTAACAACATAATATTTTGACTTTAGAGTACATAAGTGGACTTTATACAACAACAACATAGAACATGACCAATGAGACGAGATGGTCTGTCTTAAAATCATTCATTAAGGATCAAAAACAGATACTACAATGATAAACACTGACCCTTTTAGGATCTTCATTTTATTATTTACCTGAAGGTGACCTCAGGCACAGTGCACTTGACTCCATTGTGGAAGGGATATCTGAGAGAGATGGTCTGGCTGGTCTGATCTACTGAAGATACTTCTCCTTGATACACTCCCAAAGTTGGTCCACAGTGGATTGAAACAAGACAGCCAATCCAGTCTGCTGCCATTCTGACCAGCTGAAATGAGATTAACAAGACGTTTTGTATTCTTTATGGCACTTTTGTATTGAAACATAACTTTAAAAAGTTATTTGTGAGGGAAAACATTAATATGTGGGAAATTATGGCGAGATTAATCGAGTATTGAACGTTAGATGGGAAGATGCTAATGTTAGCCAGCTCGATGTACAAGACGCAATGGCTTTATAACCTACTTTTTTCGTCGTCGGTCAAATAAAACTAGTAAAATTAGTTCCTCACCTGTTGTCAAATATAAACCCGTTAAATAATACAAATAACTGGTATACTGAAATATATTTTTGATTAACTCTTCTGAAGAGCTCGAATGCGTGAAAGACTTCTTCTATTATGATTCACTGAGCGAGTGTCAGTTTTGAATCTGTTTACTGCCACTTACTGGATTTCCGCGGAAGTACATTGAGTTGCAGGCAGTGGTGTACACTTAAAAATCTTCAATTAAGCAATTATTAATATTAATGCATATTTTTATATTTTCATTAATATTTTTATAATGTATATTATTTTATATAATTACAATATTTTTAATCGCAATCAATATTATATAACTGTAATATTTTATAGATTTAATATTAATTTATTATTAAATCATCAAAAATATTGTTTTTAATAATAACATTTATAATGTACAAGTAAATAATAGTATTATTCAATTATCCAATATTCACTACCAGGAGCTTTTGTTTACATTTAATCTGCATATATATGTGACCCTGGACCACAAAACCAGTCTTAAGTCGCTGGGGTGTATTTGTAGCAATAGCCAACAATTCATTGTATGGGTCAAAAATATCAACTTTTCTTTTATGCCAATTATCATTAGGATATTAAGTAAAGATCATGTTCCATGAAGATATTTTTGTCAATTTCCTACCGTAAATATATAAAAACTATAATATAACATACATTAATAATATATATAATATAAAATGTAATATACATTGCTAAGGACTTAATTTGGACAACTTTAAATGCAATTTTCTCAATATTTCGATTTTTTTTTGCACCTTCAGATTCTAGATTTTTTTTATAATTATATCTTGGCCAAATATTGTCCGATCCTAACAAACCATACATCAACGGAAAGCTTATTTATTCGGCTTTCAGATGATGTATAAATCTCAATTTAAAAAAAATTGACCCTTATGACTGGTTTTGTGGTCCAGGGACACATATGAGTGTTAATATTATAACATAAAGCCAACATCAAATACTAAAATAGCAATGTAACACAATAAACACACTGGGGTGGGGATTGCAGGGGTGTTCTCATATTCTCAGATAGGCCTTTGAATCAGAAACCAACCATCTTTTCGTCAGTTATGCATGACATTATGAGAAGTTAGTGTTATCTGTTAAGGTCAAAGGCAGAAGAGGAACTTGCACATGTCTGGTAGAAACAAATCATGCAAAGCCCATTCACCGTGACATTTTCCACAAGCTCCAGCAGAACCTGAGATGCCTTTAGGGCTGTCTGATTGGTGACAACCAGCACTAGCACAGTGTTTGGTTGAACAAAGGTGAAGCAGGACTCGACACAACCAGGCCCCTCGAGCCAGAGACTCTTATTCAAGATTTGATTTGAAGAGATATTGCAGTGTGCTTTATTATGGTGCCAGAAAAAATATTTTTTAATATTACATTTCAAAACTATTTAACCTCTTCATGTGACACATTATTTTACCCGCAATGGTCATTATCAATAATTATTTAAAATAAAATGTTAATTATTAATATTTTTAAATTATAATTATTATTTCATATTAAATAATAAAAATACACAATATTTGCATCAAATATACAGTAGATTAACTATTTATCCTCATGTGACATATCTAATTGTTTTATGTAACAAAAAAAATAATAATTACAAAATAAATCAAATTTAAAAATGGTGAAAAATTATTCATGCGTTATTCATTATTCGACTCATTATTATTCATTCTTTAATATTAAATATAAAATAAAATGTATTATTATTAAAATTAATCACACCCCTTTTTCTGGAGAGCCAATCAACGCTTACAAAATCTCCGTGATCCCGCCTCCCGCCACTGTCATGTGATCATATGACAACATCACAACAAAAATGTCTGCCTGCTTCTCGATGCGGTAAATTATTTGATCGTTTTACAAATATAGCATCTGATGAAGACGTTCTTGAAATAAAACCAAGCCAGACGCAAACAAGTCAGTGAATATTTGACCACGTAAGCGACTATACTTGCATCTAACAGTTCATTGTTGATTTGAATTATTATTAAGGGTAATATCATGTGTCTTATAAAAAGCTTAATCATGGAGCACACAGCATCGGGGATATTCTGTAATAGGATGCTCAGTATGGTGAACTCTGAAGACGTGAACGCCATCATTCAAGCTCAGAGACACATGTGAGTTTCCCTATAGTGACCTGCCTCCTAAACAGCATAATGTTGTTTATTATGCGTTCAAGCTGATATTGCTGCATGTATTCAAGGTTGGACCGGTTTGAGAAGACCAATGAGATGCTGATCAACTTCAACGGGCTGTCCAATGTGCGCTTACAACAGATGAATGAACACTTTCTAATGCACACCCGTACTTTAATAGAGATGAAGAAAGACTTGGACAGTATTTTCAGACGAATAAGGTTTGTATTCACAACTTAAGACATTAATTATGATGAAGTGGGAGACTTAAGATCTGACATGAACATTTCTCCCTCCATTACAAGCAAGTGAATGATACAATTAACACACTCGAGCTGGATTGTAATGCAAGTTTGAAAATGCAAACAAATAATATTTTTCATATTAATGAAAAATTAAGCCCAATATTACAATATATAGTGTAATATTAGTTATTGCCTATGCATAATATAATTTGTGTTTCCACAGGACTTTAAAAGGCAAGGTTGCGAAACAATATCCAGAGGCCTTCAGCAGTAAGTTATAATGCAGTATTTTGTGCTGGGATGTGATTAAACTACAGTTTTGGCAAAATAAATAAGTAAAACACAAAAATTAAAATCACATTTTTGTACATGTTAAAACCATATAGTGACATCTAGGAAAGACTAAACACAATATTGTTAAATCTTAAGTTTAAAAAAAAAAAATCTAGCATTATCCTTTTTAGTTTCTGCTAAATGATGATACAAACAATCAAAATGACACAAAAAATGAGCATCCACAATTTAATATCCAATATAAAACCACTAATATACACTACAGTTCAACAGTTTGGGGGTCACTAAGATTTTTATAAATTAAAACTTCATTAATACTTATTCATCTAGGATGTATTAAAAAGTAGACATTAATAATAAAATAAAACAAATAAATGCTGTTCTTTTGAACTTTCTATTCATCAAAGACTCCTGGAAAAATGTATCAGTTTCCACAAAAATATTAAGCAGCACAACTGTTTTCAACATTGATATTAATAAGACATTTTTAACGGCATACTAGAATGATCATGTGAAACTTTTGAATGGTCGGGTATAATATACATTTTCTAAAATATTGTGTCTTCCTTTGTAACAGACATAAATGAATGTTCCAACCTGGAGGATGACGATGATGACTTTGACCCCATTCCTCCCAGCGTGGCCACCACCATCACTACCACTGCAACGTCCGAACAGAGCACAGAGTCATGTGACACAAGCCCTGATGTGATATCGTCCACAATTAGCTGCTGCTCTGAAGACCCCTCTCAAGAAAACACCGGCACACCAACCTCTGACAGCCACGAACAGCCAGTGTTACGGGACGAGGGGCCGGATTCAGCTGACATTTAGATTCATGCGTATAATATTGTATTTTCTGCATACAGATGCCACTTAAAAGTGGGGCGATGCAAGCTTACAGCTTAAGGTTTACTATGCGAAAATGGTTTTAATGCTACTGTTGTTAAATGTTATTTTAATTTTGATTTTGAATATTACTTTTTGCAGATTAAACAAAAAAAGTTTTTAAAGATACATTTAAAACAGACATGTTTACCTTGTGTTGTGATATTTTCATGTTCAAAACCACACTATTCAGTATTATTTCTAGATTCAGAAAAGTATGTCATTAAATATGAGCTTTCTCACAGTGCACAATGTGAGTGTGAAACTCTGTTTGCTTGGATTTTGATTATTTTGTGCTCTAAACCTTTGCTATTTCTAAAACGTAAAGAAATGAGAGAAATAGTATGAGCAGTAGTAAACTAGTCGCTATTCATTTTCTCCCATATTTTTGACTACATATCCCATAATCCACCAGACCGGAAGCGTGCGACCATACACATCAGCGTCCCTCTCTTCCGCGTCCTCTACATCTCTGTCCGTTATTTCATTAAACGTTCATAGTAAAAGGAGATTATACATTTGAAAATTGCAGGAACTATAATGTGCCGTTTAAAATAGCATTTCAAGGTAGGTAGAAAACGAAGCAAGTAAAATGGCAAGCCAGACAAGAGCACGGCTAGCAGTGGCTAACAGTAACCATAGACAACTGAGATACCTGAGCATTCACAGACCAACTGTTAGAAATACTCTTTAAAAGCTGTTTAAAATCAAAATTGGTCTACGTCCTAACTTATATGTGGTTAAACCTTTCGCATATTTAGCATTGGGCTAATAACATAGAAAGTTGAACTACTGCTCACAAATGTATATTATGCTGTGCAACTCACATTGATATACCAATTGACATAAATGATGAATCGCAGCCTAAATTCATGAGGAAGATAACAGCCAACTGCTGAGACGATGAGGAGGTTGAACAAAAAGAAAGCCCTGAACTTTGTGAAGGAGTTGGATACTTTTCCCAAGGTTCCTGAGAGCTATGTGGAGACAACAGCCAGTGGAGGAACAGGTGAGATGAGCTGAGATTTGATAGACAGATTATATATATGTATAGTTAATAAAAATAACCTCTTTTAGTTATTTTAGTACATCAGTTATTTTTTAATTGGCAACTAAAAAGTGTTTTCAGATATATATTTTAAGTGTTATTTTATGAAAATATTTACACACGCACACACATATACAGTCAAACCTAAATTTATTCAGACACCAACATTTCTCACATTATTACAGCTTGTTCGCTATAGTTTAGAAAATGGTAATAAAGTATGACAAGAACTCAGAGTTATACTGTGTCAGAGCAAATTCATCTTGATCATGGCAGTTAACTGATAGAAAGGTATGTGATGAATTAGGTTGAAGAGCTGTCAGATGTTTAATTTAAGTACACAATTAGATAATACCAATTACCAAGCAACGCTTAATTCTGTTCAGTCTTTGGAGTAAATAGGTCACATTAGCAATTAAAGTAAAAACACTTAAGCAAACATGGTCAGGTCAAAGTGTCTGAATAATTTTGGTCCCAAATTTTTTATCAATTTTACTGGTAGTCACTGTATGAAAATGTTTTGGGTATAATATGGTCACAGTTTACTTTTTGCTATCCTAACCTACGTAAATTAACTATAGTGTGCTGCACCCACTATTAAAAAAAATCTAAAATTATATCTGGTGTCTGAATAATTTTTGGTTTGACCGTACATATCCTATCTATAGATAATACTTAACATTTTCCTTTCTGTCTCTTCTCAAATATTACAGCTGTGATACTGAATTAAAAAACCATAAAACCAACACAAATTATTTCTTCCTCAGTGTCAGTGTTGGCCTTCACGGCCATGGCGCTCTTGGCCTTCTTTGAGTTCTTTGTGTATCAAGACACATGGATGAAGTATGAGTATGAAGTGGATAAGGATTTTACTAGGTGACTCTTTACTGTTATGTTAATGTAACAGTACATTGTATTTTGTTAATATTACAGGATTTGATGTACTAACATTGTTTTTATTCTTTCATCTTGTAGCAAACTACGAATTAATATTGATATCACAGTTGCCATGAGGTGCCAATGTAAGTATATCTTACTATAGTAATACGTTGAATGACTTAAAGCATCAAATAATTTGTATATTTATTTATTTTTTCAGTTGTTGGAGCAGATGTGTTGGATCTAGCTGAGACGATGGTGGCATCTGATGGCCTGCAGTATGAACCTGTGAGTAACTGAATGTTACTTATTTGCTGATATCTTGCTAAAGTGGTGTCATAACATATTTTAAAACTCTTTGGCAGGTTGTTTTTGAACTTTCTCCTCAGCAGAGGCTCTGGCACAGGTAAATTACATTTCCTTTGTTTATAGCGGTTACATTTCACCTGTGACATTGAGACACAATTTTAATGTCATTTTATATATATATATATATATCACGGTTTTGTGCCCCTCAGGACACTTTTGCTCATTCAGAACCGTCTGCGTGAGGAACATTCACTCCAGGATGTTTTGTTTAAGAACGTCATGAAAGGTGCCCCCACTGCTCTCCCACCAAGGTCAGAACACATGACACCTGTACGGGAAGGTATTACGCCACGTGTCCAACAAGAGTCGCTCAAATATAGCACAGTCATTTCTAATGGAGTATGTTGTTTTCCATTCACTCTGTAGGGAAGATGATCCCACTCAGCCTCTAAACGCCTGCCGGATACACGGATACCTTTATGTCAACAAAGTAGCAGGAAATTTCCACATCACTGTTGGCAAGTATGTCTCCTTTCATCTTGTTTTTGTATCCACTCCATTAAAAGTTGCTATTATGTACTGCAAACCTACTTTAGAGTTCAAATATGTGTCAGTTGGGAAGTCTGTTTGACTTGCGATCGTCTTTATATTTTCTCAGAATTTTCTTATTTCATGTTCATTTCAGGGCCATCCTACACCCTCGAGGCCATGCTCATCTAGCGGCCCTGGTCAGCCATGAGAGTAAGCTGAAGAGCTTCTTCAGACCTAATTAAGCAATGTTCTAGAAAAATGTGTTTTGAATCTATAGATATTATCTGAATGGCTCAGTCTATGCAAAATGTATCTAGTGCTTTTGAATCCAGACCAGAAGTTAACATCTGTTCCACTAAAAAAGCAAATGGTGCCTTAAATTTTATATCCAACAGGTCAGTTTGCTAATAAGGACTGTTTTGTTGCAGCATACAACTTCTCCCATCGGATAGACCATCTGTCTTTTGGAGAGGATATACCTGGCATATTAAATCCACTGGATGGCACGGAAAAAGTGTCCGCAGATCGTAAGTAATCGAAACATTTACAAACAATATTTAAGGAAATAAGTGTGTGTGTTGTGCATTTTTCTAATTCAAATAAAATTTTCACATGCACACACACACACAATAATTCACAAAGATCCAGAAGTTTGAGAGCATTTTTGCATTTCTCTAATTCAGTTTTCGTCAATAATCAATTATTTTTTTAATTGCAAATTATCACCGTAAGTATATATTTATAATGTTAATACAATATATATAAGAATATATAAATAATACATAACCAAAAAATATTATAATTAAAACTGTATTAAATTATACAGTTAGAACTTAAGTCTGAAAGTATTTTTCTAATATTATATTATCAGCTTACATTTTCATTCATGCTGGTAATAAAATTTAAATGTACAAAAATATATAAATAATACATAAAAATTATAATATTTAAATGTTTTATTATTTTTGTAAATTATTGGTCTTAGACCATTTTGGCATTTTCCTTATTCAGTATAATTTTTCCCTCTTACAAATTATTACATCAGCATAAAAAAAATTCAATTTCTGACAAGCCTGCGAAAAAATGTTTTCCTTCCCCCCCACCCCCCCTTTTTGCTAGATAATCAAATGTTCCAGTACTTCATTACCATTGTGCCCACAAAACTGCAGACGTACAAGGTGTCAGCGGACACACACCAGTATTCAGTCACTGAGCGGGTACATACAGCTTTAAATATATATTCATAACCATCTGTTGTTTAATTGAAAGTGATTTTTAAAACTTACACAATTTGCTACATTTTACAAAGTTACATTTTAAAAAGTTATCTTTGTAAAGTACATTGTGTATGCCTGACTGCCCAAGGTTGATCACTGATGCCATCTTTGCTTTAGGAGCGAGTGATAAACCACGCAGCGGGGAGTCATGGGGTTTCTGGGATCTTTATGAAGTATGACATCAGCTCGCTGATGGTGAAGGTGACTGAGCAGCACATGCCCTTGTGGCAGTTCCTCGTGCGGCTCTGTGGCATCATAGGAGGCATTTTCTCAACAACTGGTAAATAGAGAGAATATTTGCTAACAACAACAAAAAATCTAATTTGAAATGATCGATTGTGATTTTTTTCTGCAGGCATGTTGCACAGTCTTGTTGGCTTCTGCGTAGACGTGATCTGCTGTCGTTTTAAACTGGGGGTTTATAAGCCGAAGAGTGTAAGTAGTAGTAGTTGTTTTTTGTGTGTCGCTTTTTTAATTGTTTTGGAGTTGAGCACTGATACCGTTGTTGTTTCTTGTCTTTAGATGAGCGTTTTTGATGGCCATGTGAACAGCATGACACCTCTTCTTACTGAGAATGCTGAACACTAGCTGGGCTCTCCTTCTTACAACATTTAAAGCTCATTTCAGTCACATTTCAATCTGAATCACAACTAAGTTTCAGGATTCTGTTAATACATGACATTGAGGTTGGTTGTCATTTGTGGTACTGTAAAGATCCGTAAGCACTGACACAATAACTATTACACAGGCAGAAATTCATAAATGAGTAGACTGTATATCCCCAGAAGGTCTTGTTTGGTGCAAAAATGCTTTTGGTGAATTTAAATTATTTTTAAATTTTCAGTCGTTATAGAAAAAGATTCTCACGTAAAAGCTTATTGTACTCATAAAGACATCTTTTATTTTTCTAAAAGCAGGTATTTTAATTATAGCTTGATTGTCTTTGATTGGATGAATACTCCCTTTTAAAAAGCGCAGGTCTAAATCTGAATATCAGACAATTTAGTTTTAGTTAAAATGACTTTAATACAACCTTAAAAGATGTAGTAGCATCAAGAACCTTTCAGACATGAACTATCACGTCAGTATTAGGATCTGGTTGGAATTTTTGGTGTGAACATGCCCAACCAGTGCCAAGGTCTCCACCTCAGGATGGACTGATTGTTTAGCATCCATGCGCATTTTAAGAGATCATGTTTTATATTATTGATGAATGACATCTGAGGGTTCATTAATGCAATCAAGATTGTATTTGGTTGAATGACTGAATTATAAGGGAAGTAGTGTGAAATTATTTGTTAAAAGCATATTGAATATTAATTCTTTTGCAAGATTATGGATCACTCTGATGCATATTTTCTTGTGCCAAAGCTTTTTCTAGTTCTAAAATAAAGTCCCAGTAATGGTTAAATTGGAAAAAAATAATTTTAAAGTCAAGACAAATTAGTTAGGTATCCTGTTGGTGTATTTTGTTTATGATTTTTAACATGAAGCTCTCCAGGTTCAGGATGTTTTAGTTGCCTATTATTTAGTGTGTCTCTTGAGAGTCCAAATAAAAAGAGTTTTGTATGCACCTGCACACCTCTGATCTGTTTTTAAAGCATCGCCATGTGTCTGTTCTTGTCTCCCGAGCAGCAAAATAAAATCTTGACTCCATATTTGACAGTGTGTAATCACTGTAAACTCTTACATTAGATGCATCTTGAAGTACCAATCACTTTTTTTAATTAAAATGAATAAATATGCAATCTATTCTTATGTCACTGGACATTCTCATTTGTTTTTTGTTGATGCCTTCTTACTCAAAGGACTCAAGAAAGTGCAAGTGTGCAAATGACAATTACTAGAGCAGCTGGTTTTCAAAACAAATCAGAAATCATCTTTGTTCAGGCATCAACCTGATCAAAAAAGTATGCAGTTTCCATACGGCTCAGTCTCTGCAATGTCTGAAACACATGTCCTGTCCTGCACATCTGAGTCTGACAGGTCTTCATCTGTCTCCGGAATGATCCTGACCTCCTCTGGGACTTGCGTTGCATCTTTAGCACATGCCTACGATTCATGAGAAAGATCAATAAGTCTATATCATGTGGCATTAATAACAGTTTAAAAACACGACAAGCGATTTATGATAATGGAAATCCGTTTACTTTATCATCGTTTCCACGAGCTCCCTCTCATCCAATACGTGACGACACTGAGAACGACAATGCTGGGTATAAACTTACTCATAAAAACAATACTTTAACGTTATTAATAAATGCTTGCTCTTAACACAGTCTCTACGTTACCTTTCGAGTCGCTTCTTTGCTATCCTTTCTGTAGTTTCGCCACGCGTTTTCTTCACAGCTTCATTGTCTTTACTGCTTTGAACTTCAGATTTCACCATCCAGGGAGGAAGGTTTCTATGCTTTTCAGACATTATTATGTAGTTTAGGGTTTGTTTGATTTTGAAAGAATATTCTTTTTAGCCTCTTCATTGAATGTTTTTCATATTTAATGTAATATACTGCGCCACCTTTTGTGGTCTGGAGAACAACACGAAGAGGAGACCGGGGCTAGTTGTCACATTTCAGTCCAGTACGTATTTTAAAGTCTCAGCTTCAAATAAAAGACTAAAAAATTAAACTGTATACTTTTTGTGTGACAACTTGCCCCAATGTGACATGAAATATCTATCTAGTACAATGAATAAATGGTCATACTCCGAGAACCAGACATACGTATAATGAGAGCTATAAAATGAACTTTAGACCTTGTCAAGAGTTTATTTAACAGTATATCAGAATATCATACAGGTAAACAAGATTTTAGCAAAATTTATTATATCCGTACTGTTGCATTTCATAAAAATATTTGATCACTTAGTCTTTGAAACTATCAATAATACATTAAACCATATTTATAGGAGTACAGCTGTACAAGGTAAATACACATCTAACACTAGACAGTAATATTGATCTGAATGGGCCCCAGCACGTGCCATCTTTAACAGATTCAATATTTTCCTCAATAATATAAAATGTTTTTGTTTTTTTTCTTTGTCTTATTTTCACAGCAGGCAGGATACAGCTTCAAACAGTAAAAGCTTTGAGCGGTGCAATAAATGCATCCACATTTTCCTTCACCGTTTCTCGCTGTCTGTCTCTCCATGTAAACAGCAGTTTAATCTAGCACACTGCAATCAATGGAGACTACAAATATTATGTGCTAGCTACAAAACCATCAGGGAGATATGAACAGGAAGCGTTTTATTGTGGCACACATTACTAATATACACTATCTTGTTTCAACTGCAAAAAAAAAAAAAACTTATTTCTAGTTTTTCAGCAAAAATATCTAAATATCCTTAAAATAAGATAAATTTACTTGATAATATATGTCGAATTGAGTTTATTCTTCTTACACCATCAGCAATTTCTTTTTTTATTATTTAAAGCATAATTATGGTTTATGCTTAAAACAAGAAAAAGAAATATGATTAAAGATACGTATTATTATAGCTATTTGAAATAAAGTACATTTATTTCAAATTAATAGCTATAATAATAAGTATAAATAATTATAAAAAAATAATTTTAATATTTAATTTAAATATTTCAGTTTAACTAAGTTTTAAACAATACATTTTGGTAATTAATAAAGCAACTACATTTATTTAAATGTAAAATACTTAGAAATGTTTGGTGTTTTGTCAAATCCATTTAATTGCTTTTCCAAATTTTTTTACCTTGTTTTAAGAATGTTTAATTTTTACAGGAAAACAAGACATAATACTTTTTTTTTTTTTTTGCAGTGTTAAGAAGGAATGTGATAAGCTTGTTTTGATATGCAACTTTTTCAATGCAGCTCCCAACGCAGTTTCAGGATATTCTGTGGTTCACAAAACTGCTCTGGAATTACATTCCACATACCTCAAGAACAGCTGAATTGGCACATTTATCAGCCTGTGATCAGAATGACAGGTGCAGAGCAGCATAAGACAATTTCACAATTAAATGAATACAAAAAGAGGCAAAACACTGCATGGCATCAAACCCTCCTGCCACAGATTCAATCACTGTAAATGTTTCTGTTGATCACTATCACCGTATGAAACCCATTAACACTGTCTGAAAAGGTCAAAATGACAGTTTCAGATAAAACATTGTTTGCCGTAACAAACAAGATCTTGATAATATTTATCCTACTGTTGTCCACATGTGCCAGATCAAAAGTTTTGATCTTTATACAGTTTTTACTAATGAAACATTTTCACAACATCAGAAAAAAATTGGCAATGTTTGTCACCGTTGAATCAAAGGTGAAAACAAAAACTCAGCTCTTAAGATATTTCTATTTTTTTATGTAAAATGCATATTTCATACTGCTCTTTGTCCTGCCAGTAAGGCACTCTGCCCCATACAACTGGGTCCCACCCATTCATGCTAGAGAGACCCTGCTCATGCCCCCATCATTTAAAAACATCATTTTTCCTTGTCTTTGCTCCCAGCTGAACCTTAACCGTGTTTTAACCAAGTGTGGCATGATGAAATGGTAAGCCAAGTGACAATGATGTAAAGTTCTGACTGATACTGATACGCCAATAATTGTTTTCATGTTATGGGCGATAATTGATAAATGGTAATATTAAAGTTCCATACCATTTTTTTCTAGATAAATATGAATAAAACACTAAAAAAAACATTTTAAATGTTACAAGTGAATTTGGGCATCAGAACATTATAATGTACAGTATGAAAAATTAATATTCATTGTGAGACTTGCTAAAGATTACATTTAACAGTGTTATTAAATTTGAATTTTTAGAAGACTGCAAATGTAATATAAATATAAAAACAGAGGAAATTAGCATTTTAAATATCACAATTAAAACACAAACTTACATAACCAATATATAAAGCATAGTTATAGTATTGGTCAAAATCCCAATTTTTGTAGCCCCGCCCATAGTTACAGTAATGGTTGAAATCCCAATTTTATCTGAATGTAGCCCCACCCACCATTGTCTTATTGGTCCAAAACATGTTGCTGTGTATTACACATCAAATAAGTACTGAGTGGATGTGATTTTGTTGCATAATGCAGCGTTTTCACGTTCAGAGCTAACAGGCAAATTTGTCATGTCGCACTTGGTTAGGACACGGTGAAAGACTACATGCATCCTGGTCTCAGACCAAACTGTCCTGAAAAAACATATTTTTTTAATTAGCTCCGCTAATTAGCTTACTTGAACTACGGAGCCATCAGAGACATGGGAATGAAGCTTGTGAGGTGTAAGATGGGCCAATGACACACTGAGGCTTCGAAAAACATCCGCGGTCCTTCTTCGGTTCAGTTCGCGATGTAACCAAACGTTTGGCTGGGTGTGGAATTCATCAACTAAACCATACTAATGTAACATATCAACTTGGGATCTAAAGGGATACGTCCATACGGCAGATTTGGCGAATGATACGCATTTACCTCCTATAATTCAGGCCAAATGGGTCGGCGTGATACCCTTGTATCTCCATCATGGCGGTCTCCCTTTATATTTACTGTCAGTGTTTCACAATGTCTATGGTGACTTTTTCCCATCAGACATATAATGAAACGCAATACTGAAACGTTGAAGTTCTCAACGAAGAGTGTGTGTTTCTTCAGAAATCTCTTTTCATGCTACACATATATTTGCGATACTTGACCCCCGGTATCACTAGGGGTTTGGTATGAACATCTTGAAATTATACAAAAAATAAACAACCTCTACATGATAAACAAATCAAGAGCGCGCTGGTCCACCGGACGGAAGAACGAGGCGTTGAAAGTTCGGCTCATTCCGCTGTGAGAAGTTTCCGCTCTGGGTTCAGAATTAAACAGCGAGAGGGTGAGCCGCGCGTCTTTGGCTGCCGTTCATCTGGATCGTCCGGAAAAATTAAAAACAAACTTGGATCAGAGACTATATGAAAAGCAAGTTGGATGCGACAGTCTATTTGAGGTTGATGTGTCTCCATCTGTTCTTAGTAATTTCGACTTTTATGATCCATCTCCTCCATTTTTTAGGCTGTTCAAAACACAGCTCTTACAGGTGGACCTGCCACCCTTCGTTCTGCGGGCGAAGCCCCACAAAACTGACCACCAGGGGCGCTGTGATTGGTCCAGACTGTCACAGAATGCCACTGAAAGTCCAGGGTTTGAGGCTGGATGAGATGACGGGTGACGGCGAAGGGCGAGTGTCACGTTAGGGGGGTGAGACTACTTCCGACAAGGCAGGGGCGGCTGGAGAGACAGCACTCCGGGAGGTGGCAATGTCTACCAGGAAACAGAAAGAACCTGTGAATCACCCGTTACACCCGACTGCACAACAAGGTTACTGCCAGTGGACACAACACAATCATACAGTGTTGGGGAGCAAAGAACTCTTTTGTAGCATTTTCAGTAATGAGTTATTTTAGGGTAAAAGGTAACATTATTCTACTCTTCCTCATCTGTTATTTCAGGAAGTCTGATTCATTTTAGTGAATCAGTTTATGTAAATTAACTATGAGTCACTTTGTGCTATTTTACATAGCAATGAACACAGTATTTCACAAAATATGTTTTTTTGACTTACTAGATTTATATACCTGAAATTGATATCATGAAAAAATAGACTTTCTATAATAAACATTTATATAAATAAACACAAACACACACACACACACACACACACACACACACACACACATATATATATAAATATATACTTATATATCTATATCTATCTATCTACCTATCTACCTATCTATCTATATCTATATCTATATCTATATATATATATATATATATGAAAGGAAATAATTATATTAAGTAAAATAATAAATATAGTAATTATATCTGAAAATATATTTATAAATCCTAAACAAAGTTATAATTGTCTATATGAATATCCATAATTATACGTGTGTATCATTTAAATTAATTATTTATCAATTAAATTAGTCACTTTGTGACATTTTCGATAGTAAAGAAGACAGTATTTCACAAATTATTTGACTGTTTTGTACTTATTACATTGTATGAATGTACATTAAATATATATATATATATATATATATATATATATATATATATATATATATATATATATATATGTATTATACAATAATATATGTATTATGTATTATACAAATTATATTACATATATAATTGATATTACGTAAAAATATACTTGATATAATAAAATATATTTAAATAATAAACATGTATTTTGAGGGCCAAACAGGAAATAATTATATGAAGTAATTAAAATAATCATATGGAATTATACAATGTATTTATAGATCCTAAATATAAAAGTAGAATTGTAAATCTGTAAATGTATTTGTGAAAACAATTATACATATAATTTTATGTACATCTATAAACATTTCTACTTAAAGTCTCTTTGAATGAGCAATGAATTAAAATAAATCTGAATATATATTGTTATATAATGTTATATAATGTTATATATATATATATTATAAAATGTTTCAGTGCTTCTAGTTGTATTAACTGTAATTAATGTAAATTTATCTGTTCAAGTTGAATGCTCGCACCCAAATTGACCCTTTGCTAATTTCCTCCCCCATATTTTTTTTGCATATTTTTGGATAATTTCCATAAAATTGCATTTAATACTCAACACACAGAGCCTCCAGACAATTACACTAGACAACATCCCAAACTTATGGCAACAATTGCTGAAGTATGATTGGTAATTTACCATTTTAAGGCGGGGCTTTGTGAAGTATCGATTGAGATCCTGCATTGATTTCATTTCTAGTCATTTATTAAGAAAATTCAATGTAGTTAGCTACAGTTTGTTAGTAACAGGTAGCTTGATTTTTGTATTAACCACGTTACTGCTTCAATCAGTCTCAGTGTGGCTTCCCAACACTGTCATGAGCACATGCACAGTGACACCAAAACTACACACAAATACACTGTGCAACCAATCACATTTAAAAGATACAGAGACATGCGACGTATGCTAGTGTACCAAATGCAAACCAAAACAAAAGCAGAGAGAAAATCTACAGACATAAAAGAAAGGCATGCAGGATGCCACGAACCGTGTCTTTAGAGTGTCCCATAATGAAGAAATAGGGTGAAGCTAGAGTGTCGCTTTTCATGCACATGGTAAGGTTGGTAGGTACCATTCCTACAGGACAGGAAGTAAAAGACTGAACTATAGCATTGCAGATTAGCGTTAGAAAAAACAGAGCAGCTGATAGAGGAGAGGAGTTAATAGTACACTAGTTACAGGCTACAAGATGTTTCGTCACTAAATGAGAGTTCACTGAAAGGCTTAATTGATATAGTGAGTCATCAAAGGCTTTTAAGCTTTTAACAGAAAGCTTTCAGCGCAAACAAACTGTCAAGACCACCGGTATCCCGTTTGAGCTATTGTTCCCCGGTGCACTCCAATAAGCCCATTTATGAACATTCACTCCATTACTTCAACCCAAATCAGCAGGTTTTTAGTTTTAAAACACAATTATCAATTCTATGTTCATCTGAAAAGTTGCTAATGGCTGCAAAAACCTACATTTCTTTTAAACTGAACAACTTTTAAAATATTAAAATGGTGTATTTTGGCTTTGTGTGTTGCGGTACCCACCATATTCCGGCACCTGTCCCATGCCCCTTTTCAACAGCAGACGTACTCGACGACCGCCGGCCTTGATGAGCTCGATGGCACGAGTGTGACTCATGTCTCTCGTACTCTCACCATTAATTTCAATAATCTGATCTCCAACCTGCAAACATGAGGAATTAGGGGAATATTTTACATCAGGATGTTGTATCACCTTGAAGGCTTTATATTTTATGATAATTGACCAATTAGAGTTAAGTAATAAATACAAAGACATAACTTTTCAAAAGTTTGCTCACCATGGCTGCATTTGATCAAAAATACAGAAATATTGTGAAATATTATTAGAATTCTAAGTAACTGTTTTCTACTATAAAATATTTTAAAATGTAATTTATTACTGTGATACAAAGCATGAGAGCATGTAACCACTATAGAGACGATAGTCAAAAATCTCTATCAGTTGACACATTTCTACCAGTTAATTGTGTTTACCGATTTATCGCCCACTTTATACTGACCCCAAACTTTTGAAAGGTTGAACTGTATATGCTGCAAGTCAAATGAACTTTCACATAAAAAAAATTATTTTTTTCACAGGGTGAAACTTTCTAAATAGATTTTAACAGTTTGAGTGAGACTCTCATTTGTAAAAGTGCAATTATCAAAAGTCTTTTCCATCTAACAGTCTGAAGATTTTTCTCACCCTCATTCTGCCGTTGCGGATCGCAGGTCCATCCTCAGCCAGTCTCAGCACAAACAGGTCCATCTTGTATTCCCGTCCTCCGCGGATACTAAAGCCAAATCCCTTCACACTTTTCTCCAGTTCCACAGTGAAATAGTCATAGTCCTGGAAAAATACATTTAAATTAAAATAATTAAAAAAATCAAAGTGTGGCACGCCGCTTTTCAAGACAACCCCCACATTTGACTTTTATTTAGCTTTTATCTTCAATTTAAATGTACTATTAATATTAATTTATATACTTAACACCAATGTTGATGAGATCAAACTGCATTTTAATGTGTTATTTATTTATTTACTTTATTTTTTTTATTCAGTGTACAGGACAAATACAAATGCTCTATATTTTATATACAAAAACAAATTGTGTTATAACAGGTGATTTCACTGCACAGGAAAAACATGGTGATTTTATTGATTTTCCAGCTGTAATTGTAAATACAGTAATTGTATCATATTCTGGATGTCAAGTAATATTTTAGCGTAATAAAATGTACAGTTAGACCTGTGGTCTGTAATCGGCGATGGAGTGCTGTCTGTAGTCTATGAGAGCAGGTGGGTGTCTGTACTCCATGGTGGGCGGCTGTCTGTAGTCTGCTACAGGAGGATGTCTGTAGTCCACCGGAGGCTGTCTGTAGTCTGTATATGCAGCTTGGCAGATATCAGGTTTAACATCCTGCCTGGCTTTAACCTCCGACCTATAGACACCAACAAGACCAAATTAAGCAATCCTGTCCCACAAGTCAACAGGCTGATTAACATCATCTACACATTTCCCACAAAATTCAAGTTTAAACCACCTAAACTCTCTGTGAATGTTGGTTTAAATACCATTCCGTCCAATGCACGATAAAAACAACACATGTTGTTTGCTTAATGTCTAACAGTGACCCTTTTTTCCCTCTCTGACCATGTGACCAGGGCTTTGCTCATGGGCCATATTTATCAAGTCTCAGTTCCCATCTTTCACGATGCATAAATCAGAGCAGTCTTGAGCCAACCCTGGGAAAAAAATGTTGCCCTGCCTGAGAGGAGAAGCATGTATTATCGAGGAGGTAAATAATTTATCATGAAGTGTTAAGTGATGTTACTCGGGCTAGTGCGAGAGAAAGACAACAGACGCTCGAAGCATGATGTGAGAGCAGTTTGGTTGAGCCCAAAGACTACCTGAGAGAAGCCTTTAAACAGACGTGGACACATGGAACAACACAGGAAACAAAATGAAGGGATTTGGGTGGGTCACGAAGAATGTCAAAAACAATCATGACTCAGATTTCAACTCAAACATCAAAAGGAAAAATTTGAAATGATATATTATACTTTATTATAGTATTTTAATTTAATAATTAAAATAATTATTCAATTAATTAAATATTTTTTATTAATTTAAAATACTTGATAAATGTATAATATATATTTCACATAGTACAAGTACTTTTTTTTGTATCAGTGAAAAAGTCATTACCATAATGAAAAACAAAATGAGCTATTATTTGAATTGTAAACGACATATACCTCATGACAGTATGCTTATTTTATTTTATTTTTGTAATCAATGTATTGCAGTAATTTTTATTGTAATACATGACAATTTTCAGTAGAGCTAACATTTTCAAAATTACAATAAAAGACTTAATACAGTAATAATGTAATTATTTTGGGTAAAATGTGCTTAATGGTGATCAAAAATAATGCTATAATGCATAAAATGCAATATGAAGTGCTTAATTGTAATAAAAATAATGTCATGCCAAAATGATAGAGAATGGACAATATAACGATAGATAGAACGATAGAACGATAGAACGATAGAACGATAGAACGATAGATAGATAGATAGATAGATAGATAGATAGATAGATAGATAGATAGATAGATAGATAGATAGATAGTAGGGCTGCCCCCTAATAGTCGACTAATCGTTAGTCAACCAGAAGAGGCTTGATCGACCAAAAGTTTATTAGTCGCTTAGTCACAGAAAAAAAAATCCACAGGCGAAGTCACGCAGTCCGTAACGGACAGACCAGTCTGTGTGGTAATACAGTACTCAGGAAGGACATCCATCGACCACAAATATGGCTTATCATCTGAAATTTGTAAGTATTAGCAACTTTACATGGCCGCTCAATCTAATGTGAACCTAGAGAAATGTGTGCTGTTCAAGTGTCTGTGTGGAGTGTGGAAGCTGAACAGTAGCACTTCACTGCAGGACAGATGGAGGCGCCGGTGCGCTCACTTACTCATAAAATACTCCGTCGTTTTTGGTCATACAGATAAGAGTAATACAACTCTCAAATCTTTAAAGACTCTACGTTTATTTGTGTGCATTCACAATAACAACAAAACGCGCTTTTGTAAAATGATGAAAGCAAACAGGATGCGCTTTCTGCCGTCTCGGTTTGTGAACTCAAGCGCGAACCTCCGTGTATATCTTTGCCTTACAGACATTAAAATTATATTTATAGAGAGTGAAATTTCTACTTTCAAATGAACCAATTCAAATGGAAAACTAATGTTCTCAGATTAGGTAATCCATATGAAACATGCATACAAACGCGTCCACATACTGCGGAGATGACGAGTCAGTGTCGCCAATTCATCTCTTGACTTATGCTGAAAACAAAGAAAGCACTAGTTTATCAAATTATTAAAATGTTAATACAGTCTCCTTACTGTTTTTCACTGACATTCCTAATCATTACTTCAGCCAGTGGGCTGTGGCAAGCTTTATGCGTGTGCTTGAGCATTTATTAGGCAATGTAGGCAATTAAATGCTCATTATAATGATTTAATTGTTTTATTAATAAAATGTCTACTAATGCTTCAGATGAACAACTACTAGTCGACCAGAAAAATCCTTAGTCGAGGGCAGCCCTAATAGATAGATAGATATATAGATAGATTTCCGGACAAACAGTACCTGGTGTCATGGAGGTACAGCTGTGGTGGGACTGGCACTGATCCGATGGAGGTGGGCTGAACTCCCGGTATGCCCGGATCCATAACAGCAGCAGCCTGAGTCACCGCTGAGCCCGACTGCATGGCCTCCAGGTCAGCCTGACTCACAGGCAGACTGCTTTGAGTCACTGGTGGGCTGCTGTGCGGAGCTCCAGGGCCCGGCTCCATCAGCAGGGGGCTGGGCTGCGTGGTGGCCGGGCTGGGGTGGGGGGCTGGTGGGCTGGGATGAGCCACGGTGGGGCTCTGCTGGGCTGCTGGGCTGGACTGAGTCTGAGGGCTGTGCTTCTGGGCCACCATGGGACTCTGCTTCTCTGATGTTGGGGCCGAATGAGCACCGTTTACATCTAGGGCAAAAAATGGTTGTGTTTACAAAGGAAGAAGACAGAAATCTTTCTTTGTTGCAACATATTCTGATCATACCTTCTTCAGGGATGATGTGCAAGGTGACAGTGAGTCCAGCGTCTTTGATCAGCTTGACAATGTCAGCGTGAGGCATGTTGATGATAGACTGACAGTTGACAGCCATAATACGATCACCAACCTTCAGCTTCCCACAGCGATCAGCCGGACTGCCCTCGATGATACGGCCGATCTTATGTGGCACAGCTACAAAACATATGAATGTAAATACTGTGAGAATTTTATTGAAAATATTTTGGTCATATTGTAGTTTTTAAAAATATATATAATAAGAAATGTAATTTGTCCCTCCAATACAAACAGACCATAAAAATAGAAAAAATATTTTCTATAAAGAAAATTAAGTCTGTTTTAGTACTGTTCATTATTTTTACATAATGAACCCCCCCCCAATAATTAAAACAAATATAATAATAAAAATAGTAATATTAAATGAATATAAGGTAAACATTATTTATTAACATTATCATACATTTATTTGATGTTTATAATTAATTTACATTACTATTATAAATGTTCTCAATATTCTCAATAGTAATCTTAATAGGCTCCATTTGTTATAATACATCTCTTTAAAACTTTATTATAAATGTATTTTATATTTATACTTATAATTTATATAAATTAATATAAATATTCTCAATAGTAATATTAATGGCATTAAAATAGGCTTCATTTGTGTTGTAATAAAGACAAAAACATTTATCATTAGAATATATATTTATATGTACAGTGGGGCAAATAAGTATTTGATACACTGTCGATATTTCAAGTTTTCCCACTTACAAAGAATGGAGAGATCTGTAATTTTCATCGTAGGTACACCTCAACTGTGAGAGACAGAATATAAAAAAAAATCCAGAAAATCACATTGCATGATTTTTGAAATTGTAATTAATTTCCATTTTATTGCATGAAATAAGTATTTGATACAATAGAAAAATAGAACTTAATATTTGGTCAGAGGTCAGATGTTTCCTGTAGTTCTTGGCCAGGTTTGCACACACCGCAGCAGGGATTTCGGCCCACTCCTCCATACAGGTCTTCTCCAGATCTTTCAGGTTTTGGGGCTGTCGCTGGGCAACACAGAGTTTCAGCTCCCTCCATAGATTTTCTATTGGGCTCAGGTCTGGAGACTGGCTAGGCCACTCCAGGACCTTGAAATGCTTCATACGGAGCCACTCCTTAGTTGCCCTTGCTGTGTGTTTGGGGTCATTGTCATACTGGAAGACCCAGCCACGACCCATCTTCAATGCTCTTACTGAGGGAAGGAGGTTGTTGCCCAAAATCTCGCGATACATGGCCCCATCCATCCTCCCCTCAATACGGTGCAGTCGTCCTGTCCCCTTTGCAGAAAAGCACCCCCAAAGCATGATGTTTCCACCCCCATGCTTCACGGTTGGGATGGTGTTCTTGGGATTGTACTCATCCTTCTTCTTCCTCCAAACACGGCGAGTGGAGTTTATACCAAAAAGTACTATTTTGGTCTCATCTGACCACATAACCTTCTCCCATGCCTCATCTGGATCATCCAGATGGTCTCTGGCAAACTTCAGACGGGCCTGGACATGTGCTGGCTTGAGCAGGGGGACCTTAATTTTAATCCATGAAGGTGTAGTGTGTTACCAATGGTAACCGCTGTGGTCCCAGCTCTCTTCAGGTCATTGACCAGGTCCTCCCGTGTAGTTCTAGGCTGATACCTCACCTTTCTCAGGATCATTGATACTCCACAAGTCTTTTATACAGGTAACGAGTTCAAACAGGTGCAATTAATACAAGTAATGAGTGGAGGATAGGGGGGCTTCTTAAAGACAAACTAACAGGCCTGTGAGAGCCAGAATTATTGCTGGTTGGTAGGTGATCAAATAGTAATTTCATGCAATAAAATGGAAATTAATTATTCAAAAATCATATAATGTGATTTTCTCTCACAGTTGAGGTGTACCTACGATGAAAATTACAGATCTCTCCATTCTTTGTAAGTAGGAAAACTTGAAAAATCGGCAGTGTATCAAATACTTATTTGCCCCACTGTATAATGTATGTACTATTAAAATATTCTCAATTATTAATCGCAGTGGTACTAAAATAGGCTTCATTACTATATAATAATAATAATAAATACTATAATAATATTTGAAAAGTATTTATTTATAAATTATATAATTGACTATAATAAGTATTCTTAATACTAATCTCTAATGGTACTGCAATAGGTTATATGCACAAAAAAACCCATTTCTTTGTAAATTTGGGCTGAGATAGATCGCTTGTTTGTTTATTTATATTTACAGGTTTTGTGAGATTTACCCAAATGTTCTCCGCTTTAACTTTGTGGATTGTGTTCTTGGACACATAATGGGCCTGATCCCATGTTTTCAATACATCTGCACTACAAACTGAACTTTACTGTAATATAATAAAGAGTCTGTCTTAATAAACATGTGACCATGTGTAAAAGAATGCATTAGTGTTCACCAGAGCATCAGATAAACAGCTGTGTGAAAGGAGGACTTACTTATTGTGTTTGTGGTCTCTGGACGGTTGAGGGAGCTGATGATGACAAAGCCAAAGCCTTCGCTTTCCTTACGGTGGATAACTACATCAGTGGTGGGGGGCAAGTTGACCGGGCACACAGCATGACCCCGGGGAGAACTGCTTTGATTGGCTGCTGCGCCGTTTTCCTCACATGGCTGGCCTGCAGGTGGCAGCAAACACAATCTCAGTCAATGCGAACACACAACCACAGCAGTGTGACTCCAGAGATAATTGCCACCAATTACTGCGCTTTGACTTCTTGATAATGCAATTCCAGGCAAATTAAATAATAGTCAGAAAAATCGGTTTTGTTGTTGTTTTATGGAGCCTTTTTTAAACCTTTTTTAAATCTGACAAGTCTACATTAGTTTTTATTAGTATTAGTTTTATTCAGAGGCCCAAATTGATCGAAAATATTGCTGATATTTATATGGCCAAAAGTAAGATGAAATTCTGATAGTTTTTAATGTAAATACATTTTTTAAAGGTATAGACTACAAAGAAATGCATCTAAATATCAGTTTTCACTTTATAACTCCCAAAAATGTCTTAGTAAGATATTTAAATGTTTAGTTTTGCATATAATGCAAAGCAATACGAGATGAGCAAATAAACATTCCTCAAATGTCTGATATATCGTATTTGACACATGATTTTTCAAAAAACAATTGTGGAAAAATGATAATCAAGTAAACCTGAATTGCTGAAGTTGAGTAAATGTTAATCTTGAAATATTAATGCAACATGAAAGTTATTGCTTCATTTACTTTTTAAAAATCAGTATAGATTTCACAGCAAGAAAACACATCAAGCCAAGATCTGAAGGTGGACATTTTTACAATTACACTAAAAGGACTTTTGCTTGCTACAAAAGTATAAACTATCAATCAGACGAGATTTTATCATATTGATCATTTTCACATGAAATATGATACAGTAGGCTTTATAGGGTTCAAGAAACTAAAAAACAATTGCTTGCTACACCTCCTAAATACCTAGGTTATGGAATTTGCTGTTTTATAAACCCTGACAGTGCAGTAAATGACTAGTTTTGAGGATAAAGTTGCTGCTTTAGTTGGTTTGTTTGAGGAGAGTTTTGCTCACCCTGCTGCGGCAGAACTCTCCTCCTGACGGTCAGGGTGACCTGTCCGTTTCGTGCCGCCGCGTGCATCAGGTCGATGACGTAGCGGTGTGGTCTCCCTGCCACGAGCATCCTGTCAACCGAGACCAGCTCATCTCCCGGACGTAGTCTGCCGTCGCGCTCCGCAGGGCTGTTCTCTATGATTGCTCCGATCACAATCTGTGAGGAAAAATCAGTCATCATGTTAATGTGAACCGACATGCACAGTCTCATAATAATATTGTCAGCGGGTTTACATGTTAAAACAGCAATATTCTTGACAAGCTGATGGGATTATACATATCTAGCCTGACAGAAAGTATTTATTTAAGAAATCAAATTAAATTACCAAAGACAACTAGCTAAAAGACGATTGTAAATACACAGTCATTTGAAATCTAAGAAAATCCATGACAATTCAGTTTGGAGGCTTTTAAAAGCCACAACTCTGCACAAAATCTGTAAAATTAAGCAGATATTTATGGTATCAGATAATATTTGATAGTCTGCTTGATATATGTGACCCTGGTCCACAAAACCAGTCTTAAGTGTCAATTTTCCGAAATTTAGATTTATACATCATCTGAAAGCTGAATAAATAAGCTTTCCATTGATGAATGGTTTGTTAGGATAGGACAATATTTTTCTGAGATACAACTATTTGAAAATCTGGAATCTGAGGGTGCAAAAAAATCTAAATACTGAGAAAATCATCTTTAAAATTGTCCAAATGAAGTTCTTAGCAATGCATATTACTAATCAAAAATTAGGTTTTGTTATATTTATGGTAAGAAATGTACAAAATATCTTCATGGAACAAGATCTTTACTTAATATCCTAATGATTTTTGGCATCAAAAAATCAATCATTTTGACCCATACAATGTATTTTTGGCTATTGCTACAAATATACCCCAGCGACTTAAGACTGGTTTTGTGGTCCAGGGTCACATATACAGTACCATGGTATGGAACAAGATTAGTGTTATTGTTAACCATAACTATTATAAAGAAGAAAATAAGCAATAAATATCTTAATTAAAACACAAATAAAAAATTAAGTGCAAAAGAATAAAGCAATGTTATAAAATGCAAGCAAAAATTATTTTATCTGGAGTAAATTCTTTATATATTTTAATTATTTCTCAACCCTGATTTAAGACTAGCAATGTATTGTCAAATAAAAACATGAAAAAATTAAATCAACAAATATACAACAACAACAACAGCAATCCAATAAAAAAGCAGCTGTTTGATTGACATGTAAAACATGTCTCATTACAGGCAGATGGAACAATTTGTAATGGAATTAAAGGGATGAAAACTACACTGAACTGAAATAAAACTAAAATTCAATAATAAAAAAATAAAATAAAAAATTGGACTGGGCATTATAATAAAAATATCACAGTATGAGTCATTTTAATTTATTGAAACGTCTCACAATATAATTAATTTTGCTGTAAATTGAACCCCTTAAATTATATATATATATATATATATATATAATCATGCAGTAAAGTGTATACTTTAAAAAATTATTTTGAAGCTTCATGGTCACAAATGTATCTCAAAAAATAATGTAATGTAATCAGACACATAATAAGTCTGACATATGAGCAAAAACAGCCTGCACTTATTGGGTCAGTAATTGTTTTAAAATGGTTATTTATATATTAATAAAAAACATACTTTTTATCCTATTTAAAAAGTTTTCACAAAAACATTATAAGCATAATATTATAATTATTTACTGGAGTAATGATGCTGAAAATTCAGCTTTGCATCACAGGAATAAATTACATTATCAAATGTATGAAAACACAAACAGTTGTTTTAAATTCTAATAATGTTGGCCAATATTACTTTTCACTGTGTTTTGATAAAATAAAAGTTGCTTTGGTAATCATAAGAAACTTAAAACATAAAAAAATCTTACTGACCACAAACTTTTAAACGGGAGTCTGTGTCACTCATCATCATAAATCCCAGCTCTAATAATCCCTACTTAAATTTTCAAAACTATAATAACCACTACACTCATATACCATATTATCATGGTACATGCCCAAAACAAAACATGGCTTTGCTATGGTAATGTTGTATAAGTAGCTGAAGGAAGCAGGAAATTATTTTTTTCAGCTGTTTCCATCTGCTGCTCATGGAGCTGTACAGATATGAACCAGTATCTGTTTATCCTGCCCCATACGAGCCTTGTCACGGGCCTCCGGACTCACAGCCTGCACCGCCTCGTCTCCACCCAGGATCCTAAAGCCGAAGCCGGTCTTCTCACGCAGCAGGTGCACTTCCACTTCCTGATACTCCACACCTGAGGAACAAGATTCACAGTTTAGATCACACACACTAAACTCAAGAGTGATTAAATCATGCTGCTTCCCTGGTGGTTAGGGATATTTAACCACCTAACAACCACACAGCAACACATTAAAATCCCCTTTGAGATCCTATAAAATGTAAGAACTGATCATGTTTGAGCAGAACTTCTTCAAACCGTTCCTAAACCTGAACACAAGCTGAAGGATCAGAGAATGCCACACGTTATGTAGGTCACCTCACAAACTGGAGTGCTGAACCTTCTGGTATATTGGAGAATAAGAGTATAGTGGTAGACAGAGGGCTAAATATAGAGCACTGAAGTCACATGGGTTACATAAATTAGCTATTGAAATGTGACTAACAGCATATGTGCTCTGTGACATAAAGAAAGGGAAAGCAGCACATTCCTCTACTTGCCTGTAGAGTCTGTCAGTGTTCGAGGAGGGACTGGCTCTGTGTGAACGAGAAACGAGAGCTTCAAACAATTAAATTATTCAAAAATAATTTGTATTTTCAAGTGGCTTTATGGTTTATTTAGGCTCATATGTGGAGGAGTCACAAGAAACCTGTCAATAATTTTAGAGGCTCATATTTCACCTCAAACTGAAAGGAAATAAATTAAATAAATTAAAAAATAAATTATAAATATATTTTTATTGGACTGAAGAAAATGAGGCCTATTTTTTCTGGTTGTGACATTATTTTCATGAAAATTATACACATTTTGCTTTCTAATTGGGATTAATATAATTTGAAAAAAATATCATTTATACTGGATTACAATATATTTATTTCCTTTATAATTCATTCTATATTTATTTCTATGACTTTTCCATGACCAGTCTAGTTGTTGTTTGTGATAATTGGATTACTTTTGTAAAACATAATTTTATTCAGACTTTTTCGCTAAAGACTCACTTTGTGAAACTGGATTTAAGATAATTAAATCTTAGACCCCTCCTCTTCTCCCCATACACTGCATCACTGGGTCCCATCATACATGCACATGGCTTCTCCTATCACTGCTACGCCGATGACACACATCTCTCTTTTCAACCAGATGACCAAACGGTAGCTGCACGGATCTCAGGCTGCCTGGCGGACATCTCGGCATGGATGAAAGAACATCACCTACAGCTCAACCTGGCAAAGACGGAGCTTCTTGTCTTCCCTGCCATTCCGACTCTACAGCATGACTTCACGATTCAGTTAGGCTCATCAATGATTACCCCATCAACTTCGGTCAGAAATCTTGGTGTAATCTTTGATGACCAGCTGACCTTCAAAGAGCACATTGCAAAGACTGCTCGATCCTGCAGGTTTGCACTACACAACATCAGAAAGATCAGTCCCTTTCTGACAGAGCATGCTGCACAACTTCTTGTCCAGGCCCTTGTCGTTTCCAAGCTGGACTACTGCAATGCTCTTCTGGCTGGACTGCCATCAAACACAATCAAACCTCTACAAATGATTCAGAATGCAGCGGCACGACTGGTCTTCAACGAGCCCAAAAGAGCCCATGTTACACCTCTCTTCATCTCCTTGCACTGGCTACCAGTGGCAGCTCGCATCAAGTTCAAGACACTGATGCTTGCATACAGATCTACCACAGGCTCTGCACCCTCCTACTTCCACTCACTATTACGAACCTACATCCCCTCCAGAAGTTTGAGATCTGCTAGTGAGCGACGCCTTGTGGTACCATCACAGAGAGGCTCAAAATCACTCTCCAGGACATTCTCGTTCACCATTCCTGGCTGGTGGAATAATCTTCCCACCCCTATCCGGAACGCCGGATCCCTGGCAATCTTCAAGCAACAACTGAAAACTCATCTCTTTCGACACTACTTGACTTAATCCTAAACTCAAAAAAAAAAAATTAATATTTCCCTCTATCTTTCTCTCCTTCCCTTGCTAGCTTTTACTTATTTGAACAATGACTGAGACTTGGTGTTACAAGCACTTCCTCTGTCTGATTGCCTCTTCAAGATGAATCGCTTCTTGTATTCCCCAATTGTAAGTCGCTTTGGATAAAAGTGTCTGCCAAATGACTAAATGTAAATGTAATTAATTTCTTTTTCTAATTTAATTAATTTCAGTTTCCCCTTTCCCATTTTCCCCCCAAAATTCCAGCTTTATTTTCAGTATTTCCATGACTGTGGGAACCCAGTGATAATAGTACTTCAGTATTGTTTTTTTTTTGTTTTGTTTGGTTGTTTATTTTAATACATTTATGTTCATTTGTCCCCGGGAAGTGGCACCTTAATATATTTATTTTATATACCTTAAGGTGACCAGATTTGCCACTTCCTGGGGACACGTTCTGCACAGGATTTCTAAATTGCCTAAAATAACCAGGTGTTGGTTGTTTGCGCTGCTCTGATTGATTATTGTATGACATCAAAGTACTCAACAGAGTGAGGAATCGAAGATTCACTATGGAAACGGACGCTAAGGAAAAGCACGGTATACTACTACTTCTTCTGCTCACAGGCCATTTGCATACTTAGTGCATATCGACATTTTAGGTTGTGCAATCATTTTTCCTTTCTTTTTTCGTTTAATCTTTAATCCTTGAGAAAAATAAGTATATTGTTCATTTTATGCTAATTATATAATAAGTCATATCAGATATGTATTTTTATTATAGAAATATATTATAGAACATGCAGATCCATGATGTGTGAAATGATAATAAAATATAATAAATATAATATAATATAATGTAATGAACATTACATTGTTATAGAGTTTTTTAATTTATACAGATAACTATTATATATTGCAATACAATATACAATAATATTTAATATTATGTGCAATCTGTCACACCCACTGGAGTCTCGTCAGTAGGTCACTCCGAAACAGGTTATGTTCAGAGAATAAGTTAATATGGCTACTTACACATCCTAAAAGTTGCCTCCGTTTTTGGAACCGAAAGCTGAGTTTATCCACTTACCCTTAACATACCCAGGTATTTCACATAACCTGCTTTCTGGAACACCCCCCTGAACTGTTGTGCATCTCCGAGCAAGCGGTGTTTCGTTTCTGAATGAATGCATGTTTTGAATGATTTGTGTAAACCAATGATTCAATGGCCCATTCATAAAGAGAGCCATTTACTTGATTCTTGAATAAATCAGCAGTTTGAACGAATCGAATGAATGAATGACTCAATGACTTACTCATAAAGACATTTACCGCCACCAGCTGGCAATTTCAGTTTTTTATTTATAGTATCAATTCACTATTCACAATTCAAAAATAAAATAAATAAAAATAATAAAGTGATAGTTCATCCAAAAAGAAATTCTGTCATCAGTTACTCACCCTCATGTCGTTTCAAACCTGTATCACTTGCTTTCTTTTATGGAACATAAAAGAAAATAATGAAGAATGTTGGTAAGCAGAAGAAAAAGAATGTTGGTAACCAAGCTAATTTGGTTACCAATGACTTTCACTGTATAAACAAAAATACTGAGATGTTTCTCAAATAATCTTCTTTTATGCTCCATAGATTGTTATGCCACTGTAGCCTAAACGTTTATGTTTAAAAAAAATTAAATAATAATAATTATGTTGAATCAAATAAAACATTTCTTTCTAAAGTTACTTTTTGTAATATCTAATATCATTTTTTTTTAACACAATAATGG
This sequence comes from Barbus barbus, assembly GCF_936440315.1. NCBI lineage: Eukaryota > Metazoa > Chordata > Actinopteri > Cypriniformes > Cyprinidae > Barbus > Barbus barbus. Next base: position 11,686,088 of record NC_136726.1, on the reverse strand, counting down.
TTTTAAAATATCTTGTAGGGGTATTTTCACAGCCATTTTCATAAAAAAAAAAAAATCATGCGATTAATCGGGATGAAAAATTTTAATCATTGCCCAGCACTAATATATATACTGTATGTATATATACATACACACACAACTGAGCTGAAATATTTTATAAAGTCAGTTATAAATAACTAGAAAGGGACCAAAATCTTTGACTTACGTCTGCTTTCATAAATGGCACGTGACTTCTCATAGAGGTCGTAGGGGTCCGGCTTGCCCAGGTGGAAGGGCTCTGTGTCCGGAACAGAGGAGCGATGGAGCGTCTGGCCGGGATGTGGGGCACCATGGGGGAGCAAAGCAGCCGACAAGCTGGTCTGGGGGCTTCCTTGAGGGTCCCACTGTATGGCCAACACAGATATGGACTGGTTTGAGTGGATAATATATATACATGCACCAAAACGAAGTGCAAATCTCTCATGTAGATCCTTTAAAAGTTCAAGAGGAGAACATCTGGCGTATCATAAAGGTGACCCCTGTCATTACTCCTGTTCTCTTTCTGCGAGGAGAGAGTTTAGAAGTCCAATCGCTCTCTGGAGGTTCAGTGGGGGAGATGAATTAAGCCCTAAGTGAGGGACTAAAGTGTGAAGCAAAGTATCTGTGCTACAGTCATGTGCCCCGGGGGTTAATGGATCCTATTTCCTCTGAGCTGTTCATTTCACCTGCAGCTCTCTCCGCTTAACCTGCCAATTCCGTTAAGAGCCCTGAATCCAGCAGCACTGGACGGCTTCCTGAAAATGATGTATCTCACACCGGGATGAAAGTGAACTCACATGAAATTAGATATCACGGCCAGTTCTAGAAATACCTAAATGTGCTAAATTAAATGTTGCATTACTTTACAAGGCTTCGGAGAAACTTAACCTAGTCCATTAAGTTTCCCAAACACCATTTGTGGGTCTGCAATGCAATTAAGATATGTAAAACTAAGGAAGATTACACAAGTGGACTAAAAACACTGTGGAGCATTCATTTGTTGTGGGATAGTGACAAAAACAGCCTGGGATATTCTGCTAAATATCGTCTTTTACTAAATGGCTTGTTAGAATACTTGTTTTTGATTGGCCAGAAATATCGGCACACTTGCAATTCTGTCAGAAAATGCAACCCTTCTCTCAGAAAACTGTTGCAGTTGCAAATGTTTTGGTACTCACATGTTTTGTTTTTTTGTTTTTTGCATTGGAACAACACAAAAAAACAGAAAAACAGTCAAATTTGATACAATTCCACACAGAACCCAAAAAATGCACTGGACAAAATTATTGGCACTCTTAACTTAATATTTGGTAACACTCCCTTTGGAAAAAATAACTGAAATCAATCGCTTCCTGTAAGCATGAATGAGTTTCTTAAGGCCAATTCACACCGCACAGACAAACGCCAACAAACTCCAACAAACTAGTCTGTTGGAGTTTGTTGGATCAGTGTGTTACCCCTGTTGGCGTTGGTTGGAGTTTGTTTTCACCCGACTGAACATGCTTATAGATATAGGATCATCCATTTTCTCCCCAGTCAGTGAGAGTTGGTCGGTGTCTGTTGGTGCAGTGTGAACATGAGTTTTTTTTCATCAGATTCTAAATCCAACGGCCAACTTGTTTGTTGGAGTTTGTTGGCGTTTGTCTGTGCGGTGTGAATTGGCCTTTACACCTCTCTACTGGAATTTTGGACCACTCTTCTTTTGCAAACTGCTCCAGGTCATTCAGATTTGAAAGATGCCTTCTCCCAACTGCTGTTTTGAGATCTCTCCACAGGTGTTCTATGGGATTCAGATCTGGACTCATTGCTGGCCATTTCAGAGCTCTCCAGCGCCTTGTTTGTTACCATTTCTGAGTGCTTTTTGAAGTGTGTTTCGGGGTAATTGTCCTGCTGGAAGACCCATGACCTCTGGTAGAGACGCAGCTTTCTGAGACTGGCCACTACGTTGCGCCCCAAAATTCTTTGGTAGTCATCAGATTTCATGATACCGTTCATACAGTGCCAGAAGCCACAACCACAAAACATATTTGAACCTCCACCATGTTTGACTGTAGGGACTGTGTTCTTTTCTTTGAAGGCCTCATTTCTTTTTCTGTAAACAGTGCCATGATGTCCTTTACCAAAAAGCTCTACTTTTGTCTCATCTGTCCACAGTAGTTCTCCCAGAAGGATTGTAGTTGTCACATAAAATTTGGCAAACTCCAGTCTTGCTTTTTTATGCCTTTGTGTCAGCAGTGGTGTCCTCCTGGGTCTCCTACCATAGCGTCCCTTTTCATTCAGATGGCGACAGATAGTGCGAGCTGACACTGTTGTACCCGGTGTCTGCAGATCAGCTTGAATTTGTTTAGAAGTTAATCGGGGTTTTTTATCCACCATTCAAACAATCCTTTGTTGTAATTTTTCATTAATTTTGCTCTTCCGTCCACGTCCAGGGAGATTAGCTACAGTGCCATGGGCTGTAAACCTCTTGATGATATTACGCACAGTGGACACAGGAACATTAAGATCTCTGGAGATGGACTTATAGCCTTGAGATTGTCCATGTTTTTCCACTATTTTTTCTCTCAAATCCACAGACAACTCTTTACACTTCTTTCTTTTCTCCATGCTCAGTGTGACACACAAAACAAAGGTTGAGTCAACTTTTCTCCATTTTAACTGGTTGCAAGTGTGATTACTTTATTGCCCACACCTGTTACTTGCCACAGGTGTGTCTAAATACAAATTACAGGAGCATCACATGCTTGTAAAGCAATTATTTCTTAAAATTTTGACAAGGTGCCAATAATTTTGTCTAGTACATTTTTGAGTTCTGTGTGAAATTGTATCAATTTTGACTTTTCTTCTCTGTTTTATTTTTTGTGTTGTTGTAGTACAAATAAAACAATAAGCATGTGAATACCAAAACATTTGCAATTGGAACAATTTTCTGAGAGAAGTGTTGCATTTTCTGACAGAATTGCAAGGGTGCCAATATTTTTGGCCATGACTGTATGTATATATATATATATATATATATATATATATATTAGGGGTGGCACGGTACACAGATGTCATGGTTTGGTACGTACCTTGGTTCGGGGGTCACAGTTCAATACAATTTTGGTACAACAGGAAAAAAACAACAAATCTACTATGCTCGGTTTCTTTATTTTGAACAGAGTAGTACAGTAGTAATACTAAATATTATATTACATTATATATATTTCAGCACATGGTCACTGTTTAGTGGGCTGTGTTTTCAAGTGCGCAACTCATGGCATTCGCTGTTCTTCGTCTGGGGGTTATCAAATAGCGTTGCATTGCTGCGGGCACCCCCTTCTGGATTGAGGGTAAATTGCCTGTATTCGTTGTAAGGCCTCGTGCACCGAACCGAGATGCCCGTACCGTGATGGTTCGGTAGAAATACATGTACCATGCCACCCCTAATATACTGTATATACATATATATACACGAGCGTCAAACGCCCGAAACGCTCAATTCGCGCTGCGTCATTCGCGCAAATCGCGCCGCAGGATGTCTATTCGCGTCTTTGTATTGACTTAACATGTAAATCACTCGCGCTTAAGGCTTCATTGACGTCTGGTGCGAACGCACCATTAGGCTGGCCACAATAAAAGGCCACTCTAAAATGTGCAGTTTTATCACACAGCACAATGCCACAGATGCCGCAAGTTTTGAGGGAGCGTGCAATTGGCATGCTGACTGCAGGAATGTCTACCAGAGCTGTTGCCTGTGAATTGAATGTTAATTTCTCTACCATAAGCCGTCTCCAAAGGCGTTTCAGAGAATTTGGCAGTATTTCCAACCGGCCTCACAACCGCAGACCATGTGTAACCACACCAGCCCAAGACCTCCACGTCCAGCATCTTCACCTCCAAGATCGTCTGAGACCAGCCATCCGGAGAGCTGCTGCAACAATCGGTTTGAATAACCAAAGAATTTCTTCTGTCAGAAACCGTCTTAGGGAAGCTCATCTGCATGCTCGTCGTCCTCATCGGGGTCTCGACCTGACTGCAGTTCGTCGTCGTAACCGACTTGAGTGGGCAAATGCTCACATTCGATGGCGTCTGGCACTTTGGAGAGGTGTTCTCTTCACAGATGAATCCCGGTTTTCACTGTACAGGGCAGATGGCAGACAGCGTGTATGGCGTCGTGTGGGTGAGTGGTTTGCTGATGTCAACATTGTGGATCGAGTGGCCCATGGTGGCGGTGGGTTTATGGTATGGGTTATGGACAACGAACACAGGTGCATTTTATTGATGGCATTTTGAATGCACAGAGATACCGTGACAAGATCCTGAGGCCCATTGTTGTGCCATTCATCCACGACCATCACCTCATGTTGCAGCATGATAATGCACGGCCCCATGTTGCAAGGATCTGTACACAATTCCTGGAAGCTGAAAACATCCCAGTTCTTGCATGGCCAGCATACTCACCGGACATGTCACCCATTGAGCATGTTTGGGATGCTCTGGATCGGCGTATGCGACAGCATGTTCCAGTTCCTGCCAATATCCAGCAACTTCGCACAGCCATTGAAGAGGAGTGGACAACCTGATTAACTCTATGCGAAGGAGATGTGTTGCACTGCGTGAGGCAAATGGTGGTCACACCAGATACTGACTGGTTTTCGGACCCCCCAATACAGTAAAACTGCAAATTTTAGAGTGGCCTTTTATTGTGGCCAGCCTAAGGCACAATAATCATGCTGTCTAATCAGCATGTTGATATGCCACACCTGTGAGGTGGATGGATTATCTCGGCAAAGGAGAAGTGCTCACTAACACAGATTTAGACAGATTTGGGAACAATATTTGAGAGAAATAGGCCTTTTGTGTACATAGAAAAAGTCATAGATCTTTGAGTTCAGCTCATGAAAAATGGGGGCAAAAACAAAAGTGTTGCATTTATAATTTTGTTCAATGTATATATATTTATATCACTTTCTATTTTGTGAAGCTCAACAATCTTGCTCTGCACGTCAGAACTATATTCTCAGGTTTTACTCATTGTGATGGATGATTAAGGGAATTTGGCCTTTGTGTTCCTCATATTTATAATCCTGTGGAACAGGAAGTCATGGCTGGACAATTTCATGCTCCTAGTCACCCTGGTGTGCTAAAACAAATGGGAATATGAATGGGAATATACTTCAGAGATATTTTACTCATAAGAATTTCTAGGGGTGCCAATAATTGTGGCCAATATTCATCTGAGAAAAACATTTATTTCATCATGAGATTTCCTCCCCAATTTCAATTGTTTTACTTCAATGAAAGGTTAGAAGTTTGTGAATTTTTATATATATATATAAATATATATATATATATATATATATAAGTAAATATAAATATAAGCTGAAATATTTTAAAGTTATTTATTAGTTAAACTAGCTAAACTAAACTAATCACTAATAAACTAAAACTACATTTAAAACCACAAAAAAATTGTTACTCGAAATAAAATACAATATATACATATTTTAATTTAGCTATATGCAAAGAAAACACTTTTTCATTTTAATTTAGTTGAACTTAATGTACTAAAATAAACTGAAAGAAAAAGAAAAAACAATGTAGACACTACAAAAAACAAAAACTGCTAAAAAATGACAGACAAAATTAGTAAAAAAAAATTAAAACTGATTCAAACTTTTAATAAAAACTGTAAAATGTCAATGATAATGAAATAACACTATTTGAAATATTATGGATAAATATTATGGATATATGGATAATAACCATTACTTGCCATAATTTTGAACCCTTCTAAAAGGGTTTGTATCATGTGAAAGTGGTTTCTTTTGTAAAATAAATAGCCAGTGAAAAAACAAATCCGACAGATTTGGAGTGACATGAGGGTGAGTAAATAATGACAGAATTTTAATTTTTGTGTGAAACCTCTCTTTAATATTTAAAACTTAAAATGAATCCATTTTCAGAAACGAGGAGTTTTGTTTTTAAGTCGGCCAGAGCTATAAATCACACGGCAGCATGATTGAGTCTGCGGGTCTCAGGGACCGAGGAGGAGGAATATCAATTGAGTATCACCTGCATAATCTTTGCTTGGAATAATTTCTCTTCATGATAAACACATTCAAGCGTGCTCCACCTTCACAAACACACATATTAAAGAGGCACACTTTGCTGTCAGTTAAAGCTTTTTGTTTGCTAATGCAGCAGCACAAGAGGCATACTGATTAAGCATGCCACCCATGGCGACTGCGTTAATGCATCTGTCACCCGGGACATTTCCATGTCGGGTTTCATGAGAGTGTTATCCAGCGCGCCGCTGAACACGTGCTGAGACTGAGAACTCGTGGCTGCGGTTTCTTTATGAGCGATCGGCGATTGATGCTGTAATTGCTCTGAGCTGCCGAGGGATTTCGGCCATCAGGCGCTGGTCTAAGATCACTGCTAAAGGTCAGCAGCTAGCCGGAGGTGTGCAGGTGCTGAAATCCTCTTACGTTTCATGAAAAACATGACTTGATCATTTCTCCAGCAAACGCTGAAGCTGAATCACAACTGATCACAATCAATTTGCGCTGTATTACATAGCAAATATTGGAAAAATCATTTTAAAGGCAACAGTATACACTTGTACATATGTGTATGAGAACATTTATAACTTAAAAAAAAAAGTGGTCATACATTTCAATCATTTTCATTAAATACTACTAACAAAACCCTTAATATGCATCTTTACACTTTGTCATATGAACACCTAGTTAAAAGCTATATTTGTTAGATTCACTTAAAAGAACAGACTTGTTTGAATCATTTGTTTGGGAATACATGTTTTTGAGTCACTAAAAATAGTGCTGTCAAACGATTAATCGCGATAATTCGAATCCAAAATAAAAGTTTTGGTTACATAGTATATGTGTGTACTCTGTGTATTTTTATTATGTATATATAAATACACACACATGCATGTGCAACCCGAATTCCAGAGATGTTGGGACGTTTTTTAAATTTGAATAAAATGAAACCTAAAAGAATTTCAAATCACATGAGCCAATATTTTATTCACAATAAAACATAGATAACATGACAAATGTTTAAACTGAGAAATTTTACAATTTTATGCACAAAATGAGCTCATTTCAAATTTGATGCCCGATACAGGTCTCAAAATAGTTGGGATGGGGGCATGTTTAGCATGTTGTAGCATTCTCCTCTTCTTTTCAAAACAGTTTGAAGACGTCTGGGTATCGAGGTTATGGGTTTCTGGAGTTTTGGTGTTGGAATTTGGTCCCATTCTTGCCAGATATAGGTTTCCAGCTGCTGAAGAGTTCATGGTCATCAGGTTTTTTTTTTTTTTCAATGATGCGCTAAATGTTCTCTACAGGTGAAAGATCTGTACTGCAGGCAGGCCAATTCAGCACCCGAACTCTTCTACTACGAAGCCATGCTGTTGTAATAGCTGCAGTGTGTGGTTTTGCATTGTCCTGCTGAAATACACATCGTCTGGAGGGGAGCATATGTTGCTCTAAAACTTTTATTTATCTTTCAGCATTCATAGTGCCTTCCAAAACATACAAGCTGCCCATTCCGTATGCACTTATGCACCCCCATACCATCAGAGCTCCTGGCTTTTGAACTGAATGCTGATAACATGCTGGAAGGTCACCCTCCTCTTTAGCCCGGAGGACACGGCGTCCGTGATTTCCAACAAGAAAGTCAAATTTGGACTCGTCTGACCGTAGAACACTTCTCCACTTTGAAACAGTCAATTTTAAATGAGCCTTGGCCCACAGGACACGACGCTGCTTCTGGGCCATGTTCACATATGGCTTCCTTTTTGCATGATAGACCTTTAGTTGGCATCTGCAGATGGCACGGCGGATTGTGTTTACCGACAGTGGTTTCTGGAAGTATTTCTGGGCCCATTTAGTAATGTCAATGACAGAATCATGCCAATGAGTAATGCAGTGTCGTCTGAGAGCCCGAAGTCCACGGGCATCCAACAAAGATTTTCGGCCTTGTCCCTTACGCACAGATTTCTCCAGTTTCTCTGAATTTTTGATGATGTTATGCACTGTAGATTATGAGATTTGCAAAGCCTTTGCAATTTGACATTGAGGAACGTTGTTTTTAAAGTATTCCACAATTTTTTTTTTACGCACTCTTTCACAGATTGGAGAGCGTCTTCCCATCTTTACTTCTTAGAGACTCTGCCTCTTTAAGATGTCCCTTAAATAGCTAATCATGTTACAGACTTGATGCCAATTAACTTAATTAGTTGCTAGATGTTCTCCCAGCTGAACCCTTTGCTGCCCCAGTGCCAACTTTTTTGTGACCTGTAGCAGGCATCAAATTTGAAATGAGCTCATTTAGTGGATAAAAGTGTAAAATTTCTCTGTTTAAACATTTGTTATGTCCTCTATGTTCTACTGTGAATAAAATATTAGCTCATGTGATTAGAAAGTCTTTTAGTTTTCATTTTATTCAAATTAAAAAACATCCCAACATTACCAGAATTCGGTTTGTATATATTTAAGAAAAATATGTTACTTTTATATATTAAATATATTTATATATAATATAAATTATATGAATATAAATATATACATGTAAATATTTTCAAAGTATAACCTGTATGTGCGTGTGTGTGTGTGTGTGTGTGTGTGTGTGTGTGTGTGTGTGTGTGTGTGTGTGTATCTAATTACACATAATAAATATACTGTACATAATACACACAGATATATTATGTAAATAAAAACTTTTATTTTGGATGCGATTAATCGCCATTAATCGTTCGACAGAACTACTAAAAAAGAATGTTAGAATCATTCATTCAGGAATCAGACCACAGTGTTTGATTCACTACAACGAACCGACTAAGAGTAATTTGTTCGGAAATTGGACAACTCTGGTTCTGCGGTATGTGTTTGATTTATTAAAAATTATTTAAAAAATCTTATTTGTCGGTTGGCTTAGAAGAGTCATATGGTCTGAAATCAGACAACTCTGGTTGTGCTGTATGTATTTGATCCATTAAAATGAATCAGCTCATAAGAGTCATTCCTTCAAGGTTCGGGCTACACTGGTTGCACTGCATCTATTTGATTCACTAAAACATTGCTTAGATAACACACTCTCATGCCAATTTTAGGTTTGGTGAATTGGCTAATTTATATGTTGTGTCCATACAAAATTACATAATACAAATTAATTCAAAATTGCCACCTTGTAAAATGTCTGCATATTTATGGCGTTCCATCCATACCGGTGGAAGAAAGCACTTGCGAGAACTGTTAATGGAACCAAATGTCATGTGGTCGAATCTGTATTGAATCCTTACTTCAAGACCCTTTGAATTTACAGAAGGTGTCAAGATCAGTTTAAGAACATGCAAAAACAAATTGTAGTTTGAGAAAGCAAATATTTCAAATCATTTACCTGTTTTGTGGGATCCCAGGGTGTGTAGAGGCCTGACAGGGAAAGAAAGAGAGAATGATTAATATCATTAGATCTAAGGAGTAATTTTTCATAATTGTCACATCATTTTCAACCATTTTTCTCTTCACTTTGTTGTCCTGTAGGCGTTGAGGAAAGTTTATTGCATTAATTTGCAAGGTAATTACATCATTAGCTTTGAGCAGATGCCAAACTCATCTTAAATAAAAAGACTAAAATTGAGCCTGCCAAACAGTATTTGGTACCGTAAACGAGACAAGACACTAAACTAGATTTTGGACTTCCAGTCAGTTCTGAATGATTCTGAAATATGCAGAAATGCTTTTGGCATATGTGTTGAATCTATATCACTGTATATCACTCAGCATTACTGGCCTCATTCGTATCGGACACATATCTGTGGTAAAATGTCTAAGTATTAGTATTAGGATAATCAGAAATTAGGAAGAAAATTTAGGATTAAGTAGTGAAGTGACATTCAGCCAAGTATGGTGACCCATACTCGGAATTCGTGCTCTGCATTTAACCCATCCAATGTGCACACACACAGCAGTGAACACACACACACCGTGAACATACACCCGGAGCAGTGGGCAGCCATTTATGCTGCGGCGCCCGGGGAGCAGTTGGGGGTTCGGTGCCTTGCTCAAGGGCACCTCAGTCGTGGTATGGAGGGTGGAGAGAGAGCGCTGGACATTCACTCCCCCCACCTACAAGAAATTATGATCACTTACAAGAAAAATAAATGGAAATGAGCATTTTTACCCTTATTATAACAGCACATTTTATATGTGACTCACGCTATATCATATATTATGTACAGCACTACAAAAAAAAATTCTTAGTGTTTCTGTCATAATAAAAATTAATTTTTATTAGTGATATTTTCTGATTCTAATAAATACATGAGAAATCTCATTATAGCAAGATACATTACTTATAGACATACTGTATACTTTTTCTTGAGATAAACATTTGCATTAGATATTACGTTTATTTTTCAGACTCCACTGACATGTTGTTTTTCTTGTTTTATTAAAAAGTACCAATGGGGTCAGAAAAACTGATATAGAATAGTGTGTTTATATTAATAATAATGTATAAATTACCCAAATTACATCTAAATCAACTTTTTTTTTCAAATAAAAACAATTAATGAAAAATATTATGACATTATTAATAAAGTATCTTACTGACTACATTATTTACACTATCAAAAATCCATTTTAATGGTCAGACTGGGTAGAAATAACTCTAGTTACAACCACACATTTCACTTTTTACTATATGCAAAGAACTACCACAATACTGTTTTATTCTGAGTTCCCCATATAATAAAATGCATGATGTGCATTTGTGATGTGACTGTCTGTGATATGAAGAAGGTTGTTTAAGATTCATCTGCAATGCGATTAAACCATGGCCAGAGGTGCTATGAGAATAATGAGTTATGACTTTTCATTTCTTAGACTCGTACCTGTATATTTCAATTGCACAGCCTATATTGCGAGTCTTTGTGCTTCTGTTTGCATGAAAATGTGCACGCATGTGAACGTCTGGATGTGTGTATGTGAGCATTTGTAGTGGAGCAAGGCATTTTTCTGCCTACTTAAACTAACAGGATTACATCAAACGCTATATGACCAGGACACGACTTGGCAGCGAAGGGCTAAACATAAAGCCTCGGGCAAACGTGCACAGTCGTGCCACTCCACAAGGCCTCCTCCCCCAATGCATCACAAAAGAAGCCATATGGACAAGAAAAAGCAGATAACTTTGATCTAGCTTGTGTTCAAGGCTTCAAGGATTTGTTCTCTTATTTCTTGTTTGCCGCATTCAGACTTAAACACTGAAATAACCTTCAAAAAAGTCAAACTTCAAAGTTGAATGCCACGTTCTGTCAGTGGCCTCATGCGCCCTTGAGTTACATTCATGTCGTGCGTCTCTCTGGTGAAGTCTGAAAGGTGAGTCAGATGGAATCATGAGGGATTCGGGGTGACTGTCAGCTCTGAGTTCTCCGAGACCCAGATGAAATAGAGCCAAGAGGATGTAAGAGAGTTGTCTGCACTGCTGAAATGCCACGGCCCTGATGATATTTCCGACAGTACAGGGAGTCAGAGGAGTATAGTTATCACCTCACACCTGCCTGTCCAGTTCTACCTGAGATGTCAATAATCCTCATAAAAGAAGTGCAGAGAGGGAGACGGACAGTGGATTCGTGCTCAGACTGCTGTGTTAATAAAGTAGAGAAATGGGAATCGTAAGGACAATTCTGGTTCCTTAATGATTCTTTTAGTACTCTGGGCAAATTTGGAGATAAGAAATACATTTCTTATTGCATTTACCTCCCTTGGCAGTCTGTTGCCAAATGATATCATTTCTGATTCCAACAGAAATAAATGTAGTGAAATTATTGCAAAAGTTGCATTTATGCACATGGGTGCAAATGCAATCCAATAACTCGTCCTAAGTAGGTCTAGGAGATATACTGAATATTTGCAGTATATATTCATTATGATTTTGCTGGCAGGATTACATGTAGGTATATATTGCTATTTATTTTTTTTGTATGTTATGTAGTAATGGTGCGAATAAATAAAAGCAGATTAAATAAATATATTTTTATTTTGTTCATTTAGTGATGAATAGTGTGGAAAACAAGCCTTGGCTAATTTTCAATTCGATTTTTTTACTTTTAGCATTTTTGAATACGCAACAACTGCTAATTAAAATAATGGTCCCTTTGATTCAGTGGTATTTTAGTATTATTTATATACTTTTATAATATTTATTAATATATTTCACTTTTAGTAATTTTGTTATGAGATTTTGCCATTGTAATTAGTTTATGTTTTTATTTAGTTTTAATTTGTTTATTTCAGGTTTAGTAATTTCAACACAAATTATTTTTTTGGTTTTATATCAGCTTTATTTCAATTAACTTAAAAATAATTTTAATAGTTTCAGTTTCCAATAACAACAGTGCTCTGATTAAAAAAAAAAAAAAAATGTAGTCAAGTAATACCTTTATAAAAAATATGATATTTATGAGATACAGGTGCTGGTCATAAAATTAGAATATCATGAAAAAGTTGATTTATTTCAGTAATACCATTCAAAAAGTGAAACTTGTATATTAGATGCATTCATTACACACAGACTGATATATTTCAAATGTTTATTTCCTTTCATTTTGATGATTATAACTGACAACTAATGAAAGTCCCAAATTCAGTATCTCAGAAAATTTGAATATCAATCAAGACCAATGCAAAAAAAATAATTTTTAGAAATGTTGGCCAACTGAAAAGTATGAACATGAAAAGTATGAGCATGTACAGCACTCAATATTTAGTTGGGGCTCCTTTGGCCTGGATTACTGCAGCAATGCGGCGTGGCATGGAGTCGATCAGTCTGTGGCACTGCTCAGGTGTTATGAGAGCCCATGTTGCTCTGATAGTGGCCTTAAGCTCTTCTGAATTGTTGGGTCTGGTGTATTGCATCTTCCTCTTCACAATACCCCATAGGTTTTCTATGGGGTTAAGGTCAGGCGAGTTTGCTGGCCAATCAAGAACAGGGAGACCATGGTCCTTAAACCAGGTACTGGTAGCTTTGGCAGTGTGTGCAGGTGCCAAGTCCTGTTGGAAAATGAAATCTGCATCTCCATAAAGTTGGTCAGCAGCAGGAAGCATGAAGTGCTCTAAAACTTCCTGGTAGACGGCTGCGTTGACCTTGGACCTCAGAAAACACAATGGACCAACACCAGCAGATGACATGGCACCCCAAACCATCAATGACTGTGGAAACTTTACACTGGACCTCAAGCAACGTGGATTATGTGCCTCTCCTCTCTTCCTCCAGACTCTGGGACCTTGATTTCCAAAGGAAATGCAAAATTTACTTTCATCAGAGAACATAACTTTGGACCACTCAGCAGCAGTCCAGTCAAGACGCTTCTGACGCTGTCTCTTGTTAAAGAATGGCTTGACACAAGGAATGCGACAGCTGAAACCCATGTCTTGCATATGTCTGTGCGTGGTGCTTCTTGAAGCACTGACTCCAGCTGCAGTCCACTCTTTGTGAATCGCCCCCACATTTTTGAATGGGTTTTGTTTCACAATCCTCTCCAGGGTGCGGTTATCCCTATTGCTTGTACACTTTTTTCTACCACATCTTGTCCTTCCCTTCTCCTCTATTAATGTGCTTGGACACAGAGCTCTGTGAACAGCCAGCCTCTTTAGCAATGACCTTTTCTGTCTTGCCCTCCTTGTGCAAGGTGTCAATGGTCGTCTTTTGGACAACTGTCAAGTCAGCAGTCTTCCCCATGATTGTGTAGCCTACAGAACTAGACTGAGAGACCATTTAAAGGCTTTTGCAGGTGTTTGAGTTAATTAGCTGATTAGAGTGTGGCACCAGGGGTTTTCAATATTGAACATTTTCACAATATTCTAATTTTCTGAGATACTGAATTTGGGACTTTCATTAGTTGTCAGTTATAATCATCAAAATTAAAGGAAATAAACATTTTAAATATATCAGTCTGTGTGTAATGAATGAATCTAATATACAAGTTTGACACTTTGAATGGTATTACTGAAATAAATCAACTTTTTCATGATATTCTAATTTTATGACCAACACCTGTATATTATGATATAATATTATATATTAGATTATGACATATCAAGATATATACTTAATGACAAAATATTGAGATTTATTTAGCAATTTCATCCATCCCTTGTCCTAATTAAACACTAATAAATAAAAATATTAAAGAAAAATATAATTTTATACATATTGTCATTGTCAGATTGTCTACTATTCCACTTCACAGCATCCTGTTCCAGAGTTTGTTTGTTTTTTGGATGGAACCAAAATTATTAATCTTAAATATATAACTGGCTCTACTTACACTGCAAGTTTGTGCGGACAGCACAAAAGAAAGACTGTCTATTTACCGTCTTTGAATTCAGAATTCTCCCTTGTTCTAGTGTGAAATTATGCTTGTCTTGACATTTATCTGCCCATTCATCCCGCTGCTTTAAATAGATATATTCATGTAAATTTATGTAAATTATGATAATATAAACTCTTCACGTCACCAAGAATAAATTACATCGCCTCAATCAGCATCTATTTCAGAGTATTCCCTCAGTGATACCTGCTGGGAAGCAACATGCTCTGATTGGCCTGTTTGCCAAACGCCCCGCCCCCCTCGAGCCACTCTGCGTTCTGATTCGTCTGCCTGTTTATCTCCACAGCTCAGTGTGGGAGTCGTGCTTTAATTAGAGAACTGGGGAAAAGAGCTGTGAACATGGCCGGTGCTGACCGGGCTCTTGGCAGAACGCCGGCAGGAAACTGAATGGTCTCACACTTAGCCAGTGAGTCAGACGAGACCGTCTCTCGCTCCCTTACAAGAGGCCTTGGAGTGGTTGCTGAGAGGTCCTTTAAGACCATAGCCTTCGATATAGTCATGAAACACGCAGAGAAGGTGAGAAGAGACGCACGGCGTAATTGGCAGGAAGCATGGACGTAATTACTTGATTGATAGTGGTTTAGAGGAACAGACAAGCGTCTTAAGAACACATATCAGGTTTGCTGTACACATGGAGAGACTGTGGTCTTCTTCAAGATAGTTTCTATTAATTGCCTCAATCATTTTCATTCTAAGAATATCCTAATTAAGGAGAGTGATAAAACATTACGCTCTGCATGGACATTTTAATGAAAGTAAGCACTCCGATAAGTGGACTCGCATGGAATTAGTAGATTAGCTTGGCTCCGGTCTGAATATGCTAATAACTGTCACCAGCTCTTGCCAAGAGATGATACAGTGTGCAATCTTGCGAAGGCTTTGCTAAAATTGCCCAAAAACAGCTCATCAGCTTCAGTTATTCTGAAAGAAAACAGCTCGAGTCTGAGAAATTGAGATGTACTGGTTAGTTTGTGAGGCAAAGCACATTTAGGAGTCTATAATAGGAATGTTTCTCTCCTCTATTTCAAAATCTTGCTGAATCAAAGCTTAAGGCAAGTTCAGAGCGCTTAGAAAAAAACTAAAAACTGAAGCACTGAAGCGTACAAAGTTACTTTCAACATTTCAACCAAAACTTTAAAGTAAAATTTCACCCAAAAATTAAATTCTGCGATCTTAAGATAATTATCATCAGTGTTTATGCCCAACTTGAGGCAAATGTACTAATTTAAAAGAAAGTATTTTGTAACTTTTATTAAAAAAAAAAAAAAAAAGACTTAAATTTTGGTTTGTTTCTAACACAAAGCTGTCATGGCTTCTGAAACCTTGGAACATGCAGGTTTTGGAGCTTTGGACAGCCCTTGGTTGCTATATGCGATCGTTGTATTGAAAAAGTGCAGTGTATTCATTCCTCAAAATGTCTCCTTTTGTGTTCAACAGAAAAAAAGACAAACAGGGTGAGTAGATACTGGCAGAAATTTAAATTTTCAGTGAACACTGTACTTTGCCAAGGTCTGACGTAGACTTCAGGCAACCTTCAGCACGTTTCTGATGAACTTTAAAAATGAAGGGTGGAAATGTGCGCACCTGCTGCTGCTCCTCTCTGAATGACAAGCGTAGCCTCCGTTCCCACTGGACAGTCCTTGAGCAGCTGCACCACCTGAGTGTGGTTGAGTCCCTGGAGACCCTTCTGATTAATCTCCACCATCAAATCTCCTTCACATAACCCCGGACAACCCTGCGGCTCCAGAACCTGATCCAAACGTATAGAAACAATTATCACACATATCGTGCTTGATATATATAAATATATATAACTGATAATTTTCCAAAGAAAATCATATATAATTTGTTTTCTAAAATAACAACAAATAACATATTTAGACAGACAAACAGACAGACAGAGAGACAGACAGACAGACAGAGACAGACTGACAGATAGACAGAGAGACAGATAGATAGAACGATAGAACTATAGAACGGACGATAGATAGACAGACAGACAGACAGACAGAGACAGTCTGACAGATAAAGAGACAGATAGATAGAACGATAGAACTATAGAACGGACGATAGATAGATAGACAGACAGACAGACAGAGACAGACTGACAGATAGACAGACAGATAGATAGAATGATAGGTGGAAAGATGGAAAGACAGACAGACAGAACAACAGACAGAACGACATATTGACAGATAGATTTGAGACCCCCGATATTAAAACGTTTGTTCAAGAAGGATATCAGTGCACCTGTTTGACTCTTTGCCCTGTGGGACTGTCGGCAATGGTGAACCCGAAACCCTCTGTGCCTTTGGTTATAGTGAGACTCAGAAGTTCAGGGGCCACTTGAGCGCCGGTGGTTGCGCCTGAGGAGGACGCCATGGAGACGCTGTCATCGGGTGGGGGTCCTGGTGTGGTCAGGGATGGAGGCTGAGAGCCGTCCAGGTGTGTGTCTCCAGGATGGGGATGCGGGGTAAGGCCCTCGCTGTGCTCGGGTACTAAGCGTCCAGTCAAAGACATGTACTCCATGTAATTTTCATAGTTGTTCCTTCCATTGAGCAGCAATGAGTGATCCACTAGGCCCAAAGGGGGCATAGAGGAACTAGCAGAGGGGTCTTCAGGATCATAAGGGAGAGGGTAACCTCGACATAGCACCAGGGTGACACTCTGGCCAATGGGGACGGACTGGAAAAGTTTCACCACATCGGCATGGGTGGTGCCCAAAACACAGATGTCATTGATGTAGACGATCACATCACCTGATGAAGAAATAATTTAAAAAAAATGAGAGAACTAAACAAAATATGAAGCGCCATGCTCCCAAGTGCAATATGTCATCACTTTCATATCTACCACTCGCTCAGACAGCGTATATCCTGAAATTGGCTTAAATATTAAGGATATCGGCTCATTACATTTTACTGTAACTTTATGCTAGGATGACCACAAGTCCTCTTTTTCACAGACATGTCCTGGCTAGGATTTCTAAATTGCCTAAAATGTCTGGTTTTAGTTTTGTTTTGCTATTGACATAATCTCTGCAGACCACATACATTATACAGTGGGGGAAAAAATGATTTGATCCCCTGCTGATTTTGTACGTTTGCCCACTGACAAAGAAATGATCAGTCTATAATTGGTAGGTTTATTTTAACAGTGAGAGACAGATTAACAACAAAAAAATCCAGAAAAATGCATTTAAAAAAAAAAGTCATAAATTGATTTGCATTTTAATGAGTCAAATAATTATTTCACTCTTCGCAAAACTTGACTTAGTACTTGGTGGCAAAACCCTTGTTGACAATCACAGAGGTCATACGTTTCTTGTAGTTGGCCACCAGGTTTGCACACATCTCATGAGGGATTTTGTCCCACTCCTCTTTGCAGATCCTCTCCAAGTCATTAAGGTTTAGAGGCTGACGTTTGGCAGCTCGAACCTTCAGCTCCCTCCACAGATTTTCTATGGGATTAAGGTCTGGAGTCTGGCTAGGCCACTCCAGGACCTTAATGTGCTTCTTCTTGAGCTGCTCCTTTGTTGCCTTGGCCGTATGTTTTGGGTCATTGTCATGCTGGAATACCCATCCATGACCCATTTTCAATGCCCTGGGTGGCTTCATTGTCCTGCCCCTGACGGTACATGTCTCCGTCCATCGTCCCTTTGATGTGGTGCAGTTGTCCTGTCCCCTTTGCAGAAAAACACCCCCAAAGCATATTGTTTCCACCTCCATGCTTGACGCTGGGGATGGAGTTCTTCGGGTCATAGGCAGCATTCCTCCTCCTCCAAACACGGCGAGTTGAGTTGATGCCAAAGAGCTGGATTTTGGTCTCATCTGACCACAACACTTTCACCCAGTTCTCCTCTGAATCATTGGCAAACTTCAGACGGGCCTGTACATGTGCTTTCTTGAGCAGGGGGACCTTGCGGGCGCTGCAGGATTTCAGTCCTTCACGGCGTAGTGTGTTACCAATTGTTTTCTTGGTGACTACGGTCCCAGCTGCCTTGAGATCATTGACAAGATCCTCCCGTGTAGTTCTGGGCTGATTCCTCACCGTTTTCATAATCACTGAAACTCCACGAGGTGAGATCTTGCATGGAGCCCCAATCCGAGGGAGATTGATAGTAATTTTGTGCTTCTTCCATTTGCGAATAATCGCACCAACTGTTGTCACTTTCTCACCAAGCTGCTTGGCGATGGTCTTGTAGCCCATTCCAGCCTTGTGTAGGTCTACAATCTTGTCCCTGACATCCTTTGACAGCTCTTTGGTCTAGGCCATGGTGGAGAGTTTGGAATCTGGTTGATTGATTGCTTCTGTGGACAGATTGTATTTTATACAGGAAACAAACTGAGATTAGGAGTAATCCCTTTAAGAGAGTGCTCCTAATCTCAGCTCCTTACCTGTATAAAAGACACCTGGGAGCCAGAAATATTGCTGATTGATAGGGGATCAAATACTTATTTGACTCATTAAAATGCACATCAATTTATAACTTTTTTAAATGCGTTTTTCTGGATTTTTTTTTTTTGTTATTCTGTCTCTCTGTTCAAATAAACCTACCATTAAAATTATAGACTGATCAATTCTTTGTCAGTGGGCAAGCGTACAAAATCAGCAGGGGATCATATAATTTTTTTCTCCACTGTATGTATGCATGTTTACATTATTTTGACAGTTATCTATGAAGGTAGATCAGTAGCAAAACTCGAGAGCTTGTTGATCTGAATGTGAGAACTTGAAATTTACACTCACAGCTGTTAACGAATGTTAATGTGACAAGTTCTCACATTTAGATCAACAAGCTCTCGAGTTTTGCTACTGATCTACCTTCATATTTATCGCTCTCCCGCCTTCTTGCACACCATGATTGGTTCATTATGTACAATGCCTGCATGCTATTGGTCAAGCTACATTTCAGTCATTACTTCCGCAAGTATGAAAATCCTGTTTAAATGCATTTGTTCCTAATTAAGGTACATTCTGTTAGTTTAGCAACATGCTACTGTTAAATTCTATTGGATCCATCTTTAAGTTGAGTCTCCTACTCAATGTTTTTGTTATTTATCAGCTGAAAAAATATTGTTTTGATGATTCCAACAGTATCCCTTTCGAAAATTAATCACGGGTTTTACTAAAAGTGGCGTACTGATTACGTACCATTTGTATAACCACAGTTTAATGACAAATACCATAGTTAAACTATGGTTAGTGTAGTAAAACCATGGTTAATTTCGTAAAGGATTGTTCATTTATGTTTAGGGATGCACGAAATTGGATTTTTGCCGATATCTGATTTGCAGATATTTTTCAACTCATTTTGGCCGATGCCGATACCGATACCAATATATTTCCTTTTGTTTGGAAACAACACCAAGTCTCTCCTGTGCAGAAATGATAAGCAAAATATTTTTAATTTTGGTTAGTTTTTACCAAGAACTTATTTGTGAGAATTAAATAAACAATAATGAAGGTTTTTTGAAAGTACATTGAAGCTTTGAAAATAAATATAAATAAACTATATATCAATCGCTGCATTTTTTTCCCAGAAAGATACTGTTAACCCTAACATTTTGTTTTAAGATTTAACATTTGCAGATGCTCTAAAGAGTTAAAATTAAAATGATTTATTATAATTTTAATAATTATAAAAAAGTAAAAATTCTGAAAATATTTTAGAACTTATGATTTGTTTAAAAAATAAAGCATTACACATTAATGAATAAATCAGTATATATAAAATTTAATTTACAAGTGTCATGTTTGTGATTTTTTTTTTCATGTAAGCTATAGCTTCTGACATTTAAATCAAAACGTACCGGTACTCATTATTTTAGGACTATTTAATCAGAAACACAGTCTAAATGTTATTTGAGTAGGCTATTTTATTTTTAATTTAATTAGAAGTAGGCCAACAGTGCCCCCTACAGATTAAAACTCCTTACCGAAGCGGCGTTAGGACCCGGGGGAGGCTGCCACTGCTGTCACTGCACTGCTATTACTGTTTACTCTATCACACACCGAAGCATCATTCTGTATGTGCATTCTCAATTTAAATGCAACAATACAAAACAGTGAATCCAATCATCATTCAGACAAAACTTTGCTTCAAGTATGAGCCACACTGCTGATGTGATCTAATCACTAGCACTCCCTGAGCACATGTGAGTTAACGTATTCCTCTTATCGGCATGGCATATCGGCATACTTTTTTTTTCATATCGGGGTGATGCCGATATTTACATTTAAAGCCATTATCGTCCGTTTCCGATATCAGTCCAATAATATCTTGCATCTCTATTTATGTTATCGTTATACAATAGTAATGGTGTGGACTTTGCTATTCTCACAGAACTAGAACAATTATTAAAGGGACAGTTCACCCAAAAATGGAAATTAATTGAAAATTCTGTCATTAATTACTCACCCTCATGTCGTTCCAAACCCGTAAGACCTTCGTTCATCTTCAGAACACAAATTAAGATATTTTTGATGAAATCCAAGAGCTTTCGGACCCTGCATAGACAGCAATGCAACTGACACATTCAAGGCCCAGAAAGGTAGTAAAGATAAAGATATTGGAACGACATGAGGGTGAGCAATTAATGACAGAATTTAAATTTTTGTGTGAACTGTCCCCTTAAAATGGTATATTTAAGTATTAACCTTGGTGTCAACAGGCCTTCAAAGTTTGGACGAATTTTCGTTGGCAAAACTCAGTCATTTAAATAAGGATCCACACAAGCCGGAATTTTGCATAACAGCAAAAGATTTAGCAATGGGTTCAAATTTTTTACACAAATTTGACTTTTTGACAGCTCCTTTATCTTAAAGCAACTTCTGTGTAAGTTGTTCAAATATATCATTACACCATTTACAATAACCAATGGAGCTTATTTTTTTCTGCAATATTTTTGCCAAAATTTTGTTAATGTGACAGTAGACTGCAAGACAGCTCACTAGGTGTTGGAACACAGCTATTATGTCATGTTTATGTCATGGGCAGTCGTGGCCTAGTGGATAGAGAGTTGGACTTGTAACCCAAAGGTTGTGGGTTCGAGTCTCAGCTCAGATACAGAACACAAATTCTGAGTATGGGTCACCATACTTGGTCACACACCACTTTCCTTTCCCTTAAAAAACACATAATCAGGGTTAATAAAATATTCTTTGACCCAATGTTTACTAAATCATATAATTTCGGATTAAAGTCCTCTCCACACATAAGGTTTTATTGTGTAAGTGCAGAGAGTTGCAGACACCAACCGAGTGAGCTATCAGCAAAGCTGGACGATAATGAGGTGTCTCAGTAATAAAGGCAACCTGAGGCCTGTTGAAACTATTGAAACAAGCCAACTGTGTATGTGTGTGCGAAATAGAGTAGGACTTACATAAAAGTACCCCATTCCCCCATCAAAAGCGGATAAAACACACAAGATCCCACCAAAGCCCAAATTGCAACGCTAGCTGGAGGCATATGCAAATAAAGCCACTGCCAGCATCATTATCTGTGAGGGCCTTGGGAAGTGATGTCATCTTCAGACCACACAAATGTGATACACTTCTAAAGTTACCACATGATCAAGGAAATGAACAAGCCATCCAGAAAGGTAGAGTCGCAGCGAGGACGCAAGTTTCCCATACTAGGTTAAGAGTTCCTCTACAAGGGAATAGAGAACTTATGAAAAAGCAGCAAATAAGCCTTCGGCGTCCATCTGTGTTGACTCACTCAAAGACGCTCTTTCATCACAGAAAAACACACTGCGACAAGCGTGACCTTGCGCTAGCTCTGTGCAAGCTATTAGGGACTGTTGTCAAGCGGTGGCTACAGAGATAATGATGTTTCCTAGCCCATAGGCTGAGGGTTTTCTCCTGAGATCTGAGGTCACGGCTCAACACTGCATATATATCGATTAGTGTCTGTGTATTAAAAGGGGGCATCATTTTAAATTTGTAATTCCAAACAGTCCGGTGAAATTGGACAATTAGGCCTGCAGGCATTGTTTGTTTTCCCTAGCAATAGTAACTATGGTTGGTGTGATAATCACTGGTAATAAAACAGGAAGGTGTCACTGAAATTATTTTGATATTTTTTCTTATTTTGTCGCTTGGACAAATTAAACTAAGGTAACTTGAATGTAAACTACTGATAAATATATATATAATTAATATGTATGGACAAGGTGTACAGTATAGATACACTTGAAGTAAACTTAAGTACAATCTTGATACACTTTATTTTAAGTAGCTTATGTCTATGTACTTACATTTGTAATTACGTTGTATAATGTCTGCAACACATGTAACAATCTTTTGGTTACACAAGTTGCTGTGTAACAGACTCGACCTGTTACATATGTGTAACAGTAGCTGCCTATTACATCTATATAATTACAAACTGTAAGTACAGGCTGTTACATAACTTAGTTACATGGTAAGTACATTTTATTGCATGTAAGTACAACGGCTACTACTAAGTACTTAACTAGGTAATTACTCTGTATTATGGACACCTTAAAATAAAGTGTTACCTAAATGTTTTTCACTAGTACACATTGGACACAATTAACAGTACCCTTTTATTCAATACTTTTTGAAACCTCCATTTGCCAAAATAGTATAGAAGTTCACCTATAATGCCTGATGAGGTTAGAGAACACCTGACAAGAGATCAGAGACCATTGCTTCATCCAGAATCACTCCAGACCCTTCAGATTCACAGCTCCATGACGGTGCTTATTCTCTTCCTCACTCATTTTCTACAGGGTGCAGGTCAGGGAACTGAAATGGCCATAGCAGAAGCTTGCTTTTGTGCTCAGTGACCCATTTTTGTGTTGTTTTTAAGATTTGTTTTTGGATTATTGTCCAGTTGGAAGATCCAAACATGGCCCATTATAAGATTTCTAACAGAGTCAGTCACTTTTTGATTTTTTTATCTGTTGGTATTTGATAGAATCAGTGATGCCATGTGTCTAAACAAGATGTCCAGGACCTCCAGCAGAAATATAGGCCCACAACATTAAAAATACTATCCCTGTGTTCACCAAACCCATCTTGAGTGTTTGCTGCTAAAAAGATAATTTTTTAGTTACATCTGACCATAGAAGCCAGTCCCGTTTGAAGTTCCAGTCATGTCTGACCACTGAATATGCTGGAGATTATTTTTTGGTGAAAGCATTTTCTTTTCTTGATTTTTTTTAATGAAACGCTCCCAAACAACATGTGGTTATGCAGGTGCTGTTTGATCTTTTTTTTTTTAAGGTGTTCTGACCCCGAAACTCAACCTTTTTCAGCAATTCTCCAGCTGTGATCCTTGAAGAGTCTTTGGCCACTCAAACTCTCCTTCTCACCATGCATTAGGACGATATAGACACATGTCCTCTTTCAGGCAGATTCATAACATTTTCTGTTGATTGGAAATTCTTAATTATTGTCCTGATGGTGGAAATGGGAATTTTCACTTCTCTAGCTCTTTTCTTAAAGCCACTTTTTAATTTGTGAAGCTCAGTTATCTTTTGCTGCACATCAGAAATATATTCTTTGGTTTTTCTCATTGTGATGGGTGATTAATTTGGAATTTGTAAACAAATTAGTAAATTTGTAAAAAAATAAAGGATCAAAAGGATTAACAATGCACATTTATTTTCGCAGCGTTCTTTGATCATATTTACCAAGGGTACCAACAATTCTGACCACGTGTGTATATATGCGTGTGTGTGTGTGTGCACATAATATTTTAATATGCATTTTTTGATGTAAAATGATTTAATAATATTCCTCATAATAATATAATTTGTAATATTACTATAATATAAAAAATAGATAAGTGTATTATATGAAATGTAATTTTAATAAGAAAATTAACTTTACATCAAAACAATTACATTCATTTAAATTAAATTAACTCAATTCACCCTTCTGCTAGAATACAAGCATAAAGGTTATCACAAGATTATAACACACTGAGGAAGACAAAGTATGTCCTGAGGTCCTGATTTCCTTGACCTTACCTGTGTCCATCTTGCCATCTTGGGCTGCAGGTCCTTCAGGTATGACGCTCTTGACCTGTAGGAACTCGTCTGGCTCGTCCCCACCAATGATAGTGAAGCCGAATCCCATGTTGCTCTTCTGTAGCACCGTGGTGAGGAACGTCCCTTTGAGTTGTGTGGCGTCCCTCGTGAATGGAGGCTTTTCTGTGAAGACAAACACACATAAACTATCAGAAGAATACACGGCACAATGCACAGCCATCTCTACTGCATGGTCTTTGGTGCTTCGGTCAAGCTAAAGTGGAAGTGAAAGTAGGGCACACCTGAGCAACCCGAAACCGAGAAACACCAATAAAACCAATTGGGTGAAGATGGCATATATGGGCCACAGAGAAAAGCAGTACCTCTATATATTGTGGGCAATGGCAGCGCCGATAGACCTTGACTTTGCATTTGTTGTTGCTGTTGCATCCTTCGTTTGGCCTCTAGGACGGGGTTCTCAAACTGTGTCCTTCTGTTAATGTGGCTGCGGGGCAGAACGAGCAGATATTTAAATCACGCTGGGACCCTCCCTCCCTCGGCACGCTTATTGAAGAGCATGACACGGATGATTCGGGGTCAGATTCGACTAAAATTTGAAAGAAGAATTCTGAAGAACTTACTCAACATAGTAACTGCCATAAATAGGGTCGTCTATTTTCTCCCAGCCATATGGAAGTTCTGTAGAAAAAAAAAAAAAAAAAAAAAAAGATGGTCGGCACCTCGTTGCAAATGTTGTTTATCCCCGTTGCATTTAATGTAGTCTGGGTTCTATTTTCTGTTTCCCGTTTCCTTGCATAGTTTTGTTTTAAAACTATTAAAGTTAAAATGTGTGTGTGTGTGTATACATACAGTTGAAGTCAAAATTTTACATACACCTTTCAGAATCTGCAAAATGTTAATTATTTTACCAAAATAAGAGGGATCATGCAAAATGCATGTTATTGTTTATTTAGTACTGACCTGAATAAGATATTTCACATAAAATATGTTTACATATAGTCCACAAGAGAAAATAATAGTTGAATTTATAAAAATGACCCCGTTCAAAAGTTTACATACACTTGATTCTTAATACTGTGTTGTTACCTGAACGATCCAAAGCTGTGTTTTTTTGTTTAGTGATAGTTGTTCATGAGTCCCTTGTTTGTCCTGAACAGTTAAACTGCCTGCTGTTCTTGAAAAATCCTCGTGAAAAATCCTTGATTTTGATTATGATTTTGAGATTCATCTTTCCACACTGAGGACAACTGAGGGACTCATTTGCAACTATTACAGAAAGTTCAAACGCTCACTGATGCTCCAGAAGGAAAAGCCATGCATTAAGAACCGTAAAGGCGTAAAAAACTTTTGGAATTTGAAGATCAAGGTAAATTTAACTTAATTTGTCTTCTGGAAAGCATGTAAGTATCTTCTGTAGCTTCTGAAGGGCAGTACTAAATGAAAAAATATGATATTTAGGCAAAACAAGAAAATTGTACTCATCTTCATTCTGTTCAAAAAAATTTCAAAAGGTCTTAATGCATGGCTTTTCCTTCTGGAGCATCAGTGAGCGTTTGAACTTTCTGTAATAGTTGCATATGAGTCCCTCAGTTGTCCTCAGTGTGGAAAGATGAATCTCAAAATCATACAGTCATTGTTGGAAAGGGTTCAAATACACAAAAATTCTGGAAAACCAAAGAATTTGTGGGACCTGAAGGATTTTTCTGAAGAACAGCAGGCAGTTTAACTGTTCAGGATAAACAAGGGACTCATGAACAACTATCACTAAACAAAAAAACACAGCTTTGGATCGTTCAGGTAACAACACAGTATTAAGAATCAAGTGTATGTAAACTTTTGAACGGGGACATTTTTATAAATTCAACTATTATTTTCTCTTGTGGACTATATGTAAACATATTTTATGTGAAATATCTTTTTCAGGTCAGTACTAAATGAACAATAACATGTATTTTGCATGATCCCTCTTATTTTGGTAAAATAATTAACATTTTGCAGATTCTGAAAGGTGTATGGAAAGTTTTGACTTCAACTGTACATTTGTTATATTTATACATTTAAATTTTAATTAGTTTTAGAGAAACAATAACAATACACACATGTATATAATACTTGACTGATGAAGTATACATACACTACATATGTATAAAATATCAAATGCTAAAAATATTAAAATATTAAATACATACAGTGGTATGAAAAGGTTTTTGCCCCCTTCCTGTAATTTATTTATTAATTTTTTTCATTTTTTGCATATTTGTCACACTCGAATGATTCAGATCAAACTAATTTTAGTATTACACAAAGATAACCAGAGTAAATACAAAATGCAGTTTTGAAATAATGATTTAATTTATTAAGGGAAAAAAGCTGTCCAAACCTGGCTGGCCCTACGTGAAAAAGTAATTGCCCCCTAAATCTAATATCTGGTTGTGCCACCCTTTGCAGCAACAACTGCAATCAAGCGTTTGCGATAACTGGCAATGAGTCTCACATCGCTGTGGAGGAATTTTTGCCCACTCTTCTTTGCAGAATTGTTTAAATTCAGCCACATTGGAGGGTTTTCAAGCATGAAAGAAGTGTTTAAGGTCATGCCACAGCATCTCAATCGGATTTAAGTCCGAACTTTGACTTGGCCATTTCAAAACCTTCATTTTGTTTTTCTTGAGCCATTCAGAGGTGGACTTGCTGGTGTGTTTGGGATCATTGTCCTGCTGCATAACCCAAGTGTGCTTGAGCTTGAGGTCACGAACTGACGGCTAGACATTCTCCTTCAGAATTTTCTGATAGAGTGCAGAATTCATGGTTCCATCAATTATGGCAAGTCATCCAGGTCCTGAAGCTGCAAAGCAGCCCCAGACCATCACACTACCACCACCATGTTTGACTGTGTGGTATGATTTTCTTTTTATGAAATGCAGTGTTGAGATTGACGAGATCCTGAGGCCCATTGTTGTGCCATTCATCCACGACCATCACCTCATGTTGCAGCATGATAATGCACGGCCCCATGTTGCAAGGATCTGTACACAATTCCTGGAAGCTGAAAACTTCCCAGTTCTTGCATGGCCAGCATACTCACCGGACATGTCACCAATTGAGCATGTTTGGGATGCTCTGGATCGGCGTATACGACAGCGTGTTCCAGTTCCTGCCAATATCCAGCAGCTTCGCACAGCCATTGAAGAGGAGTGGACCAACATTCCACAGGCCACAATCAACAACCTGATCAACTCTATGCGAAGAAGCTGTGTTGCACTGCGTGAGGCAGATACTGACTGGTTTTCGGACCCGCCCCAATACAGTAAAACTGCACATTTTAGAGTGGCCTTTTATTGTGGCCAGCCTAAGGCACACCTGTGCAATAATCATGCTGTCTAATCAGCATCTTAATATGCCACACCTGTGAGGTGGATGGATTATCTCGGCAAAGGAGAAGTGCTCACTAACACAGATTTAGACAGATTTGTGAACAATATTTGAGAGAAATAGGCCTTTTGTGTGCATAGCAAAAGTCTTAGATCTTTGAGTTCAGCTCATGAAAAATGGGGGCAAAAACAAAAGTGTTGCGTTTATAATTTTGTTCAGTGTATTTAAGTGATTTCTTGATTCAACAGGTCTGACAGTAATCAGTCTTAGGTTTGGCTAGTAAAAATTTAACTCAGGTTTCTAAAATAATGTGGTTAATCACAGTTCTTTCATGATTTAACAGGAGGGGGCCATTCATTTTTCACGTTGGGCCAGGTAAGTTTGGACAGCTTTTTTCCCTTAAATGAAATCATTTAAAAACTGCATTTTGTATTTACTTGCATTATCTTTGTGTAATATTACAATTGATTTTAAATCTTTTAAGTGTGACAAATATGCAAAAAAAATAAATAAATAAAATACAGGAAGGGGGCAAAAACCTTTTCACGGCACTGTACATATGAAATATCAAATACTTAAAAGATTTTTAAAAGATTTGAGCAACGGAATTGAAATAAAATATAAATATATATAACAAAATAAATTAAATATACACAAAAAATTTTGAAATGTTGCTTTTGGTAACCAGTTTAAGTGAAAATACTACTATTATTAAAACATACTACTGTTACTAAAACTGAAACAAAATTAAATGAACATTAGACAAACATTTTAAATGATAAAACTATAAAAAAAATATAAAAATAAAAACATGAAACTAATAAAAACAACAAAAGCCTATAACCAAATCATTCAAACGTAATCTAAGATTAAAATTAAAACTGCAAAAAATAAAACTTTAAAATACGAAAAATAGTAATTAAAAATCGTAATACTATAATAATATAGAAATAATTCTAAAATAACAATGAGATTATTGAGAAATAGATAGATAGATAGATAGATAGATAGATAGATAGATAGATAGATATACACACAACAACAATATAGTTATATAACTATATATTATTTTCTTCATTTCTTTTAACAATATTTATATTTGATATTTATATATTTATATATTATATTTTTTTATTCTTTTTTATTCATATTCTTTATTTGCTTAGTCTAAATAAACATGTGATAGCCTATTAAATTATTTAAAACTTTTTTTATCATGCTTATGTAAAGCAACTTGAATTTTGAATTGTTTATTAAACGTGCTACATAAATTTTCCTTGCCTTGATATTGTATTTTTTTAAATCAGGCTTCAAGTGAAGTAGTACCATAATTTCATATTCATTAATGATTACGACAACGGTTGAAAGGTGAACCTGAATGTATGAAACCAGAAGCAACAAGCTTAAAATGAGCTATTTAATGCACGGCACGAAGCATGCATGTCATGAAAACATTCCTCACAGTTTTCATTATACTAAGCCCAGTCCAGTAAATCAATAACCCCAGGGATGTCTGCAGTGTGTGATAATACACAGTGCAAATCAGTCTAGACGTCTTTTAAAAACACATTCCCTGCGCATGCCAGAATTTGGACTCCATATCCCGAACAATCCAGCCGGCCGTTCATGCTGGCAGTTAGTGTGTAAAACAAAGCTTAATTAGGACACACAGCAGTAAGTGAGAGGAGGTCTGGCAGCCTGAAGGTTACAGCCAACATACTTTCATGCAATTCAATCCGCCTGAGAGACACAAAACAAATTAAAGGGCTGGCGAGATCACCATGACAACAAAGGGCTGTCATCATGTGTGGCATTCAAGTTGCTTTTTCCTGTGTGTGCTGTTTCAGCCAAAATTTACATTATTGAAACATCAAGAAGAAATGGGCTACATGCGCAAACTAGCGCAGTAATTATCAAAAACATCGCCAGTGGGATATGCTGGCGTTCTTCAAAACATGTACATATATGTACAGATGAACTCATCTATGCATGTGAATAAACGGTGCGCACTAAACATGCACACTCACACAAATGCAAAGCTAAACCACCAAACAGTGCTTGAGGAACTACCTAAAAACCACTCATAACAACCTAGCAATCATTTTTAACCCCAACACCTAGCAACCTTCTAGCAATATCCTAACAATCTCATATAGCAATCCCCGAAATGCCCTTACAACTACTCAGAATGCCCTAGAAACCGCCTAGCAACCAGTCAAAACACCCTAGCAACCACAAAACAATGCCCAAGGAACCGCCAAAACAATGCTCTAACAACCCTTCAGAACTCCCTGATAACCACCAAACAATGCCCTAACAAACCCTCAGAACTCCCAAACAATGCCCTAGCAACTACTCAAAAGTAGGAATACCTAGGGTGCATCTCAATCAGCTCCCTTGTTCAGTAGTCAGGGCACTGATCAGAGAGTCGGCCATTTTAAGGACTGTCTCAATCACAAAATCGTTCCAGTGCACTGGAATCCATCAGTGCTCACTATGCTCCCTTAACAGAAATAACGTCACATTTTTGAAGCATGAAACATAAACCACACGAGCGAACTCAATAAATATAATGACACGTGATAGAAGATTTGAAAAGACAAACCGTTTTTTAGTATAGGCCTATTTCAACAAATAGTTAATTAGAATTAAAATTCAGCTGAAAAGTTGTAAGAATATGTAACAGAACGATGTGTTTTAAGAGAATAAGAAATAATATCAAAAAGAGATCAGTCCTGTCTGTTGTTTATTAATTCAAGCAGTGACGTTCTATAATGTTGTCCGTTGACGCTGTATGTAATCATGTCACTGGAATTCGAGTGATCACTGTCCCAACGTGCAGTGAGTCAGGGAACTTACCAGTGACCGAATTCGTGTACACGATCTACTGATTCACGAGCTCGGGAGCTGATTGAGACATACTCCTAGCAATTTTCTTGTAATGCCCTACCAACTATTCAGAACTGCCTAGCAACCAGCAAACAACGTCCCAGAAGTTGTTGAAAGAGCTTTCCTGTAGCTCAAATAGTAGAGTATGGCGCTAGCAATGTCAAAATCATGGGTTCGATTCAAGAGCTGATCAAGATCATGGGTTCAAGAGCTGATCAAATGTAAAAAATTGTAACTTGAATGCAATGTAAGTCGCTTTGGATAAAAGCGTCTGCTAAATGCATAAATGTAGAAAGTGCATAGAATGTCCTATCAACCACAAAGAACAGTGTAGCGATTATCTAAAATGACCTCACAAGTATTCAGAATACCCTAGAAACCATCAAGCAACATCCTAGCTGCCACTCTAAACACTCTAACAACCACCAAACTCATAGAATGGAACAGAACAGAACTCATAGAACAATCACAACTCATAGAATGTCCTAGTATCAACTACAAAGAACACTGTAGCAATCAACTGAAATGACCTTAAAACCTATCAGAATACCCTAGAAACCTAGCAACCAGACAGAACATACTAGCAACCACCAAACAATGTCCTAGCGAGTGCAAATTCATATAATGTCCTATCTACTAAAGATACACCGACTGCAACTTTCTTGGCCGATTCCGATTTTTTTGCAAGTGTGACCTGCTGATACCGATATTTGCCGATTCAGATTTTCTTTCTAAAAACTATAATTGACAGAATATACAAACAAAAATCTATACTTTTTTAATGCAAAAAAATTATTTACATAATAAATTATTATACATTACAATTCCCCCAATCTGGACAATGTTACATGTTCTCTCACTTAAACAGCTTTCAAAATAAAGTGCTCTGTGACATAACAATAGAAATAGAAATAACAATATTAACTGAAAAGGTGTTCCTGTATATGACAATACAGATGTCATTTCCCACTATGTTTCTTATGCCGAGTTCACACTGCACGATTTTCAAAGTCATCGGATCACCGTTGTTTTCACACAACAGGACTATCTGGGGTAGCATTCAGTCGCTGCTGTATTCACATTGCATGATGGATCGGCGACAGGAGGTTACACACTGCATGACTTTACAATAGGAAGAATCGCCAACAACTCTGTCTGGTCTGCAAACTATAAGTCCTTCCTGAACACACACTAATTAACAAAGATGACTTGTTAACAAACATACTTCTACTGGGAAATTTTATATACACAAATCTAAGTAGCCTACTTGAAAGTGAAACCAACGTTTTGTGCATTTTATAATGAGTTTATTTCTTATAGCCTATAAAAGCCCTCAAAGTGATGAAAAAGAAAAATGCAATAAATCTTTCGTCCTTTATAAAAGAATATTATTTAAAGGAAAAACCCTAGCCACTTCTTCATCTTCATGTAGCCTACCTGTTCTGTATATTCTAATGCAAAAATGTAGGCACGTTGTTTGTAAATGGCTAATCGCTTTGTTTAAAAAAAAAAAAAAATCCCGCTGCCCTGTATTGAAACATCAAGCTGTTGGTCTGTAGGTCGCTGTAGGCTTGCTGACCCTGTAGGTCATCGCCGATGTATTTTCCAGTCAGAACTCATTCCCTCAGATCGCGTCTTTGATAATTCACACTGTGTGATTGTCACTCGCGTGAACGAGCACCGATTTGCCTCCAATTTCGGGTATTTTTCGGCGATTTATCAAAACCTGTCGGCGAGTGAAAAAACAGGCTAAAATCGTGCAGTGTGAGCTTGCCATGAAATTGTCGTTTTTTTTCACAAATCTTATTTAATGTACCATCTTTCACATCAAATTCTTAATTCAGTTAGAATTATAAGAAAGAGCTGTTACCATTCAAATGAAATCATTATCAACAAACTCCATCTTTCCACTGCAAGAAACACAGATGCTGCATCTTAAGTAGCATTAGATGTATTTACACAGACTATTAATGAAGCTGAGCTGCCACAAATACATTTACACTGCAAACTTTCGAATGCATAAAGAATTTTATAAGATTCATGTTTTAATTTTTTTTTTTAAACATGCAAATAAAAAATGCTGGGAAAAATGCAATAATAGTTGTAAATATGAAACCAAACCAGTAGGTGGCGGCAAATGACTGCTTGAATGAGTGAGTCATTTAGTCCTTCAACAGATTTGTTGGCTGATTTTTTCAGAAACAAGGCAAGTGACTACTGTCTTTATGAATGGGTTACTGAATAATTGACACTTCATTCAGTAACGAAACCGCTGTGTTGCTCGGAGACACAAAACAGTTCTGCTGTGGCTTTGATTGGAACTATTTTCATCAGCGAAATTTTGCAAAAAGAGTCAATATTGTGTCTAAAATGTAAGTCACTTAATTTTAACCTCTTTTATTGAACTAGTTTTGTATAAAATTACATTGCACTCTTGTTGAAACATTTTGGTCATGCAATGTTGCATACCTAAAATGTTTAATTTTTTTTACTAACGCAGTATGCATCTATAACTTTCTGTGTGTTGTTGCGCTCATTTGTTTTGATTTCTGCACGAGACTCTCACACACTCACTCAGGCTGCACGAGCCTCATCTGGCACGTCATAAATACATTCTCAGTCACTGTAAGTGTAGTAACCGGTCCGGGCCGATCATGCGGAAATTCCGGCTAATTCCGATCCCTGGCCGGTTGATCGGTGTATCTCTACTATCTACCATAAAGAAACCCGTAACAATTATCTAAAATGACCTCACATTCAGAATACCCTAGAAACCATCTAGCAACATCATAGCAACCATTCTGAACATCCTAACAACCACCAAATTCATAGAATGTCCTATCAGCCACACAGAACACAATAGCAATCACCTAAAATGACCTTATAAATATTCAGAATCTCCTAAAAACCACATAGCAAACCAATGTCCTGGCAACCACTCAGAAGCCCCTGGCAACCCCCAAACAATGCCCTAGCAACCCTGCAGAAGTAAGAACACCTAGCAATCTTATTGTAATGCCCTAGCAATCACTCAGAACTTCCTAGCAACCCCCAAACAATGCCCTAGTAACCCCGTAGAAGTAAGAACACCTAGCAATCTTCTTATAATGCCCTAGCAATCACTCAGTCGGAACTCCCAACCAACCCCCAAACAATGCCGTAGCAACCCTGCAGAAGTAAGAACACCTAGCAATCTTATTGTAATGCCCTAACCCTAACTCGGAACTCCGAAGCAAGCCCCAAATAATGCCCTAGCAACCCTACAGAAGTATAAACAAGCACTAGCAACCACTCAGCACTCCCTAGCAACCCCACAGAAGTAAGAGCACCTAGCAATCTTATTGTAATGCCGTAGCAACTACTCAGCACTCCCTAGCAACCAGCAAACAATATCCTAGAAGTGCAAACTCATTAGCTGTGTCTCATTTAGAAGGATGCATCCTCCGGAGGTCTCATTCGAAGGGTGCATACGTCATCGAGGCTGTCTCATTTCAGAAAAGCAAGTAGGACACTACGAATGCGACCTTCTTTCACAGGAATTCGGAGGATGCATCAGGTGTATCCTTCGCTGCTACAGATAACCCACAATTCTTTGCGTCGCCATAAACAACCGTCATTCATTTGAAAAATGCCGGCGCCGGCAGATGTACACACAAGCGCGGTGGTGTTTTCAACTTAACTTAAAGTACCTCCAGTAAAAACGGATAAACTTTGTTCTTAATATCCTCCTCCTTTTTTTCTCAATGTCCGTTGTATGTACGCTGCAGCTCCTCAAACATTGAGCAAAATAAAACAAGTAAAAGCATTTTTTTTAAAAATTACTTTCCAAATTTAGAAATAATTTTCCTTCATTCAAGTAGTGTGAGATACTTCCAAATCAACGTGATACTTCCTGTTCCCTTTTCCTCCCGTCCTACGAAGGCCGTCTCGTTTTTAATTCTAGGTTGAGGACACTTCCTTACGTATCCTACAGAGGACCCTACGGAGGATCTTACGATTCCTTACGTATCCTCACCGGCAGACCTCAAGTGGTGAAAGTTGGCCAGTTCACCTCAAACTCCATCACCCTCATAGGAGCCCCACAGGGCTGTGTCCTGAGTCCCCTGCTCTACTCTCTCTACACGCATGACTGCGTATCCTCTCACAGCTCCACATCTATTATCAAATTCGCTGATGATACTGTGGTTCTGGGCCTCATCTCCAACAACGATGAGACCGCATACTTGGATGAGGTAGAGAGACTCACATCATGGTGCCAGGACAACTGTCTCTCTCTGAATGTGAGCAAAACTAAAGAGCTGATCGTGGACTTTAGGAAGAGACAGCAGCAGCCCTACACTCCTCTTATGATCAGTAGGACTGCTGTGGAGAGGGTGAGTAGCTTCAAGTACCTCGGTGTAAACATCTCAGAGAACCTGACTTGGACTACACACATCCAAACACAGGTTAAGAAAGCCAGGCAAAGACTGTACCATCTGCGACAGCTGAGGAAATTCAGGGTCTCACCAGCAATCCAGAAAACTTTCTATTCAGGGACCATAGAAAGTGTATTGACTCAGTGCATCTCAGTGTGGTATGGAAACAGCTCCAATCAGGACTCCAAACCACTACAGAGAGTTGTGCACTTAGCAGAGCGCATCTCAGGGTCTGCTCTCCACTCTCTGCAGGACATCTACCTCAAACGCTGCAAAAGTAGAGCTGTTAAAATCATTAAGGACTCTAATCACCCTGGTAACCTTCTATTCACTTTGCTTCCATCTGATAAGCGCTTCCGTAGCCTGATGGCAAAAACTGAGAGACTTAGGAGGAGCTTCTTCCCCCAGGCCATCAGGCTCCTAAACTCTAACTCTGTGTCATCACATCACATGACTCCATGTAAATATCACCATATCAATAAGCTATTCATAATTTTTTCTACCTCATATTGCTGCTATTTACATACCCTGTACAACTTTTTGCACATTCCTCTTATTATTATCTAAGTCAACAACATACTGACCTGCACATTTATATTTATATTTTTTATCTTCATTTTATTTCATTTTTTTCTACTTTTATTTTTCTTAATATTTGTATACTTTATAATTGCACTGTCCTTGGAGCGGACCTGACATACATTTCACTGCTGGTTATACTCTGTATAATTGTGTATGTGACAAATAAAAATCTTGAATCTTGAGGATGCGACCTACAGAGGATTCGACCTCCAGAGGACGTATCCTTCTAAATGAGACACAGCTACAGAATGGCCCATCAACCACAAAAAGCACGCTAACAGTCACCTGAAATGACCTTACAACCATTCAGAATACCCTCGAAACCAGCTAGCAACCACCAAACAATGCCCTGGCAACCATTGAAAAATGAAAAATGTAATGCTACTTTTCTTAAATGTAAAATTTTTCCTAAAACACACATTTAAAAAATAGTAAACAAACAAGGAAACAAGTCATGCTACAGCCTCTGCATTGACAAACATAAAGAGGGTCTATAGACATGCCCTCAAAGCAGGTTTTTTACTCATACTGTGTCAAAAGAAGCCATGCTGTGTTCAGATATTCATTAGTTGAGTGAATGGATGCTGTGCTGAACAGAACGCCGGGCCAGAGGAGGCAGGAGCAGGTGTGACGACCAACAAGGTTCTCGCACCTCCCTAGGATGGTTACAGCAATCAATTCCCTCCTACACACACAAACAGCAACCGGCTACACCGCATCCGCTAAAGCTTGACCCTTCTCCTCACAATAAAAACCAGTCTCATATTTAGGGTTTACACTAAGAACAGACCTTTCCCAGGCTGTCATCCACGAGGAGCCTCTTATGTGTGTCACATACACCGCTTTAACTCAGAGAGAAAGACGAGTAACACACCAGATGGCGACACTTTCTTAATAGAAAAAAAATGAGAAGTGTGGCATTACCTTGGCTGGAGTTACTGTAGTTTTCTTTTAAAGTTCATATCTTGGTATGGAAGAAATCGGAGCCAAATGTTAAATATTTAATCTTATTTATAATAGGACATATTTAATACTTCTCTTTGTAATGTCTATTTGTAACTTAGAGGGAGGTGGAAAACAACGTTTTAAAACCAATTAAAATTCATTATTTTTATTAACACCTACTTAAAATTCCTGCACATTATTGCAAATTAGAAATGTAAAAAATTATGTTGGAAATTATTTATAAATACAACAAATAGGGACAAAAGGATATGGTGTCATGCTCTAAGGCAGCTGTTTTAATAAATAAATTATAAGCAACAAATCATAATCAAAATGTTAGAATATATTACTTATTCAACGTTCCTACCATTTGCAACCCCGCATCCCAATAAGTTAAATATTTTCAGTCAAATGTAACAAATATGATTAGTTTCTATAATGCTTAATAGATTACTTACGCACCTCATTAAGAAAATTATTTGCTTTTTAATAATACAATATAAATAATAATATTGAAAATATATCACCTATTCATCATTCCCACAATATAGCCATTTTTTTTAAATAAATATAATTCTTAACAGATTAATAATGTAGCATATTTAGAAAATAATTCTGAAACATCCATATTTTAAAGAAAATTCTATGTTTTTTATTTATTTAAGACCTTTTGGACCGTTCATAGTTTTAAGACAATGATCTAACCCAGACCACCTTAAATATCTTTCCTCCTTAAATCAATGGTCATCCATCGGCAGTTGCCATGGCAACTATGTGAGAAGTCTCTTTTTCAGGCCCTTTCATTCACTGAGTGGCTTATGTATATTTGAGTGCATTGAATGCACAAGTGTAAATATGAGCGTGCGTGTGCATATGTGCCGGATGCGTCTTTAAAAGAAAATGAAATGTGAAAATTTTTGCTCTCAAAATCAACAAGCAGGGCTGAAAAATTATTCCATTGTTGCTAAATTAAACAGGCACGCCTCTAAATTACACCAAGAATTGTGAGTAACATTGATTTTGAAGGCAAAATTAGGTAGACACAGACAGATCATCTTTTATCTAACCTTTGATGGGAATTTATGATGAATCTGTGCCACCCCATGAAGATCATAAGCTAACAGACAGCTGAATTAAATTCATATGTACATGTCTGAACTTTGAAGACAGAAGTGGATAAAATTTGCAATGCACAATGTGATTTCTTCGCAGTGGTTTTTATTGAACATAAATGGAAATCAATCATGATTATGTGTATGATCTAACGTTGCTGCACAGACGTGCCCAAAAAATAGATCTATTTTGTACTACAGAGAGGGATATTAGTAGTCATGTCACAGAAAGGCATTAAAAGGCCTGTGGAAAGAGATATTGATTTCTCTGGCCCCATTAAATTGCATTTTAATTCAACAGAGGGTTTCAAAGATGGTAGATTTGGGTACACCATGCATGTTTAACAGCCTGGCTGAGAAGAAAACATAAAAAATACAGGTTTTGAGCAAGCTAATGAATATATGATGCTGACTTGTGCGCCGATTTTAGAGCACAGGTAATATAAGTGTGAATGAAGAAATAAATAAATGAACAAAAGAATGAACGTCTGTAAAAATGGATAGATGGCTTTATGGAAGCATAAATAGATGGATGGATGAATGAACAAATAATGAATGCATGTACAGTGCCGTGAAAAGGGTTTTGCCCCCTTCCCGGTTAAAAGATTCATATCATCAAACAAATTTGAATATTACACAAAGATAATGCAAGTAAATACAAAATGCAGTTTTAAATAATGATTTCATTTATTAAGCGAAAAAAGCTGTCCAAACCTACCTGGCCCTACGTGAAAAATTAATTGCCCCCTCCTGTTAAATCATGAAAGAACTGTGATTAACCACATTATTTTAGAAAGCTGAGTTAAATTTCATTATCCAAACCCAAGCCTGATTACTGCCAGACCTGTTGAATCAAGAAATCACTTAAATAGAACGTGTCTGACAAAGTGAAGCATGCTTAAAGAGCAACACATCATGCCACGATCTAAAGAAATTCAAGAACAGATGAGAAACAAAATAATTGACATGTATCAGTCTGGAAAGGGTTATAAAGCCATTTCTAAGGCTTTGGGACTCCAGCGAACCACGGTCAGAGCCGTTATCCACAGTGGTGAACCTTCCCAGGAGTGGCCGGCCTACCAAAATTACTCCAAGAGTGCAATGACGACTCATCCAGGAGGTCATAAAAGAACCCAGAACAACATCTGCAGGCCTCACTTGCCTCAATTAAGGTCAGTGTTCATGATTCAACAATAAGAAAGAGACTGGGCAAAAACGTCATCCATGGGAAAGTTCCAAGGCAAAAACCATTTCTGACCAAAAAGAACACTTTTGGCTCACATTTGCCAAAAAATATCTTGATTATGCCCAAGATTTTGGGCAAATATTCTGTGGAATGATGAGACAAAAGCTGAACTTTTTGGAAGGTGTGTGCCCCGTTACATCTGGCGTGTAAAACCAACACAGCATTTCATATAAAGGACATCATACCAACAGTCAAACATGGTGGTGGTAGTGTGATGGCCTGGGGCGTCTTTGCAGCTTCAGGACCTGGACGACTTGCCATAATTGATGGAACCATGAATTCAAGCACACTTGGGATATGCAGAAGGAATGAAGGAAACAAAATGAAGGTTTTGGAGTGGCCAAGTCAAAGTCCCGACTTAAATCCAATTGAGATGCTGTGGCATGACCTTAAACTGTCCATTCATGCTTAAACCCTCCAATGTGGCTGAATTAAAACAATTCTGCAAAGAAGAGTGGGCCAAAATTCCTCCACAGCGATGTGAGACTCATTGCCAGTTATTGCAAACGCTTGATTGCAGTTGTTGCTGCAAAGGGTGGCACAACCAGATAATAGATTTAGGGGGCAATTACTTTTTCACGTAGGGCCAGCCAGGTTTGGACAGCATTTTTCCTTTTCATTATTTCAAAACTGCATTTTGTATTTACTCGGGTTATCTTTGTGTAATATTAAAATTTGTTTGATGATCTGAATCTTTTAAGTGTGACAAATATGCAAAAAAATAAAAAACACTTTTCCCAGCACTGTAAGGTAGAAAAATGCAGGTTAGATCGTTTATGGATGAATGTATGAACAAAAAAATAATGAATCAACAGAAAGGAGGATGAAGGAAGGAATGAATAAATAGCTTTCTGGTCAAATGAATGAATGAATGAATGAATGATCCTCAAACAATTAGTGACTGAATGAACAAATCAAACAGAGGATGGATGATGGATGGATGGATGGATGGATGGATGGATGAACAAAATAATGAAATGAGCAAACGAATGAATGAATAGAGAATAGATAGCCTAAAAGATGGATGGATTAACAAACAAATGGTTAAATGAACAAATGAATCAATATGTAAATGCCTGAATAGAAGACAGATGATTAATAGATGAATGAATTAAACTAACAAACCAATGGAGAAAGTCTAAACAAATAAACTAATGAATGGAGGATAAATGACTGCTTTATAGATGAATGGATGGATGGATGGATTTATGGAAGCATAGATGGATGAATGAATGAACAATGAATGAATGAATGCATGGAGGGTACAAGGATGGATGTATGAATGCAGGTATGAACAAAAACTACTGAATGAATGGAAAGGAGGATGAATGACGAAATTAATAATTAGCTTTCTTATCAAATGAATAAATGAATTAATTAATGAATGAATGAACAAAGAAATGAATGAGGATAGATTTTCAAAGGATCTGTGACTGAATGAACAAATGAACAGATGGATGGATGGATGGATGAACGAACAAATTAACAAATGAATCAATTAGCGAAAGAATGAACGAATAGTAGATAGCTAAAAAATGGATGGATGAACAAAGGAATAAATACACAAATTAATCAATATGCAAATGAATGAATGAATAGAGAACAGATGGCTTAATGGATGAATAAATGAATGAATGAACAAACCAATGGAGAAAGTCTGAACAAATAAACTAATGAATGACTGGAATGGAGGATGGGTGACTGCTTTAAAGATGAATATATGAATACATTTATGATCGAACAGAAAACGGATGGAGGATATATACTTTAGGATGTGCGAATCAATAAAACAAATACATAGAGGATGGAAGGATGGATGGCTATATGACTAAACAAATGATTAAACAAGCAAACAAAAGAATTGATGATAGATATTTAAAGGATGGATGAATCAACTAACAAGCAAACAAATGAATGGAGGATAGATGCTTAATAGACAAATTAATTAATTAATTAATGGCTATAAAAAATTGGTGGATTTATGGATGGATGGACAAATAGTTGAACAAGCAAAAAAATAACTAATGAACGAATAAACAGATAAAAGTATGCATCAATGCTGAATAAACCTGTCATTCATAAACATAGTGTGCAAACATCATGATCTAATGGTTTGTCATTCTGAATGTTTCATGAAACCAGAGCACAAACTGATCGTGTTCTGACATCAGGAACAAACCCACAAAATGGAAACCTCCCCCTCAGATTTCATGTTACATCTTTCTCGCGTACATCTCCGGAGGGAAAATACAAGTAGAGGTCACAACATCAAATTTCTCCAAGCGGAAAAGAGAGCAACACACTCACACACGTGTTAACACACTCACCATCTTCCTCACACTCCTCTGGGGGCTTGGCTTTCTTCGCTAGTCGAGGGTCGAGCCATGACGTTGTTTTGGTATTGTGACTGAAAAGAAAAAATATTGCAACAATTAACAGAGTTTAGCTACCATGATACGAACCAAAAGAGTCTCTATGTTTGTTATGTCAGGCAAATGTTGGTACAAGCCTAACTTTGAAATTTAAAACATTCTAGACTAGATATCCCAGAATGCCTCAGTCACAGTGGCTGGGGGTTTTTCCAGTTAACACAATGACAATCAATACATTTAATAAGTCCCTCGTTTCTCATGAAGGACAGATGGGAGGGAGACAAACATCTCTCTCTTGCTCTTAAGAACACTCTTCCCTCAGCTACTCTGGCAGATTCAGTTTTATAGTGAATAATATTTTTATTTAAAACTAAATTTTAAAATTTCAATACAAATTCAAATGTTCTAGTAATAATAAATAGTCCAGCAAATAATTTCCATAATGCAAAATGAAGTAAACTGAACTGAATGAGCTCGATACGGCACACATAAATAATTCAGCTATCCGTAACGATCTGTAAAAGAGGACACTGCAACAGGTAGCGCTCCATATGCTCAAACCTCTTTCATTATAAAGTGTGCTTTGAAGTGCACTTCACTCACTCTATGAAGTAAACTTCTCCCTTCTCAGTGTAGGCCATCTCCCAGTTATCTGGCAAAGGGCCCAGTTCGTCATTCTCCTGGGAGTCCTGTGGGGACTTGGGGGCGTCTCCTTCCTCCTCAGGGGCATCTGTGGCGGTGAGGGTGGGGGTCTCAGGTGGGCACGGCTGGACAGGCATGTCTCCAGAAGCGTCGGTGCTCTTGTCCTCGTGTTCGCTTGATTCTGTGAGAGAAAACAAAACGAATCAGTGTCGAGCATGACCTTATGACTGAGAGACTTATTTGACAGTAGTGTTTTATGCGATATTCCAGTTTTGCGCATAAGCTAAATTCACATCTTTGGATGGAAACATAGCTACTGTCAAAATTAACTCTTACTAAAGCCTTACCAGCCTTACTAAAAAGAGCCTCTTTAGCTCAGTATGATTCAAAACCTCATCTTGAAGTTACGTAACAACTGAAAAGTTTAAATAAAGCATCAGACTCTGGTCTGAAACATCTTTCATTAGAAATGAGTCGAAGTGGCCGTGAAGCCCACATTCATAATTGACTCAGTCGGGTCAGTTTAAAGTCAGTAATCTCAGTAGCAGTAACAGTATTCAACAGTAACAGTACTCAATCTCAGTAACAGTGGTAGGTCGTAACCTGGTGTGATGGCGATGCCGTTGCCATTGACGACGGGGCTCTCTTCCTCATCCTCTTCTGGTGGCTCAATGCAGTCCTTCTCCATGTTGCTGACGGACTTATTCCTCTTCCTTTTTCCCTCTGCACTGGGTCGGGCACCGGGCAAGAGTTGGTCCGTCACATTAAACAGCATCGGCGTGGGTTCGGCAGGAGGCTTTGGCGTGCCATAGAAGTTATCTAGAAACAACACATTTTGGAATTTAAACTAGGAAAAATTACTTTCACAGCTACTTGGCACGCAAAAAGGTGAAGTCTGACTTGAAGTAACTTTTCAATAACTTCGCTGGAGCTATTTTTTTTCTGTGTGATGTTTGCCGTTACGGCACCCTCGTTCACTGGAGACTCAATCGTTTCATTCAAGATTCAAAAGAAATCATGTGTATTCAGGGAAATCTGTTTAATGATTAAAAACTGAGCTCCTGTGTGGTTACGGCACCGGCTTTATGAATTCATTTGCTGGTCTGTGGGGACGGAAACAGAAGAGGTGAAGTTCATCGATTCATTTAAATTACACCCTGGTGACCCAGAATTATAGACTGGGAGTGGACTAGCTTCATCTCAACAAAACCACATGAAATCTATAAAATCAATATACAGTACCTATATACTGTGCTGACTTCTATTTAAAATAAAAACAGCTGTTTTTACTGTGCTGACGTGAACCGTGATTTCACACTAGCTATTAGTCAGAGACAGATGGTTTATTCTCATTCTAGAGAGCATTTAATTGGACAAATATTCACATACACAATTTTTCGTCTTATTTCATGTAAAAAAAACAAAACAAAAAAACACTTGTTTGCTCATCCAGGCACCATTTAATTGATTGAAAATACAGCAAAAACTGGTTTAATATTATGGTTTAATATTATGAAATATAATTATCATTTTTATCAGACTCGCGCATGTGATCTGCTCCGTGCTATGGTGTCTCTGGACCAGAGCAGAGTGTGTGTGTGCTGGTGGTTAGCGTGACACAGCGCGAAACCAGACTTCTTTTTTTCCTCAATGGAAAGCATATTTACACTGTCTGAAACGTTCCCTGTCCCCTATATAGTGCACTACGTGCCATTCACCGTACAGAAAATACTAATTCTGTGAACAAGTGACCTATTGCAGCCACGGCTTCAGCGTCTATTTATAGTGTAGGGGGCGGGCGCTTCACGTTCTAGAGAGCATTAGATTGGACAGAAAGTTTGATGAGAAGATGAAGTACGATGTGACGTCAAAACAATCGTTGATCGGTTTTGGCGGAAGTGACGAACTGCA
This sequence comes from Barbus barbus, assembly GCF_936440315.1. Classification (NCBI taxonomy): domain Eukaryota; kingdom Metazoa; phylum Chordata; class Actinopteri; order Cypriniformes; family Cyprinidae; genus Barbus; species Barbus barbus. The sequence continues at coordinate 11,642,155 of NC_136726.1, read as the reverse complement.
AGCTTTGAATGCTTATATCTTCTAAATGTGCATTTTGTCAGTTTTGGAGCACGCTGCCTTATAGATAAGCTTAAGACTAACATATTGATACTAACACCCCAAAAAACTTGATTTCATGGGACCTTTAATATTTTAGTGAAAACCTTGATACATTTATTTCAGCAATGGTTGATTAATATAAAGTTTTAAAAACAGCACTTAGTTAAAATTAGATATATTTTTTAACATTACTAGTGTCTTTATTGTCACTTTTGATTAATTTAATGTAACCTTACTGAATAAAAGTATTAGTTTCTTTAAAAAAAAACAACTTGAGCAGTAAGGCATCTGCTAAAAGGTTAATTTTGCCACCTTTAAAAAAATATATTTTTTTAATAAATTAATTTTTTTATGATTTATTTTTGGCCTTTTTGCCTTTATTTTGATAGGAAAGTAAGTACTGGCAGAAAGTGAAATGGGAGAAAGAGGGGGGGACGGGGTCAGGAGATCGACGAGCTGGGATTCGAACTCAGGACACCCATAGTGCAACAGTGTTATAAATTGGCACCAACTTAAATTAAAAAATTTATAAAAAATTTTTTTTTTCAATTTAAGTGAATTAAGGCAACCCTAGGCTCCGCCCCTGCGTTAATTTTGACAGCACTAATATATATGTTAGTGCTGTCAAAATTAGAGCGTTAACGCAGACGATACATTTTTTCAGTTAAACGTGTTAAAATTATTTAATGCTGTTAACGCAGGGGCAGGGCCTAGGGTTGGCCACCCCACTCATAAATGCTAATTCTGTCTCTTTTTTTATTGACAAGAAGTGCATTTATTCAATCGCAGAACGTCTTTACGAGCACATCAAACAGGGGACGTTTCAGACTCGCGCTTCAACTTCACTTCAGCATCAAGCGCGAGTCAAAGGAGCACGGAAACTGTACTCTGCTCGCAGCGCGTGCTCTTCAATACACGCACAAAGGTGCCGGTGCGCGCATAGCCTGTATCATTTCATATCAAATCGTGAAAGAAACTACGAGTATTCAATGTCGTGATCAGTTAAGTCACGAAGTTACCAAAAAGGCGATTAAAGCTGCCATAAAACTGTGCATGCATGTAATATGTTATATATGAGTTACATTAAGAACACGTCTCTGAAATGGTTTTCAAAACTGTCCTGGAGCATCCTAGCACTGTCTCCCTCACCTAACACACTCGATTCAACTCATCAGCTCATTAGAAGAGACTGAAATGGGTCCGACCTGAAGTGAGTAAGAAAAGGTAAAGAGATCTGAGAGAAAACACGATGCGTATCAGATCCGCGTCACGTTCAGCAGCGACAGCTCTTAAAGAAACAGCAGCCAAAATAACCTAATAACCAGCTGCTGCGATGTCTGTTCATTAAAGAACAAAAGAAAAAAGGAAATCAATAACTTTTATAGTTTTAAGGATTCATTTGCATTTAGTTTAGAATTTAGTGTTTGAAAACTTTATTCAATTTCTGTATATTTCTGCTGAATGACATTTATTATAATGGATTTATGTGAAAAGTGTTTCAAGTTCACTTAAATTAGAAGTTATCTTTAAAGCCTAATAAATGTTAAAATTGATAGCTCTTAATTATAATGTAAAGTTCAATGGCTATAGTCAATGGTTATGGGAAGGATCTTCCTCACCTCATGAAGAGAAAAGAAACCTGCGTCTGAAAGTAGTCCACACACCTCAGTGTCGGCTCTCAAGAGACCAAACTGCACTAGTTCTGAATACCTTTGCTCAATGTCAAAGATACGTGCTCCTTCTTGCTGTAACATCGAGCAAATTTAAAGAAATTCATATTCCTGGCCGCAATTATGTAACAGGTGTTTTATAAGCTTTATTTAGAGAGGTAATGATTTATTGAGATGTGGATGGTTTAACCGAATTCACTTACCTTCGTATGTTCCACTTTCTAACAAAGCCCCACTTTTCTCTAATTCCATAAACCGCTCAACGCTCACAAAGTTGTAGTCCACACCTGGGACCTCCCCCTCTTTGGGCTGTCTCGTTGTGCCTGCAGACAAAAAAAAAAAGTTTCCTTAGCACCAAATCATCATATTGATTTCTGAAGGATCATGTGAAACTGAAGTCTGGAGTAATGATGCTGACAATTCAGCTTTGCATCACAGGAATAAATAAAAATGGTCTGGTATTTTCTGGAGCAGCACTGAAAACCAAATAAGGACAAACGGTCACTTAAAAAAAACACTAAGCAATAAAGTACCTGAAAACTCACAAAGTGTTGTTTCCAAGTTCCATATTGACTGTTTATGTAAATTGGGTGCATAATTAATGCATTAACTGAGGCTGAGTCTTCTGAGGATAATCAAACCTTCTTAAGAAATCAGGCACTGGGGATTTGCAAGACGCATACTTAGCAACGATATCATAATCCAGTCCCTTGAACTCTCAACCAAATAGTCTCTGATTTCTCAAAACTTTTAGTCTGGGAAAAAAAAAATCATCCAGCTTTTGGCTTGTGAACTTCCCAGCAAGAGAAAGAGTCCATCCCCGCTGTTTGTTTTTATGACATTCCATCATGGCCAATAATCAGGTGAGACAGACATTTATTATTGAATGCTGAGGGGAAAATACTTGAGCATGTGAACCATCAAAATATGAAGCTGACTAAATCAATATGTCAATTCAAGTTTCTGTGAAAAATGACAGTGCATTCGAAATTATAGGGTACTTTTATTTAATTTAGCATTCTTATTAATTCTGGCAATTCAAAGGGCAATTTAAGATTAATCAGGTGGGTAATTAATAGCGAGATTTGATTTGACTTTGCAGAGCGAGCACAGATGTAACGAATGGGTCATCGGATGAGGCTAATGATCTTAATCAATAATAATAGTGAGCATGCAACCAAGGAGACATAAAATGAATATGAAATGCCACTGAGAAAATCAGAAACATTCAGAATCAAATATATATGTGTGTGTGTATGTTTCTGTATATATATACACAATTTTATATATTTATATATTTATATATATATATATATATATATATATATATATATATATATATATATATATATAAAAATTTAAATTCTGTCATTAATTACTCACCCTTATTTCGTTCCAAACACCAAGACCTTGGTTCATATTTGAAACACAAATTAAGATATTTTTGATGAAATCCGAGAGCTTTCTGACCCTACATAGACAGTAATGCAACTGACACGTTCAAGGCCCAGAAAGGTAGTAAGGACATCGTTAAAATAGTCCATGTGACATCAGTGGTTAAACCTTAATTTTATGAAGCTACGAGAATACTTTTTGTGCTAAGAAAACTAAAATAACGACTTTATTCAACAGTTTCTTCTCGTCCGTGTCAGTATTCGATATGCATTCAAGAGTTGAACCACTGATGTCACATGGACTATTTTATCGATGTCCTTACTACCTTTCTGGGCCTTGAATTATAACGAATGTTTTATGGTGCATATATTTAGCAAAATGCTCCTCTCTACAGTTTATTTTTCTGGCTGACTAATGAGTTTATGGTCACCGAATACGCTTTCTGAGGTAAATGTGATGTTACATGAATTGTTTACAAGCTGTAATATTATTATTATTATTATTATTATTATAGGCTGAAACACTGATTGAATGATTACATGATACAGGGTACGGATTGTAAAGTTGTACTAGGGCTCCTTGATTATGACAAAAATCATAATCATGATTATTTTGGTCAATATTGTAATCACGATTATTTAAAATGATTATTAGTGGGCCATATGACCAAAACTTTATATGAACAATTGATTTAAAGATAGTGATATATATCAAATTTATATTTTCTGTAAATAAGGTTGCTATGACATCTACATTTTAGAGACCAGTGAAATGCCACAATTCTCAATACCACAGCAGAATACCAGAGTAACTAATATTAGTTAAACAACAACAAAGAAGGTTGAAAAAATTATTGAAAATAATTAAACTGCCAGTAATAAAAAAAGCAAAGGAATACAATGCCAGTAATAAAAAAAGCAAAAAAATACAATAGAATAATAGAATAAAAAACGATTTTCAAACTGTGTTTTTTTTAATGCAAGTCTAAAGTAGCTGTTCAGTTAACAGCCTACTAGAGAAATTAAATAACCTAATGTAAAATAAAACTTCTTTACTGTAAGAATTAAACTTCCTTCGTTTCTTATTAAAGCTACAAAAGTCCTTCAGTCAAGAGCAGTGAGTGATTTTTAATTTGTCTTTTGTTGTTTGATTAATATTAAGCACACAGTCGCAGCAGGAAAATAGCGCGCTGTCACTTTAAGAGCTGCACGGATCCAGTTTACTGTTACGCACATATTTTTTTATAAAAATATATGATATGATTTTTTATATAATTTTGACACATTTTTGTGTTTTTGACCGTTTAGGCACTAAAAGATGAAATTTAAATGTCCGTGTTGTGTTCTGTCTCTGAGTGCACACACACAGTATAGCCTAATCTTCCCGAGGAAGTGAAAGTTCTCTTTCACGCTTTTAAAAACATAAATAAATCTAATCAAGTGAAATAAATCAAGCACATCCCATTTTGCAAAAGTCCCATTACAAGATTTTACTGATTTGCACGTGAAATTGGGCTTTTATGGAGGAACAAAAGAGCACCGCTGGAAAGGGGCGGAACGGGGCGCAATAATCGTTTTATCTCGATTACTGTATTTTCAGAATCCTTGGAGGCCGAAATCGAAACTGAATTTCGATTAATTGCACAGCCCTAAGTTGTACTCTTTCTTTTAACTTACGGATGTTTAGTCATGTTTATTTTGTGCTGAAGCTGGTATATTAATGTGGAGGAGATCATAAAAATGAGCATCGATTAAAATTGAGATATCAATATTTTTTTACCCAGCCTTAGTAATTAATGATAGAATTTTCATTTTTTGGGTGAACTGTCTCTTTAAGAAAGCTATCAGTGAGCTGCTAGCAATGAATATAACAGAATAGCAGAGATTCAATCAGTCATACAGGAGCTGAACTGTCTGTGGATAAAGCATTATCATTCACATATGGAACAACAATAGTCCAGTCAGACATCATTCTGGCTGTTATTGCCGTACAATTTCTAAACTGACTCCATCACAATGAATCAAACTGTCAGAGACAACCTTCCTACATGCCCAGACATCATTTTCATTATAATTTCCATAATATCCCCAGTCATAAATAGAATATGGACACATTCAACAAAATAAAACACTTTTTAACAGCAAATAAGCTATAGCATTTATTTTGAGCACTATAAGGAGTTTCTGGACACATTTTCAGCTGGTCAAGATGGCAGACCAGCTGACCAACCAGTTAAACCCACTAAACACCTGCTTGGAGACAAGATACACCTCAACTCAGGATCAGGAACTGACACGAGGCGGATTTGAACTAACACCCGCACAAGCAGCACATGCTGTACCCGCTGGGCCACGTCTCCAACTAAAGCAGATATCCCAACAGATTTTTAGCTTCTACATATTTGCTTATATAATATGGAAAGCTTTCAAGCCAGTGCTGATAAAAGCTTTTGCCTATATCTATGTGGTTTTTCAGGACACACTTAAATAACACTTTTCCTCTATGAAGTCAAGGAGCTCATTTCAGATTCCGAAGCCAGATATGCATTACCTTGAATCTGGAAATCAAAGGTTGGAGTCTATTTCTGGACTAGTGTGAAGTCTTTGAACAAGAAAAGTCCATTTTCATTTTAGGGCTAAAATGACAGACCATATGTGCTGTTTTGAGAGGTGAAGGTACTGCTGAATTATGAAAGTAAGACAAAGCTCATATTTTTACTAAGTGAGAGAGAGACTGGGAATTAGAAACGAGTGCATCACACACAACTTATGTAATATGCAGGCAGCACTGGCACATTGTGGTCTAGAACATTTAAATATTCAAGGATATTCACCTGAACATCATTTGACCAGCGATGAGCCTAAATATAGTAGAAATGCTTCCCTATGTAAAACTTTGCCATCAGTGCTGAGGTGTTGTAAATGTTTCCAGGGTGTTGCTATGTGGTTACTAAGGTTGTTTTTAGTAAAGTGCTACAGTATGTGTCTGTTAGATGTTTACTTTGAATTATTATTTGTATTGCACTAATATTAACATGCTAGAATAATTGACAGTTCAAAGAAGGCCTGTTGCTTTGTACAGGTTATGCACAAAATATCTTCTTGAGATCTTCTTCATGAGCCAATATTGTATTCACAATAGAACATAGAGAACATAACAAATGTTTAAATGGAGAAATTTCAGACAGATAGATAGACATCCAGCCAGCCAGCCAGACAGACAGACATCCAGACATCTAGACAGACAGACAGATAGACATCCAGACATCTAGACAGACAGACAGACAGACATCTAGACAGACAGACAGACAGACAGACAGACAGACAGACAGACAGACAGACAGACAGACAGACAGACAGACAGACAGACAGACAGACAGACAGACAGACAGACAGATAGACAGATAGATAGATAGATAGATAGATAGATAGATAGATAGATAGATAGATAGATAGATAGATAGACAGACAGACAGCCAGCCAGCCAGCCAGCCAGCCAGCCAGCCAGCCAGATAGAGATACAGTCAAGTTGTTTCAGATGAATCTTAGTTTCTTTTGTTTTTAGCATTCAATGCTAACAGCTAACATACCTGTTTAGTTCATGTAACAAAAATTCTGACAGCAAACATCATTTAGAATTTTTTTCTAACATTAAGGTCCAGTTTTACTAAACAGGACAAATTAGTACGAGAGCGCAGTTCCAAAAGAGTGCCGATGAAATTCCTGCGGGTGTTTTACTAACAACGCGCAAAACACAGATGCAACATCTAATTTACATATCGACTAACGCAATATACCAAGCGCAGCACAAATTAGAGCAGTCCCAAATAAAGAATAAAGAAGCCATAGTAGGTTTAAAAGAACCGGAGAACCTTCTATTTCCTGAAGCAAATTAAAAATAACATGGCTTGGCAAACAATATTTTCATGTTCTTCTTGCATTCCAAATAAATTAGTGTGGGAAAAAAATCCTTTCCCTTCTACTACGTACTCTCTCATCTCTGCGGTGCCTCCTGCTAGAAACAAATTGCAGCCATTTCAAGCGAAAATAGTTTAAGACATGCTTTTTTGGGCGTTAAATAATGGCACAAATACAAGTAATGTGACGAGTGCAAATGTTAGTAAAGCGCGTCGCGTGATTCATTTGAATACTCTCCTCCCATTAATTTTGCGTCTGAAAGAGAAACTCCTAAAAATGCATATTCAATAAGGTCAGGCGCTAAAATAACTGTGTCCACGCCTTTTCAGCGCTGGCCCTAAATCACCACCATTACTAAATTCATCCCATATGTACTTATCCATCTGTGTCACTACAGATTTGTTTGGATCATCTCAGAGATGTAAAGGCCTCTATGGAGGAGTGATTTCAGTGTTCTGACAACACACTTCTACAGTACATGTCCAGGGAAACATAATGCGCTGACGGAGGCAATTCAAATGCCTGCATCTGTATGCTGACAAAGGGCTAAACAAGACACAGAGGAAATTAGACAGAAGCTTTGCTGAGATTCATATGCGTCATGAATATTTATATCTTAATAATCAGATGGAAATACTGCACAGTTTTCTCCTTAAGTATTTGGGGTGGGATCTCTTTCTTTTGGAGATTAAATCTTGTGATTTAAATCAAATCTTATCAATTAGCAACATTCAGAAAAGATTAAGCAAACATTACTTATTTAATGGCAAGATTAAAGTCCCCGTAAACACAAAATCAAAATTTTTGGGGCGTTAGTATTTGGGATGCACGATATTATCGGACTGATATCGAAATCGGCCGATAATGACTTTAAATGTAAATATCGGCATCGGCCTGACATGCAAAATTATGCCGATATGTCTTGCCGATAAGGGGAAGGGGTTAACTCGCATGTGCTCAGGGTGTGCTAGCGATTAGATCACGTCAGCAATGTGGCTCATTCTTGAAGCAAAGTTTTGTCTGAATGATGAATAGATTGACTGTTTTGGATCGCTGCATTTAATGTGTGAAGGCATGTACAGAATGCCTTCACTGTCGGAGTGGGATAGAGTAAACAGTTATAGCACAAGCAGGGGCAGCAGTGACAGCCTCCCCCAGGCCCTAATGCCCGTTCGGTAAGTAGTTTTAATAGTAGGGGTGCAGTTGGCCTACTTCTAATTAAATTAAAAGTAAAATAGCCTACACAAATAACATTTAGACTGTGTTTCTGATTAAATAAAGCAGTAATTGATGTAATAAAATAAGTATGTTTTGATTTAATGGTCAGAAGCTATAGCTTACATGAAAAAAAAAAAAAAAAAAAATCACAAACATGACACTTGTAAATTAAATAATTTTATATATACTGATTTATTCATTAATGTGTAACGTTTTATTTTTTAAACAAATCATGAGCTCTAAAAGATTTTTTAAAAGAATTTTTACAACTCTTTTGTTTTAGACCATCTACAAATGTTAAATCTTAAAATAAAATATTAGGGTTAACACTGCATCTTTCTGGGGGAAAAAATGCAGCGATTGATATAGTTGATTTATATTTATTTTCAAAGCTTCAATGTACTGTTAAAAAACCTTTATTATTTTTTATTTAATTCTAATAAATAAGTTCTTGTTAAAAACTAACCAAAATTAATAATATTTTGCTTATAATTTCTGCACAGGAGAGACTTGGTGTTGTTTCCAAACAAAAGGAATTATATCGGTATCGGCATCGATATCGGCCAAAATGAGTTGAAAAATATCGGCATATCGAATATCGGCAGAATTCCAATATCGTGCATCCCTAGTTAGTATCAATATGTTAATCTTAAGGTTATCTATAATCAGTGTGCTCCAAAGCAGTGACAAAATTTGTGTCCGTCAAAATAAAAACATTAAAAAGTGCAGTATGAATTGCTGACAGCTAGCGGTTTAAAAGGGTAACCTTACTGCGGTCCAAATTAAAAATATCTCTTTCAAGTGTAGAAATTATGAAAGAAGTATTGTCATTTCCCTACTGTAGTGTAAAGCAAAAATAATATACCTATGAAATTTTAATTTAAATTTAAATGCAAATGTTTTACAATATATGGCTACTACTACTGTCATAAGTGTCTTAGTTATGAACATGGGTTGGAGCTCTCAATTTTGAACTCTCAAAGTGAATTAGAATAATTTAACTTTAAAATGTAAAAACATTTTATATGACAAAATATACAGAAGAAAAATTACATAATCAGCCTGAGGTGGGTGCTGATCTGTTTTGGCTAATGCATCTGTTCAGATGACTTCCTGAAGAGACCTGATTAAATACATCCATGGGGTAAATCTGATTATAACAGGGAATAGAAACTGGCTTAGTTTCTCTCTCCGTTCAATCTCATGCGATTATGGCTGATGTGATTATGAGAAATGATGAGAAAAAAATTGCGTCCAGCTTTACCTGTTTTCATTTCTCTGCTTGATTACCTCCTTATATCAGCTTCACCTTCCCGTGTGAAACAATCTTTCAGGTGCGACTGTTTCGCACTTGCAGAGGCTCCGCCGTCCTGTTTCAGTTCCCTGTCAAGGCAAATCAACCGCAAGGATACAAAAGGCACCTCTGCTCTGGCTTTACTTCGTAGTTATGAGCCACAGAAGCTCATTCTTAGCCTCTCTCGCTGTCTCCATTCATCTCCTCAGAAATCATCTGCTTTAAAGTCGTCAGCAGCATCTCTTTGGATCACTTGGATTGCGAGTGACATTCCCACCTGCTAAACAAAGCCTTGACAACTGATGCTCCAGACAGATGCAGACAAGCCTCACATAAACAACAGCGTGCAGAAACCATATTCACCAAGAAGACGGATCTGTGATGCAGCAGAATAAACCCAAAACAAACACTCTTTCCCAAATCTATATACACCATTAACAGAAAAAATGCACCATAGTTCATTCTCTAGAGAAAAGGAGTGTTTCTAGGTGGCAACAGCTTTTAATACAATAACAGAAAATAAACAGGGAAAAAAGTTTTGCTTTTTGCTTGAAGAATGTACACTAATAGATTGAAACTTATTTGTTTTTAATTAATTTAAATGTATAATTATTTGTATAATCTTTCTATAATTATAATAGTCAATTACTTGTTTTTATATATATATATATATATATATATATATATATATATATATATATATATATATATACACACACACACATACATATGAAGAGTTCATTTGCAGAAAGCCACTCCATTTATTTTATTTTTTTTCAGAAATTAAGTTTTTTTTATTGCACATTCCAAGTAATATCAATCAAACTGCAGTTGGGTTGTTTTGATTAAGTAATAATAACTTAAATACGGGCAATTTACAAAATTAAAGTTCATTGAAAGTATGTTTTTTCTAAACATATTAAAAGTTTGTTTTATAGCAAAAGCAGATAACTCCAACAGTCGTTTTTTGGCAAAAGCAGATAACTCTATATTTAATGCTTTAGAGTTTTAAAAAAACACTTGTTTAATCTTTGTAATCTCCTCAAATAACATACATATACCTGTACATACACACACACATATACATACATTCATATATATATATATATATATAAATATTTAATGCTATTTTAAATTTTATATAAATACTTTAACTACTATTAATATACTATAATATATATCTATTTATTATATATTAATATACATTTATTATTATTAAGTTTATATTATTATATTTATATAGGTTCACTAATAATTTATTAAAATATACATTTAAATTAATTTAATATACTTTATTAATTATTGCTAATTATTATTATTATTATTTTATTATACATTATAATTATATACTTATTCATTATTAATACTAATTATTAATTAGTATTAATTAGTAATTAATACCAATTATTATGTGTTATATGTTTTAATATGTTATTTAATTATTAACAATTATTTTACTACTATTACCTGTTGAATAATAATGTCTTCAAAAAAACCTCAAAATTCCTGAATATTTTGGAACAGAATTTGAAAAGTTATTACTAATCACTGATTTTTGAATGACAAAATGCAGTGTGATTTTTTTTTACATTGAAATATTCACGGTGTAAATACACAAACATTTTAAACTGCACCACTAAAATGCATCTATAGAGCAGCCTGACAGTAAGACTGAGTTGAGTTTGGGACAGGACTAAATTATAACATTCTTGCAAAAAAAAAAAACTGTTAGTAGCCAATTTGAATGAACAACAGACCAAACATCAAAAGATAAAAAAGCACTGCCCCACCAAACAGCAGTGGTTTGAGAAGTTCTTCTTTGAGAAGTCAAAGAAGGTGACACAGGTAAACTAATGTAAGAATCTAGGGTTGAAATGTATTTCCAGTCAGCACAAATCTTCAAGCTGGATGAAGGCTGACGCACCGAGGCCCTACCCTTGTGTAGCATCTGTGGAAGCGCTTGAGGCGTTGATGAGTGCCGGGCTGAAGGCCTGAAATTTGCCTGTAATGGCCTGCAGCCTCTCTGACACTCATGATTGGGGGATCGTGTTCCCTCTAATCTGCGGTCAGTCCAACCTTGAAGCCCAGTGCCTCTCTGTGCGCTGAATCACTAATGTCTGAATGGAGGTAAACAGCTCTGAGAGGGTGAGTAGAGGTGAAGGCATATGTGAGATACAGGTGCACTGGAGTGAATGAGCCTATAAGGGACGACCCAGGGGATTTAGCAGCAAACACGAGGCACTGCGCTTTTGAACACGATGCAGGAAACGGCCCTTCAATCATGGCTATACATTCAAATGCTGCTTCTGAGTGATTAAACCTGTGATTCATCGCATCGTAGGTGAACCGTAATGGATTGAATGCCATCAAATGCCTTTAGAAACCAAGGCAAATAAGGTGAACCTTCACTTGAAGGAGGAAACTTACAAGTGACTAAAAAACTCCTAATGAAGTAGCGACCAAAAGCATTATAACTTGGCACTAAGAGAAGCACTGGGTATCCACACTGATTTCCATATTCATTTAGATACTGACTCATAAAGTGTTGATATCAATTGATATCAATTCAGTTTTATCTAAAATGAATTTAAAAGCTCATCAAATGTCTATATATTAAGATTGTTCAGCAGAAATCAACACCACAATCCTAACCAGGATCCTAACCAGTGTTATTATAGTTAACTAAAATTAAAAATTAAAACCATAATAAAATTAATTAATAATTTGTTACTGGAAATAAAATAATACATTTAAAAAAATGTTTTAAAAAAATAATAATAATAATAAAAAAAGTTTTTTTAAATCTTTAAATTTTTCTAAACATTTTGAGCTAGTTGTCAAGAAAACATTTCTCATTTTATTGTAGTTTAACTTTTTGTACTAAAATAACTAAAACTGAAATAAAAATGAATGAAAACTAGACGTATATTAAAAATTTAAACTATTAAAAATGTCAAAAACAAAATTACTAAAACTTAAACTAAAATTGAGATGAAAATGCAAAATGTAAAAATAAAAACTATAATAGTATCTCAATGATACTAAAATAAAGCTAACCTGGATCAACGTTAGAGACAAATAACCTGCCGTCGTGTAAATAAGACAAATAACGTAAGGCTATTTAGTTTGTTTAATAAAAGAACAAGGTATAGACCTATTCTATAGGAAAGGTAACTTTAAATGGCTTCTGTTGTGATCTGGCGCTATAGAGAAAATAAAATTCAATAAAATGAACTTGACCTTCAAGGGGGGCGGGGGGTGCCGTTGAGGGGGCGTGGCAGTGAGCTACTAACTGTGGCTAATATATATATATATATATATATATATATATATATATATATATATATATATATATATTCATATTCAGTATTTTTGTCTTGGTCTATAGTGAGGAAAAACAAACAAGATCACAAGAAGACCAATTACATAGAAAGATCATGTGTTAAAACATAAAAAGGCTGGTCCATATGTACTGTAATTGTATAATAAATGTTATATTTATTATATAAATATATATATGTGTGTGTGTGTGTGCACTAGTAATATACTACAGTTACGATATATTTTCAATATAATATTTCCATTGCATTTCAATTATATTTTATTATATAAATAATATAATTATATAATAAAAATATAAATGAAAATTAAATGAAAAGCTTACTAATATGCAAACTATATTTATGGATACATTTAATGATCAAAAGTGGCAGTAAAGACATTGATAACTTTACAAAATATTTAATTCAAATATATAAGATATATAATTCAATTCAATGCTATTCTTTTGAACTTTGTATCAATAAAATGCATCATAGTTTCCTCAGAAAATGTAAACATTAAAGAGCACAACTGTTTTCATCAGTAATAATAATATTTAAAAAAATGTTTTTGCACAGCAAATCAGCATATTAAAATGATTTCTAAAAGATTATGTGACATGATGCTGAAAATTCAGCTTTGCATCACAGGAAAAAAATTACATTTTAAAATACATTAAAATAGAAAACTCACAATTTTTTTTTAATAATATTTCACAATATTACGGTTGTAAAATGTAAATAATTTTGCATACTCTATAAATACAAACAATTAATAGTTAATTGTGATTTATTTGATGAATTATTGTCACATAAAAATGAAAATAATTTGGAATTTAAATGAACTGACATTTTTTCAGACATTTTTATTGGAAAACAAAAAATATTTTTTTCAGATCATCACAATGGTTTGCATTTGTGAGCATCAACGTACGCCACCCTATTGTGTGTAAGCTGACAAACTAGAACAAAAAAAAACCTTCACCTCTCGTGCAAAACAAGAATGTATAGTCTCCATCTCATATACGTTCAAAAAGGCATAAATAATCCCAAACTCAATGCCTTCATTTTGATTTATGCCTCGGCTGACCAGATCGAGCACCAGTGTCTATTGGCTGTATCACAGAGTCCCATCACTAACTGAGTGCACTGCCTGGTTGCCACGGAGGATGAGGAGACTCATACATCAGGGTGACGTCGGGAGAGAGTCAGAGCCCCTGCTGGACTGAAAGGCCATTTAAGATTTTCATTCTGTCACCCAGCACAGCCATAAGCCGCTTCGGCTCTGACAAGCTCTAAGCTGAGACTTTGCCTTGAAGATCGCTTGCTTAGACTCCGACGTCGCTCCTTCTCGATATTTAGGATGTCGCATCATCATAACGGGACGCTTTATTGCCCTGATTTCCCGTGCAAGTATGAAGTGAAGCGGTGACGACAGCTCCAAACGCTCTCAGTGCCTCTACTGTGAGTCATCAGTAAACAGCACGGATGTTATGTAATCGACTTTCGCCGGAAGCTGGAATCTCTGCAAACTGGGGGAGATCTCAAAGTGGGCAAACAGGGTTTGTTTGGGGGGGGTTTTCTCAACAAACTCCAGAGGAGCAGTGGGAGGGTTTCCGTTAAACCGGTTTAGTGTAGCTACAGCAGTCAGCAGCAGGCATTTCAACTGACTCTTTAATGACTGATTTCTGGGCTTCTATATTCTTTTCAAAATAGCTGTAAAATATAAAATGTCTTTCTGGAGTTTCCTTTAAGAATTATTACAAACCTGGGCAACATGGAATTTGATTTACATGATGAAAGAAATTACATTGACATTCAAATGATTATTCAGCATAGAACCGAATGCATATGAGGAAGTCTAGAAATGCCACTTTAACGTAACAAAGACATAAGTCATCCATTTAATAATTCAAACATAAAAGGTAAATAAATAGGCAAATTTATAGACATATTTGAAACTGCCTGACTTATTTTGAAATGTGTCCCAAACGTTTTATGTAACAATAAAATAATTTATTAAAATTGACAAACTAATAGACATTTATATAACAACAATAATAATAATAATAATAATAATCTTTATTTTCTATAGCCCCTTTAAAATGTTAGTTCTCAAAGCGCTTTACATGAACATCAAAATACACCATATAAAAATTATTAAAAACAAGCAAAAAAGGAAACGTGCATTCAAAACACTTAAAAATATGAATCATATCAAATTAATATAAAAATTTAAGTAAATTCTACCCTAAAAAAATTAGTTTTAAGGCGAGATTTAAAAATATTAAAAGATTTTGCCTGCCTTTTTTCAATATATTATGCTCTATTTACTAAAAAAGATTTTTTCATTTACAGACATATTTACATATTATATATATTTCTAACTATTTAACTATTTGTGTTTTATTTATTAATTTAACAAACAGTAAATTCATGCTTTAAAATGTCGTTAAATAACAAGAAAAAAAGCTGAATATTTATGAAAAATGACAAACTAATTTACATAATTCATGCTTTATTTATCGGTAAAATTAGAAATTATTTATTGATTTATTTTATTTTTAACATTAACAAAATGTTACAATCAAACAGCTTTACATGTCTATTAATTTGTGACAAAGATTATTATCTTACATTTTTGTTTGATTTATTAAATTGATCAATTTCTAGGTTTTATTTATAGACTTTACAACTGCTTAATTCACATTTTACAATGTGGTTAAAAACAAATCGGTTCTCAATGTCTAGTAATCTCTGGTTTTGATTTATTTAGTTTAATTTTTGTTTGAATTATTCAATTTATTAAATCCTACGTGATTTTAAATAGCATTCCTTATTAAACCCAACCCAAAAGTATAGTCATAAACTGCCTAACTCAGTAAATCTGGATTGTCAAACGTCATTTATCAAACAACTGGCACTGCAAGTTGCTTCATAAAAAACAATACTACAAAATACTGCTAATAAACAGGTTAATGGTACATTTCCAACGTGTTTTATTCTCTAGTTCAGTGTTTTTCCATAGTTAAGTGCACTGTCATCCGTCTTCATTTTCCAATATACAGCGAAGAATAATGAGTTATTTGACTGGTCAACTCCCTAAAACATCAAAGGACATCATGCAATAATGTTACTCCGATTGCTACAATTACTCTTCCAGAGTTATAAGTGCGAACAAGACTGTCAATCAAACAGCTGGAGTCTATGAGCACATCAAAGCCCATCTGAGGAAACAAGCAGCAGACGCAGAGGCTTGTGATGCTCTGTCATCCATTTTTTAGTAGAGCACATTAAATAAACCCAGGAACGAACAAAATAACCAATATGACATACCAACACAAGATCTCTCAGATGCTGTTATAGATGTTCCTCACGAGTTGGGTTTTAATTCAATTAATATTGATAACTAATATAGTATGTAATATGTCTAATATGTAGTTAATATTTATGCAACTTAAAAAATAGTGAATAAATAACTTTTAATATCCCAAATAAGTAAAATATTAAACAAATGTATTTTATTGTTATTAAGTTCTTTTTTAAACCTGAATAAAAAAAAAAAAAGTGTGATTAACTTTCGAAATGAACAAATAAAACATGAATTAAACCGTTTGAAATATCTCTTACTATGTAGTTAAACATTTAACTACATGTTAATAAATAAATTACATTTTCACAATTTAATATATTTGTGATAAATCTACTTAAATGGACCATATTCTTCTCATAGTCTATTCATGCAATTAATTTTTTTTAAATGAAATGTAAAAGTGTATTACTGTGAATAAATTCAATAAACACATAAATATTCTGAGTAATATATATATATATTTAATAATATAATAATTTTTTTATGTGCATAATATGTGACCCTGGAGCACAAAACCAGTCTTAAGTGTCAATTTTTCAAAATTGACATTCTTTCCATTGATGCATGGTTTGTTATGATAGGACAATATTTGGCCGAGATACAACTATTTGAAAATCTGGAATCTGAGGGTGCAAAAAAATCTAAATATTGAGAAAATCGACTTTAAAGTTGTCCAAATGAAGTTCTTAGCAATGCATATTACTAATCAGAAATGAAGTTTTGATATATTTACAGTAGGAAATTTACAAAATATATTCATGGAACATGATCTTTACTTAATATCTTAATGATTTTTGGCATAATAGAAAAATCGATAATTTTGACCCATACAATCTATGTTTGTCTATTACTACAAATATACTCCAGCGACTTAAGACTGGTTTTGTGGTCCAGGGTCACATATATACACATTTATTTGATTAAATCTATGCTAATACATTTTAAAGAAGAACAGGCCATTTGATTTAACTACCGGCCATATGTTGTTTATAGCCTAGCCTGTTCACTCACACTGACTCCAGTCTTCTTTACTAGAAAAAAACATACAAATGCTTCCTTTTCTCTGTGAACATCTCAACAATCTGCATCTCAGGCTAATTATCGCATCAAAACACTGTTTTCAAGAAATCAAATCAATGATCTGGAACCGTGTAGCCTAAAGAATGCTACTGTTTTGTGTGGTTTGGTTTATTAAGCGAAGAACAACCTCAAACAAAAGCTTTTGTGAAATTCTAAGCAGATGGGCCATTTCAGTCTCGGATGAAAATATTGATCGTTTGACATTCTTTCACCACACTCATCTTTAAATCTGCCTTTGACGTTCACAGGAAACGTCCACTTATGCGAGAGCGCAGAATCGGTCTTAATGAGGCCAGCTGATGGTTAAAAGATGATTTTAAACTATTCAGACAGTAAAAATGGAGGCAATGATTCAGGAATGGATGAGTCAGACGTCCTGCTTGTTCATATTATGAAGCTTAGAAGAGGCAGGGAAAAATCGGAGGCTTACGGTTGGATAGAGCACACCTCACCGCTTCAGTCGCTGGTCTGGTGCGAATACGTGTTTAGAGTTGTCTGCACAATGAACTGTGTGTGCAAGCACATGAAACTGTGCCTTCAGATGTAACAGTGATCACAATATCATCTCCAGTTCACCAATTAAAATTTGACTTTCATAAAAATAAGCTCAAAATGCAGCTTGAAATTGTCCATTTCCCTCCCATTGCTGATTATACAACAGGTTTGTATTGGTGTCCTGGAGATGTCAATTTTCAGTCTCAAGTGTCTCTCAGTGGGATCTACAGCCCTGTATTTTGTCCACCTGACAGCATGCATAATGACCCTCTGCACTGCTACATAACTCTCCCCTGAAGAACAGACACTCTGAAAGTGTCAACACTTTCTAGGCACTACAATCAAAACGTTCACTTTATATGAGCTGTGATGATTTGTTTAAAGATTCATTCAAGTAAAAACTGAATACATAATGCCAAACCATTTTTCAAAGTGAGACATTCATACATTGTTTATCAGGAGTCCCGCAACAACCCTACAACTAACTAAAGAAAAGCATCAAACAGCAAGTGAAGTAGCTTACAACTGTTGATATGCACACATTACAGAAATTTTTCAGACTTTTAATTTTTGCAGTGTAATGATAATAACTATATTAGAGTTGTAACAGTATATGTATTATTCGTACCGAAAAATGTCAAATTATGTCAATTTTTTCAGGATATTCGAACAATAAATACCGTTTTGGCGCTCTTTGATGTGTCGTGACAGATCGCTGTATAAACACCTCAGCAGAGCGCAATCATCCCTTCCTCTTAACTACTAGTTTTAACGAAAATTCAGTACGATATTGGTCAAAAAAATTTATACAATAGATATATAATATACATAATCTACGTATGTGACCCTGGACAAAAGAAAAACAGTCATAAGGGTCAATTTCTTGAAATTGAGATTTATACATTTATACATCTGAAAGCTGAATAAATAAGTTTTTCATTGATGAATGGTTTGTTATGATAGGACAATATTTGACTGAGATACAACTATTTGAAAATCTGAGGGTGCAAAAAAATCAGAATATTGAGAGAGTCACCTTTAAATGAAGTTCTTAGAAATGCATATTACCAAACAAAAATTAAAGTTGTGATATATTTATGGTAGGAAATTTACCAAATATCTTGATGGAACATGATCTTTACTTAATATCCTAATGATTTTGGCATAAAAAGAAAATTTTATCATTTTGACCCATACTATGTATTGTTGGCTATTGCTACAAATATATTGGAATAATTACATTTTAGTAATAATAATGCTAATCTTTAATGTTGAAAAATAAAAAAACACATACATACACACACACACAAGACAAACACACAAAATGGGCTCTATAAACTCAATGTTGGATGTTAAAATATAAAAATGTAATTATCGGTATGATATTGGTCCTAAAAAGGCTATTTTGGTATTAATCTTCATCATAACGTGCTTAAACCATATGCAATTCTTGCACGAATTACACAGAATGCGGTTTAAGAAAAGGTCAGTGCAAACAGAGTCAAAGTCGAAAGCTGAACTTTAAGCTTTGCGATACAACAGTTGACCTACAATCCACAGAGTTCATTGTATTGGAAAACAAAGCCATGATGAAAGAGCCTTAGAAACATGTACAGGAAATAGATTATCTTATCACCAGCTCCAAAACCATCAAAATAACTCGTGTCCTCTGTTACAGTCACACAAATGTCTGTTCGTCTTCCGTCGATGCACCTCACAAACAGCTAACTGTCTAAAATGATTATATATCAGTGGTTGATGGCTGACAGATACTAATAGGGTCTTGCTAAGCAGTGGGTGCGTGCTACCAGCGGGACGCGACAAATGCATTTGGCTGGATGTAGAAGATACGAGGAACGAATATGAAAGTCTAACAGAGCTCGGACTGCCCTGCGGAAGGACAGGCCCTTTCGTGATGCAATCTGTCGTCCGCTCATCAAAGTGACGGACGTGATCCGACAGTGCCACAGCCTCAAGTGAGACCAAAGTATGATTTTGCACTGTCACTGTTTGGTTGGTGGAAATAACAGCTGATGCGGAAGAGAAACAGCTAAAAACGAGAGAATCGGAGCGTGGAGAGGGGGCTCGTTGCCTATTGTCATATGTCGTGTGAAATTACAAGTGAAGTGGTGTTGTGAGAAATGAAACCGGCAGTCCCTTGAGCTCAAATAAAAGGGTTTTCAATTTTACTGGTACTTAAAATGGATATATATTTCGATTCATCCAAAAGGGCATAAATTAGAGAGGGAAAAGGGAGTGAAAACTATATACAAGCCAGCGTGTAGTTTACACTGTAGCTGCTACTGTTCTATAAAAATAGCATTTGAAACCAAAAGATGCCACACTGCTGTCACGTGACTTCATGATGCAAGTGTCTTCCTGTTCCAGTTTTAGAAATAAATGTGGTTATTTTGGTTATTAAGTTACTTAAAAATTTCTTAACTTTTGGCAGTCCAATCAATTAATATCCTCAAAGAGAAACTGAAAGAAAAATATATATTTAACTATATATATCAGTACAGTTCATTAGGGCTGCCCTCGACTAAGGATTTTTCTGGTCGACTAGCAGTCGTTCATTTGAAGCATTAGTCGCCTAATCGAACGTTTATTAATAAAACATTTAAATCATTATAATGAACCTTTAATTGCCTACATTGCCTAATAAACGCTCAAGCACACGCATAAAGCTTGCCACAGTGCACGGGCTGAAGTAATGATTATAAATGTGTCAAGGTAAAACAGTAAAGAGACTGCATTAACATTTTAATAATTTGATAAACTAGTGTTTTCTTTGTTTTTGGTTTAAGAGATGAAGTCAGCGACATGGACTCGTCATCTCCACAGTGATGCGCCTGTATCATACTGTCATGGGCTGGGTTTGCTTCTCTGTCTCTCTCTCGCACCCTGGATTTCTCACACACACACACACACACACACACACACACCCATGCCCACTCTAGCTCTCATCTTCACCTGTTTGTCATCACAAAGTGCTGCTTTGCGGTGACACCTGTTCCCACTC
This sequence comes from Barbus barbus, assembly GCF_936440315.1. Classification (NCBI taxonomy): domain Eukaryota; kingdom Metazoa; phylum Chordata; class Actinopteri; order Cypriniformes; family Cyprinidae; genus Barbus; species Barbus barbus. The sequence goes on along the minus strand of NC_136726.1, from coordinate 11,621,332 downwards.
TGATCTAATCAGTGACTCTATTTCCAGTGGCTGTGCTTGCTGTTCTCTGTCGGATTATTGTGTGTCATGCGTATGCTATCGTTTCGCTCTCCATGTCAAAGTACCATCAGAGGTCTAACCACGTCTTGTCTTGCCTAGTGTTGCTGTGCTCGCCTAAGTATTCTCAGTGTCCTGTTGCTGCTTCCAATAAGCCCATCTCCACGAGCTCTCTCCAAGCCGGGAATCCTCTGAACCGGACCAGCCTCAGTTGTGTTTTGTGTTTCATCCAGTTCGGTGTCATTGTACGACCGACTGCCTTATTTTGTGTTTTCATTAAAGACTGTTCATACTGACTGACTTTGCCTGTGGATCCTTTATATCATCCCTGACACATACGGAGTAACATAATCTGAGAATTTGTTTTCCATTTGAATTGGTTCATTTGAAAGTAGACATTTTACTCTCTATAGATATATTTTTAATGTTTGTAAGGTAAAGCTATACACAGAGTTCCACGCTCAAGTTCACAGAAACCGAGACGGCAGAAAGCGCATCCTGTTTGCTTTCATTTTACTAAAGCACGTTTTGTTGTTATTGTGAATGCACACAAATAAACGTAGAGTCTTTAAAGATTTGAGAGTTGTATTACTCTTATCTGTATGACCAAAAACGACGGAGTATTTTATGAGTAAGTGAGCGCACCGGCGCCTCCATCTGTCCTGCAGTGAAGTGCTACTGTTCAGCTTCCACACTCCACACAGACACTTGAACAGCACACATTTCTCTAGGTTCACATTAGATTGAGCGGCCATGTGAAGTTGCTAATACTTACATATTTCAGATGATAAGCCATATTTGAGGTCGACGAATGATAGGCAAGCGTTTGGATGTCCTGCCTAAGTACTGTATTACCATAGTCTAGCCGTCCATCACGAACTGCGTGACTTCGCCTGTGGCAGGTTTTTTTCTTTCTGCGACTAATAAAATTTTGGTCGACCAAGCCTCTTCTGGTCAACTAACGATTAGTCAACTATTAGGGGGCAGCCCTACAATTCATAATTATGTTTTTTATTGCTCAAGAGCCAAAGATTATATATCAATATTATTACTAAATATATATATTTAAATATATTTATTTCATAATTGTGGTATGATTTAAAATAAACTATAAAAAGCATATATTGTAAATAAAAAATATAGTTAATAATACACAAATACATACATACATATATATATATATATATATATATATCACATAAATTGTGTGCAAATTTAAGTAATTCATTAATGTAACTGATGTTAATTAATACACATTAAAAATATATACATATACATAAATAAATGCATGCTCAAATAAAAAAGGTTCGCCTAAATATTTGCAGAGAATGTCAATGTAATTGAAATATTTAAATAATGCATTAATATAACAAATATATCATTTAAAATAAAACAAATATAAACAAATATACAATTATAATAACTATTTTATATACATTTATATTTTAACAAATATATAATATAAATTAATAGTATTATCATATAGTAAATGTGGAAATATTTAAATAATGCATTAATATAACAATATAATCATATACGTATAAGTTTTGAGAACTGTATATTTAAAATAGTTGTGAGTTGAAGTCAATGTATATGTACTGTAAAATATGTATAAAATACATGTTAAAATATATGTATACATACTGTACATGTGTGTGTGTGTGTACACACACACGAAGTTTGTTTTCTATAGCAATAGTTTTCAGCATCTTTAAAAAACTGTCTGATTTATCTGCACTTTCCCAAGAGAATTTTCTAATTTTCTAACAGCACAATCTAAAATCTAAATAAAAAAACCACAAAAGCCGACATAATTTCACACAGACAAGCACACTTTCCATGAATAGAAAACGGTAAAGACTGTTCCATAAACCCAGTTATGAAATTACCAAGTGTGTGTGTGGCAACTAGTGACAGTGCAGCAGACACTTGTGAAATGAGCCCTGTCACTGCAGTGCGCTCCAGCCGAGAGTGAAGTTACACATCACATATCGAACGGTCTGTAGTTACACCTCATGTGATGACAATGACCAGCAGGATTTGATTCTGAATGTGAACATAAACGCTTCAAGCTACACAAGCCTAAACTGATGCATCACTGCATCCCAAAATCAGGCATCGGCACATCCGGTTCAATGGCAAGACATTGCGTAGATTGAAAAATTAAGGTCAGTAAATAAAACTTAGAACAAATGATTTCCAAAGAGCTGGAAAACTAACCGTGAAGAACAATTTTCTGCACCAAAATGGAGGAGAACAGAAATCTATACCAATTGGAAAGCACCATGTAGTGTAATAATGTCCCGACAGCACCCATCTCTTACTTCTTCCCCGTGGGACTGTTAAACTATAATTAAAATCTATCTGGCATGTTTTTAATAAAGCAGCATGATCACATTCAGTTACCTAGGTCATGTTCTAGCTCTCCTCCTCTGCTTTAACATTCACGAGACAAATGAACAGCTTAACATCGCTTTGTCTTGTCTTGTCTCTTTCAATCCAGCCTCCGAAACATCTCATAGCAAGCTGTTCAGTTACACTAATGACTCTCAGTATGGGAGAAATAGCTCCAGAAATACACGCTCATGACTGCGCTGCACAGGCATAAATGAAAGGCATCATTTCATCCAGCCGGTTGGTGATTGTGATGTGTTTGTGCACCACTATGGAGGGGGAGGGGGAAACATCAGCAGGCAAGCCTGGAGAGGAAATGGTGGTTGCCTTGGAAACCCTAGGCTGAGGAAGAGAGGGAGCGCGAGAGAGAGAGAGGAAAGGAAAGGAAGAACAAGTGAACAGGCCAGGAGAGTATACATGCAGAGTTGTCCCAAGCATCGCTCTTACCAGTTGTTTTTGTTTCGAGGGAATAAAGACTAGTTTAATAGATCTGTCTACGCAGAATATTAAAGTCTATATATATATTTTACACATTAATGTGTTGTGTGTGTGTGTGTCACATAATTGAAATCAAGTGATGTGTATATTAATATTATTTAACCTAGGCTATGAGTTAGCAGTTGTATTTTTACAACAAATATTAATAAATACTATAACAAATGTTTTGACAATGTTAGCTAATAAGTGCTACCATATGGCTCAAAACAAACTAAATATCTTAACTATTAGGTTCAAACTGTGAACCAAAATAGCAAAGCATTTACTGTCAACTTTTCCACCCTTATGAAAATTTCCAAGGTTTTATTATGGGTAAATTGGTAGCAACCATGTTTTTATGGAATATAGATTACCATATAACCACAGTTTCACTACAAATACAGTACAATGGTTAACATATAGTTAGTGTTAGAAAACCATGGTTAATTTGTGGTTACCATGGTTTAACTATAGTAACCATGGTTTTCTGGTTTTATTTGTAGTGAAACCACGGTTAATTTGGTCACACTTTATTTTAAGGTCCATTCTCGCTATTAACAAATCATTAACTACGACTTTTGCCTCAATAAACTACTAATTTGCTGCTTATTAATAGTTCATTTTTGTAAAGTCAGTGTCAAGGTTCATCAAAATATGTTTCTTATTCAATTCCTTCATATGAATCTTAAATTAATCTGAAAACAAAACAAATATTGTAATCGATAGAAAGTTTTGTCCATAACATTCTAACGCTAAAACAAGCCATAATAACTAACATCAAGCAGGTGGCTAGCTAGACAGCAAGCTAACATTAGCGACCACTACCTAGCTAGCCGGCAAAATTGCACCACAACCTTGTATGTCACAATTCCTTTAAACTGTCAAGCATTTGGGACTGACAGCATCAATCTAGTCAAAATGTGTGGACTACTGAGAGACTTCAGAGAAATAATCTAGGCTAAATACAAGTTATGATTGCTGTGTTGACAAAAATGTAGTTTTTATCAACACTGTAAGCACTGTACATTTTCTCCACAGAGGTCTCAGTGCATTACTGTCAACACATTTATGTTTGTTTTTACAAACTGAGGTACAAGTCAAATTTGTTGCATATGATTTAGAAACACTGCTAACATTCCTATCATTTACCTCTAACTGGAAGCTGACGCTTTGCGCAAAATTTTTATTTTTCCTATTATATCTGACGGAGTAAAAACCCATTCATATAGCTTTAAACCAAAATAAGCCATATCAGTTCTTTCTATCTGGTTGCATCATACACTGAGATGGTACCCAGACATATCAGGGAGGGTTTGTCTCCATGTTTCTCCCATAACCCCCCACACAACAATAACAACTTCCACATAATTACAGGTTGGCTCATTTTAGCTGTAACTACCTTCCCTCACAGATCTACTGGCAGGTTCGGAGAGCCCGTCCTCACTCTCTTTCCAAAATGACAAACAAAAGTTCCATTAATATATACACAATAAGACCAGGAGAATGTTTTGTTAGAAAAATACTACCAAAAATACTAAAATAGTACAACAAAAATGGACACTTCCTTTGTCCTAACTAGGCACAATGCAACAAGCAATGTGTCTGTCCACACTAAATGTACAAATGCATAGATGATAGTTAATGTACAGTCATTAGGAGCATAATTCTGGACCAATTAGATTTCACAGTGAGCGAAGCAACTGTGCAAAATGCCATTCTACTTGTCGATTGTTGTGGTCAGATGAAAAAGATGTCCAGTTGTTCAGATGTTCAGAGTTGTTGCATAGAAGTGAGTGTTACTACATCACTCCTGGTAAGGGCAATGTGGAACCAGTTCCTCATTTTGTAGGTTCCTCTTGAAGTTCCTCATCAGGATTTTGTACACCATACTTATGGATATGAAAAAGACCAATGCTAAGAAACCCAAACTATATGAATGTATATGTTACTCACACGGCACAGTCCGGAGGTAGAGGTTGTCACGTATTATTTGTTGAAGCTCGTGGTCCACTGAACCCTTCTGGAACCGTAGGTTGAGATAATGTCGGAGATCTTTATCCACAACACCTCCTGAAAAGGGTAAATTTAAAAAAATAAAATAAAGTAAGTTAACTGGTAAATGCATAACCTGAGACACCTACACAATTTTTTAATGAAGTTAAAGTGTGTAGCTCCCCCTCATTATATTTTCTTGTCAATTGCTGACAGGGTGTACAGCCTTGTAGAGTATGGTTAGGTAGCATATAATAAATAACAATAAATAAATAAATAAATAAATCTTAATTTATGGTGGCCAAAATTATTAGAACAAGACCATCTTCACCAGCTAAAAATGGTTGTAAGTCAATTATTTCTATCTTTTGCTGTAGTGTGTCAGTTGGAAATATCAGTCTACATTTCCAAACATTAATTTTGCCATTAATTGTAATAATCAAGTGAGATTTTTGTTTGCACAAGGAGTCTGACAACAGCCAGTGCTCCACACAGAGATCTGATCATCATCCAGTCTGTCTGGAATGACATGAAGAAACAGAACAAACTGAGACAGACTAAATCCAGAAGAACTGTGGCAACGTCTCCAAGATACTGCAAGAAACCTACCTGCAAAGCTACATCACTGCTAAAAGTTTTACACTTATGTAAAAATGCTGTAAAATGAGGACGCTGTCAAAAAAAATTATGTCATAAATAGATTTTCTTTATCAATTAACTTCTATTAACTAAATTAACTCAACGTTTGGTGTGAGCATCCTTTGCGTTTAAAGCAGCTTTTGCCCTCGGTGCACTTGTGCCTAGTTTTTCAGGTAGCTTTGTAGGTAGGTTTCTTGAAGCATCTTGGAGACGTTGCCACAGTTCTTCTGGATTTAGTCTGTCTCAGTTTGTTCTGTTTCTTCATGTCATACCAGACAGACTGGATGATGATGAGATCAGATCTCTGTGTGGAACACTGGCTGTTGCCAGACTCCTTGTGCAAACAAAAAATCTCACTCAATTATTACAATTAATGGCAAATCAAATGTTTGGAAATGTAAACTGATATTTCCTACTAACACATTACAGCAAAACATACAAAATAAACTGAAAAATAAAAAACAATTTAGCCGGTGAAAATACTAGTGTTCTAATAATTTTGGCAACCACTGTATAAATATATATATATTTTTTTATAATGCATCTACACTAGACAAAGTTGTTTGAATGCATAATGGTATGTTTGAATAAGCGGAGTTCCACAAGGTTCACTCTTAGGTCCTTACAAATTATGTTTGTTTTCAAGCCTCTCAGGCACTTCATGAAATCCCTTATACAGCATGTGTTACTTAGCATTAGCATGTCCAATTTGTTGAGTCTGAATAAGCTTTTCAAAAGCTGTAAGTTGTCACATTCAAGCAGGTGATATTTGGAGCTCATTTCAATTTAATATGAATAATTGTATTTTAAATACAATGCGATTCCCTAAAGATTCCCTTTACTGGTGCATTTAACAGACTGTGTTGTCTGGCTTATATTTATCAGACAGATAGTCTTCCAAAGGTTCCCTAACAATATCTTGAAGTCCCTGAGAGACACCAAGACAAATGCTGAAAATAAAAGGTATCTTGAGAACTTGTGCTTTCTACCTTTTCTCTAATGTGAACAAAGGACAGAAAAATGACAAATCATCTCACGCTACTCTGCCTCAAGAGAGCTAAGCAGCTCTACCTTATTTTTCCTTCTCCAATCATAACCTTGACCATTCGGCACAGCCGAGCATGGATACACTGCTTGGAAATTCAAAAATCCAGCATAGTGTGTGAGAAGATCCTTTGAGAATAAAAGCATCTGGCATAAACCTGCACACCATTTCACCAGTTCAGAATACATTACATCTCATTGTCACCGGTTAACAAAGGCAAAAACATGGTACTCCAAAATCCGTTCATGGAAGGTGTCTAAACCAGTTTTCCTTTCTAACATCACCAAAATCCTTTTCTCTTAAAGCTAGAAGAATCACCATTGTCAAAATTTTCTATTGTCAAATCTCTGCATGACATTCTGAAAGGAAAACGCTCAGGTTTAAAAAAAAATAAAAAATGCAACAATCAAGCTTGCACAGCTGTTGCGGCGGAAAGGACACTTCAGAATACCGTCACACTATTCCAAGGAAATGACAAAAGGAAAAATCTCACGAGTAGACTTCTTTGGTCAGGAATCCTAAATAAATATCTCACTTGTCATCATCCATAATTATAATGGCTCTCTCCTCCCCCTCTTTCCCATAAAACTGCTGTATCCCAATTGTAATTCCAGCGGTCCAGATGATGCGCTCCTCGGTCACTGGCTTGGATCTACTCACCCCTTCCAAAATCCTTGTAGCTATTCCCCTTTATGCTTTCAATCCTATTTTAAACTAGTCCTTTATACATCAATGGATGCAGCAGTGATGGAGTCTTCCGTTTGCTAATTTAATCCAGAGGAGAGAAGGAACGCGGGAGGAGGAGGAGGACGAGAAGAGACGGAGTCGTCGACAGTCAGGAGACAACAGAGAGAGGGAAAAAAGGTTCTGCCAGCCGAGAGCCTATCACAATGAAGCCTGTATTCTCAATTGCTGGGTGGTTAGTGAAGTCTAATATCGCCCCCTGACTGCAAATAATAGTACTGCAATGGATCCGGGTGAGTGTGCGTGATACAGATGCTTTTGGACACACCACCAAAAAGGCCAGCTTGTTCACACCAGATGCTTCCTGCTAGATGGCATCCTGTGAACTTGTTGACCTTGTGAACACATCAGTGTCAAGAGTGACTACGGCAAGTAGTAGCGCGCATTCAGAGAGCACAATGACCTGCCAAGTCCAGCTGGAAATTAATAGGCTATTTAAAAGTTACTTAGTGTTATGTTAGTGTGCTAACAATTGCACTTCTCTAAAACTGGTTAGTTATAACTTTGTATAAAAACTAACACATGCTTTAAGGAAAATAATTTTAATCTTTATATATTTATTTTATACAATTATATATATTATATATATTTAATCATTACCTATCCATCTAGATAGATAGATATATAGTTAGATATGAGGATGAAAACTATACAGTAGACAGGAGTAACAATAACCCATAGTTATGGTGAGGCACGGTGACCTTGATATAACCCTTCACAAATGAATTTCGTGTGGGTGAACGAAAAACAACAGCATCCAAGCTGGTATGCGAAACATCTGCACGCAATGACTGCGGAGAAAATTATTAAGTGCTGAAATTCGGTTGAGGAATGCACAGGAGGCATTTCAACTGATCTCAGATCACTTATCTTGTTGCTCAGCCTGTGAAAAAAAAAAAGAGGCATATCTGCTGAGAATACAACTTCATGACTCAGTCAATAATACAAGGAGAGAGTCGGAGGTCACAGCTGAGATTTTGTGGAGGAGGACAAACCTTTGACTCATGAGAGAACACGGTCGCTTCATTTGTCAGCACGACAGATGACACGGTGAGCAAAGGCATGACGTGAGGGTGAGAGTGAGTCGGACAGCTGTTAAAAACACTCTCTCTTTCTCACGCTCTCACTTTCGCTCAATCCCAGAGGACACCTCTTTGTGTCATCTATCAGCCACTTCTCCACAAGTGATGACAGATGCTTGTTGATTAAACAGTCAATAAATTCAAAGACACACACGTACATAAACACAGAGGCACAGAGACCAGACGTACAGTTCTGGATGGGACATTGCGATTGTGTGTAATCAGGTTGATTTATAACCTAAAGAAGTCTGCATGGATGCTTGTTTCTGCCTCAGAGAAAAATAAAAAAGGAAGGTAATTGTGATGTAAAATTTAAAAATTATGAGAAACTAAGTCACATTTATAATATGTGAGCTACAAGGTCACTTTTTAAGATACAAAGAATCAATTGTGAAATATCACATTTTGAAATATAAAGCCATATTTTGAGGTATAAGACTCTATTGTGAGATTTTGAAATACAAAGTCACAATAACTAAGTCATAATTATGAGATATACAGATGAAAATCTTATAGTCATAATGCAAGATTTTGACAAAAGGTCGCAATTACAAAAAAAAACAATGTCAAAATTGAGTCTCAACTATGAGATATAAAGACTACATTGTGAGATATAGTCAAATTTTGAAATTCAAAGTCACAATAACTAAGTAATAATTATGAGATATAAAGAAGAAAGCATTATAGTCACAATGCAAGGTATAGTCAAATTTAGACATAAGGCCGCAATAAAAAAAAAAAAAAAAAAAAAATATGAGATAGTAACAATGAGATTTAAAATCTCAACTGTGAGATATAAAAGACTTCATTATGAGATCCATTATGAGTCACATTTTGAAATTCAAAGTCACAATAACACAATGCTATGAGATACAGAAGAAAGTCTTACAGTCGCAATGAAAGATAGTCATATTGTCACATTTGGACATATAAGGTCACAATTACAAAAAAAAAGTCAGAATTATGAGATAGTTATGAGTCACGTATTTATAAAGTCTCAACTGTGAGATATAAAGTCACAATTATGAGAAACTGCATCATAATTATGAATTATAATATGACGTTGTGAGATATGACACTCAATTGTAAGAACACATTATGAAATCACATTTCGAGATATAAAGTCTAAGATTTACAATTATGGGAAACTAAGTCACATTTTGAGACAGTCACCACCAGTATGGGGCATATGTATAATTATGAGATAAAAAGTTACATTTTGAGATATAGTTACAAAGTTATAATTGTGAGATGTTGTAAAATATAAAATCACATTTTGACATATAAAATCATAATTACAAGAAAATCAGTCATAATAATTATGAGATAGAAGATATATTTTGAGATATAAAGTCACAATATAGTCACACAGTGAGATGTAAAGGCTTAATAGTGAAATATAATGTCACATTTAGAGATACAAAGTTACAATTACGAGAAGCAAAGCTGACTTGTGAGATTGTGTTGGGAGATAGTCACATTGTAAGATATAATCACAATTACAAGAAATTAAGGCACAATTACAGGGTTTAAAGTCACAATTACCTTTATTTTTCACTCTGAGGCAGAAAGAGGTTTTCCACAGGTCTGAGCCATGACACCTTCCATACGATACGGTTAATACTCTCTGATAAGGTGGGAATATGTCACCATATTGACTTGTTCTCACTAGAGAGGAGGTTAATAAAGCATTCCAATGAGTTTCAGCAGTTTCTTTTGACAGCATAATCACAGCTGACACCACTGCCCTCGCTGAGGACAGCTCAGCAGCGTATCGATCGCCTGAAAGTTTTCCTCCCGTGGAAAGTTGTTTGGTGCTAGAGCCCTTCGGCTCAAACTGACTAAAGCAGAGAGCCGTGATAAAGCTCTGGACACAGAGAGGAAAACCACGAGTGATGCCGGCCAATCAATATCTCCTATTCGCTACCACCGACTCCTACGAGAGGTCAGATTCTGCATCTTCTTTGAGTAGACACAAACAACACACATTTCTCGCTCAGCTCTTTGTTTCTTTCTTCAAAGGCAGAGATATCCAATCACTGTACTTCTTACAGCTCATTTTAGAAAGCTGGACTGTTGGAGCTGTGATCTAATAGTCTGGTACATCAAGCCATGGTGCTCATTTGGGTTTGAATCTGGCTGTCTCCACTATCTATATCAATAAAAGAGGCCAAATAAAATGGTTCAATCCATCCTAAGAGACAGAACCATAAAAAAATAAAATAAAAAAAAAGAGTTCACAAAGCACATTGGAGCACAATGTACCTCTTTAGCACAACGTAGCTTGAAAAACCTACAATAAGCAAAAGGAAGAAAAATGACCCAGACATCTGCATTTGAACTCACACATATGGCACAACACCCTTTTGTCTTTTTGACTCAAACAATTCACATTAACAACTAGGCGCGAATCCAAAACGCAGAGCCAGAGCTATCAATCTCTTCCCTTTGTTAAATGAAGAAAAGAGAAAACTGCTAATTATGGTTCTGAAGATCTCCGTCTGACTCACTTTGTTTGTCCTGTGATGATGATTCACATTACAAAACCACTCACACCTCTAACTATAACAACCCAAAGGCAGAAAAATTGTTAAGACACATGGTAATATACGCGAAATTTGAAGTGTATAAAGTGCTGGAACCAAAAAATAATAATAATACCCAAGCCAATAAATTCTACACTATTTTGTCTGAGTAAAAAAAAAAAAAAAAAACTTTAAAGGAATAGTTACCTCAAAAATGAAAATGTACTCACTCTCAGGCAATCCAGGAGTTTGTTTGTTCATAAGAACAGATTAGGAGAAATTTTGCATTACTTGATCACCAATGGATCCTCTGTAGTGAATGGGTGCCGTCAGAATGAGTTCAACAGCTGATAAAAACCATCACAATAATCCACTCCAGTTGAGTCCATGAGTTTGCATGTTTGTGAAAATAAACAAACTCACCAATAAGACAATCAATAAAAAAAATACAAGTCCTCTATCCATAATATTGCTTTCTCCAGTGAAACATTTCTCCAGTCTTTTCTGAATCAGGAGAGAAATATGCTAAAAATAAATAATGATGAATTTGTTTGTTAAAAACATGCAGCTTTTCACAATTAATTGCCATTAATTAATCAATTGGACTCATGTGGATTATTGTGATGTTTTTATCAACTGTTTGGACTCTCATTCTGACGGCACCCATTCACCACAGAGGATCCATTGGTGAGCAAGTGATGCAATGCTACATTTCTCCAAATCAGTTCAGATGAAGAAACAACCTCATGTACATTTTGGGTGGCCTGAGGGTGGGTACATTTTCAGAAAATTTTCATTGTAAATAAGAGTTAAATGACAGCATAGCTAATCTACAGATTAAGGCTTTAAAATATCATATAGACTCTGAGGTGTTTTCTTTTGACAAAGGCAAGCAAACAACCTTCAGGTTTAGTAGCCCAGAACACAACTGGTTATTTAAACAAAAAGGTCTCCCTGAATAAACCAACATCTGACAACAAACTGAACAAGGAGGTACAAAGATAAAGATTTCATTTATGTCATCCTGCACTGTGTTCAGGTAAAAGTGATGAGAAAATGTCTATGATGTCTATGCCCTATCAATGGCAAAGACTTTGATCAGTCAGAATTAGTCTTTTTGAAAATGAATGAGCCTTTTCCTCTCTGTTGACTCCACAAAGGATCCTGAGGAGTTCAGGTTGGTCTTTCTCCTAAATATAGAAACTGAATCTTTGCACGTCACGTCAAGGTTTCCATTGCTAAAATGACGACAATGAGAAACTGGTTTAAAAAAAAGCACAGGGAACTAAAACTGGCAACCAAGTCATTTTCAAATGGCATTATTAGTGGTGATTGTTATTGCTCATAATTTTGGTTTAGAGATTTGAACAAAACGCTAACCATTTGTATGAAACTTCTAAGCAAATTTCTAAATAATTTTTGTGTGATTTGTCTGGTATGAAATATTTCACCACTTCAACATGCATTGCTCAGATGACTGGTCCTAGATGCACAAAATCAGGCCCAGATTTTAAAGGCGTTGATATCATGTCAAATATGTATCTTTGTTATACACAATCACCTGGGACCTCGTCCCACCCAACGGGTGCTGCGATCTCCCACCATCTGCTGGAGGAAGGTCACTGTTATTTTTCCTAGAAAAACATCTTTAATATGTGTGTTTGCAGTATTAAATAATCTTCTCTATGGCCAATGCCACTGGCCTAATTTCATGCCATTGACACGATTCTCTCTTCTCCCAAAGCATCTATTCCACACCAGCTGAAAGCTGCACAGTTTATGTTGTACTTCACCTCATGTTTCACTAATGTCTGTATTGTGTGATGTGTCTGTCTGTTTATCTTTCAATGGAACAAATGGTGAATGTTTTAGAGGTTTTTTAAAAGCATGTGAAGTTTATAAATCTATAAAAGCACTTACGTTAATTCTTCTATGGAAAAAAAGTGTATGCAAATTGGAAAAAATAATCAATAATACTACAACATGATACACCTGCACAAAAGGCAAAAATGGGGCACTTACAATGAAAGTGGACCGATTTATAGAGATTTTAAAAGCATAAATGTAAAGCGTACAGTTCTATAAAAGCAAATACACTAATGTATTAGCTAAAAATTGTGTATTATTTGAATTGTACAAATAATAAGCAACATTAAAATAGAACACACATGGACAAAGGCAAAATTGAAGTGAAACGGGCCAATCTTGGAGATTTTAAAAAATTAAATATGAAGCTTATAATTTTATAAAAGCATGTTACTTTCTCTGTGTATTATTTGTAAAGCTGTTTAAAGCATAGTTTTTGCAGTCATTTTACATTGTCATAGCAACGACTTGCTAAAATTAGATAAACTTTCACACAGAAAAGGTCAGTAAGTGATTTTTTTCACATTAAATCATGTTAACGCTCAATGTTTACATCTTGTGGTTGTACTACTGAAACAGAGAGTATTTTAATGTTTACAGATTGGCCCCATTCACTTCTATTATAAGCGCGTCACTGTAGCCTGTAAGAAAATACTGTAAGAAATACTTTCAAATTCATTTTTGTAGTGTTCAACATTATATCACAAACACATGTATTGTATATTCCTTTAGTAATTACAGTATCAGCTGACCTGTTTTGCTCGAGCCTGACTGAATGCATTTTCCACCTCAATCCCGTCCAACTCAACCAAAGACAAAAACAACAACAGTTTGAATTTCAAGTAAATAAATACGCTCTGGGGATCAATTCTGGATCTCTGTGACAAAGCACACGCTCTGGGGCATTGAACAAGGCATTAAAGCCTACAGCCACATAGTGATTACTGCACAAAAATACCTTTCTCTGGCAGCCTCTATGACTCCAGGCTCTTAAAGCATGGGTTTTGTTTTGTATCCCGCTGTTGAGTAATTCCACGCGAGCAGGCGACACCTCTTTAATTTGCGTATGCATCTCTAATCCCAAAACAAACACTTTGCTCGTCTTCATATTCTCCACAGCAAAAATACGGAAACTGTGGGCTGCAGAGCAAACATCGAATGCAAACAGTTCATACACAATGAATTACAGTGATACGCTTTTATACAGCGCTACATGGTACTGAAATTAAAGCTGATTTCAAAAGTCTAGCATTTTTAGTAGACCGTGGACATTTATTTATTTTGCAGACACTGTATTTTAGATCCCGAAGCTAATTCTGTGATAAAACACACAGCATGAGTCTGCATACTACGTGGACTCCCCTGACTAAGAATATTTTTCACTTAAAAGAACAGAAGATCTCATTTGTTATTCATTTTTATTTAAGTATCAGAATCAAAGCCCTTTTTGCTGATATAAACATTACCATTGCCTGGATCAATTAATTTATTCAAAAAAATATTAATTAATAAATTAAATTCACTCATAAAATTACTTGACACAGCATGAATGAGCATGTTTATCATTTCTGAATTAAAATTCATAAGGAATTTATTTTGTAAATGCAACCGTTTTAATGATTATTAATAGTTAAAGAAAACAATTAAGCAAAATTCAACCAACATTTTGACCTCTTTCTGTGGCAAGGTTAGTTTAGATAAAATACTAAATGTGGTGCAACTCCCAAAAAACATTATTTTATCAAATTTATTGATATATATATATATATATATATATATATATATATATAAAATGTGTTTGAAAATAACATCATAAAAAACATTTTTGAAAATAATAATTAAGATTGTATAAGGAAAATATGCTATTTTTACCTGACAGTTACACCACATGACATCTATAGAGTTAAATTAAACTAAAAACTAGTGTAAACTAAACTATTATACTATTATTATACTATACATTATAATAGTTCGTTTTTCAAAACCACATGAATCCAGTATGAATACCAGGGTTATTAGTTAACTATAACTAAAACTGAAACTAAAATGAATGAATGAATGAATAGATGAATGAATACATAAATTAATAAATAAATAAATATTCCATGAAAAATAAGTCAACTGAAAAAAAAAAAAACTTTTTATTTTAGGTAATCACTATGGCAACATTTCTCATTTAGTTTAACTTGATGTACTAAAATAGCTAAAACTAAATAAAAAATTAATAAAGACTATGTAGACATATCTAAAAAATAACATAAAAAAATGCAAATGACAAAAAATAATTCACTCAAAAATATAAAAATATAAAATATATAAATACAAAACACTACAATAGTAACTCAATGACAGTAAAATAACACTAAGTACAAAGATTTTCTAAAAACTTGGCATTAAATCAGAATTTTGTTTGACGACTTAAAAGAAATTAAAACTATACAGCAAATTACTGTATATGGTATGCTGCAAAGTAGCATCAGCATTTTTGTTACAATATTAAAAGCAAAAAAGGTTTTCGGCTGCACTGTAAACTGGAGCAACAAACCTGCATGTGCATGACTATAATGTGTGCATCTCAAGGTAACGGACACAATAGAAGAAAGAATATCGAATGAAAGACTCGTGCATTTAAGGATGCATGAGATGCATGGGTCCCTGCAGTGTAGAGAGCACAGAGGCCAAATTAACTGCAGTACCGTTCACTTTATGACAGATGGCCAAGAGTTTTTATGCACAGATCTAAAGGATAAGAACCCACATCATAATTAATTATTTACTAAATATGTTTTTCTCATGCGGATAATCAAAGTAAGCCAGCCAGTGTGAAAAGCAGTGAGAAACTGTTTCACAAAATCAGAAATCTTGCTTGCGCAGTCTCCAGCGCCCGCGTTTGTTATGTTAACATTCAAGGCAGCTGTCTTTGACATCTCGTGCGCTTGTAGTCGTGACTTAATAATGGATCAAAGAGGTTTCTGCTCCCTGATTGGCCGAGGGTAAACTCACTTCAAAATGGCAATCACAACATCAGCCTAAAGTATATCATTCTGTCTGAAGGGAATCTTGCATTTCTGTCCGGTTCATTGCAATCAGTCACTGTGGTAACCATCATAATCCCAAACAGCAGCCTAGAGGGATGTCAGATGGATCTGCTTTACAAATTAGGTGGCACTTGTGCTCCACTTGCTTAGTGAGTGGAAGCCTGCAGAATATAATGCTCTGCGCTGCTGAATCAGTTTTCATGATTAATCGAATGTGGAGCCGAAAGGCGCGTTTCAACCTTTAGGTCTGGACAAAATTGCCAAAATAGCTGGAAAGTTACATTGCATAACGCGCAAAAGCATTCACAGCTCTCTTAGGGAATTGTTTCCAGATTTGCGACCAGCCAAGAGACAGTCTGCATCTTATAAATATGTAGCGTTATTATTACAACGAGGAGGACAAATGGTAGATGTATCAAAACAGCTCACTGTATTAAAGGGATAGATCATACAAAATGAAGTTATTTCATCATTTACTCATCCTCATGCTGTTCTTTCTTCTGTGGAACACAAAAGAAGATGTTTAGCAGAATGGTCACGCTCCTCTTTTCCATACAATGAAAGTAAATAGTGATCTTTGGTTCGTAATTGTCTTGTAACCTATTGAATTTGACTATGCACATATTCATAAATTCCATAAACGAGAGGACTGTCAATAAAAAAAAAAAAACTTTATTTTCATTCCACAGCCATGCAGTGCCAAAAATGTAATTATGAACTGAGCTCTCACCTCCAAAAAACAAATTAAACAAGTAGTAGTTTATGCAATAGGCCATTTTTAGAAAAAAATCACTTCACAGCTGCCATCTGCTGTTTGAGCACACAGAGATAAACAAGTAAATAACAATAATTTCAAATGCCTCTAGAAATGTGAGGCTGTGAGACGCGGGTTCAGTTGCTTAACTACAGGCAGGTGGGCAAAGTTTTCCTTGTGCTTTTCACAGAAATTGTTTAGTTGTTAAAGATTAACTGGTTAAACGGATGCAGATAAAAATGCACTGAATTCTATCAATGAAATGTGCAGTTTAAAGGAGTTTGGGGTAAGATGTGCCACTTCTTTCTTTCTTTATTTTTTATCTAAACTGTGCTCTAGGCAACATTATTATCACTATAAAAATATATCTTTTTTTGGGGCATTTTTGCATTTTAAATTCTAAATGAAAATTTTAAATTCTCCTTTCTAACTACAATACCCTGAAGTTTAAGGAATACGATTACTTACTAGAAACTAAAACTGAACAAAAACTGAAATAAAATAAATTAAACCTAAACAGCAGAA
Organism: Barbus barbus; assembly: GCF_936440315.1. Classification (NCBI taxonomy): domain Eukaryota; kingdom Metazoa; phylum Chordata; class Actinopteri; order Cypriniformes; family Cyprinidae; genus Barbus; species Barbus barbus. The sequence goes on along the minus strand of NC_136726.1, from coordinate 11,604,215 downwards.
TTTTAAAAAAAAAACAGAAAATTCCTAAAAAGTCAAATAAAAAGAAAACTCAAAATGTAAAAATAGGTGATGGGTTCATTGTAAATATATAATAAACATTATGCACAGTTTGCTAGATTAAGGGATGACACATCTTACCCCACTCATATGTGTACTCTTTATAGCTGTAAAGGAAAGTGAGATCATAAGAGATGAGAGACGATGATGAAAAACACAGATGAAAGAAAATGACTTATTAAAAATGATGAAATACCAAATCTCTCACATCTCCAAGGAAAATGCCGACCATTATGACAGAATAATGACTGTCACACACAGATAAATTACACTTCAAAGCAAAATAAGTTAACCCCCCCCCCCCCCCCCCCCCAGGCTGCAGAAATCTGCTCATGTTCGTGTTAATCAGCTAGCAAATCGATTTGTGCAAACTGAGCATGTTATATAACCAATTATTGCACTTCAAAACTGAAAAATAATGAGATTTTATTGCTGATATTTAAAAACCGTCAACGCATCAAATGTGTCTCAGAAAACCGAAGGTCGCAGCATCGGATTGGTTAATACACTGAGAGTAAAGTAGTGTGGCGGCACAGGATTACGAGAACACTAAACCAAATATCCGCCTCAGAAGATTAAATGAAAACATGAAAGACGACTGCTAAAATAAGACGCCAATAGATGTGCATTATTCCAAATCAAACGTGCTGCTACGCATAAATGTGATTGTATGAAGGCAGCCTAGTTGACTACTTTGCTTGATATTTATAAAACTGTCAGAACTGGGTCATTGCGACAAGTCGGGCATCAAAGTCCCTGTTACCACCAAGCCACAAGAGTGAGTCCTGGACATGCACCAACACACACACCAATACAACACACACCATCTCCTCCATCACATCAAAGCAAGATGGGCTGAAACTAAAAACAAACATTGGCCAATCAAATCTCACAGCTTATGATGTAGACTACATGCATCTAATACCATTACCTACTGTATCACATGCATATAATAACTATTACCTACTGTATTTGTTCATGTAAATTATTGTCAATTATTATACTTCATGGGATTCCAAAAAAAATGAACATTCATTCATTTCAAACCATTTTGAGACATTTTAAAAAAAAATTGATCAGCATTTTTTTGTGTATACAATGAAAGTCTATGAGGTTCAGTGTTGTTTCGGAGCCCACTGACGTTCAATGTATGGGCAAAAACTGTTAATTTCTTTAAAATATCTTCTTTTGTGTTCAAGGTTTGGAACCACATCATTTACTCACCAATCCAAAACTTGTACAATGATGTTACAACCCTTTAGGAGTTTTCTTTCTTTCGTGGAACACAAAAGAAGGCATTTTGAAAAATATATCAGTATTTTTTGTCTATACAATGATAGTCAGTGAGCTTCTATGTTGTTTTGGACCCCATTGGCTTTCACTGTATGGACAAAAACTTAATTTGTGCAAAATATCTTATTTTTTGTTCCTGGTTCGGAACAACATAATTTACTCACCATTCCAAAATCGTTCCAAGTTTCTTTCTTTTGTAGAACACAAAAGATGATATTTTGAAAGACATATTAAGTGTTTTTTCCTATACAATAAAAGTTAGTGAGGGTTAGTGTTGTTTTGGACCCTATTGACTTTCACTGTAAAAACAAAAACTGTTAAAAAATTCATCAAAATATCATCTTTTTTGTTCCAGGTTTGGAACGACATCATTTACTCACCAATCCATAATTTGTACGATGACAACTTTATTTTTTTTGGGGGGGGGGGGGGGGGGGGGGGGGGTCAAGCATCTCTTAGAATACCTGTTTTTGCATTAGTAACAAAATCAAATTACACAACTGTTAGAAAAAGTGCTTTCTAACCGCAGTCCATCCATGCATTCAAATGGCCTGCTCTTTCAATCATTAAAATTAATTTATTACACTAGTCTCCATGTTCCTACACCATTTTACACTACAAGTACACTATAAAACGCCTACCGGACAAGTTTCCCAAACCCTGATCTTCAGCAGCCAGTCAATATTTACTCAGTCAGTCCACTGATCTGCATCTCCCTAGACAAAACCATTGCTTGCATCAAGATATTTTTGCTTTCACTTGGGAGTTGGGGATGTTTTCCAAAGCGCTGGCCCGGGGGCTGAAGTTTGCTTCAACCAAGGATGAAAAACACTGCAAATGTACTATAAGCATTATTGAAAACTCAGCACTGCAGACCTGAAGACAGCTGCGTGTCCTCAAATCCCATCGCTGTAAGTCAACATCTGTGTGAGAGATAACATCACTCCTCCCAATCACATGGGCACTTCCCATCTCCTGTTCACCACTGAAACCCATTGTTTTTAAGAGCTGCCACATTATGGCAAGCCATTTTAACATTCATTCCTGAACACTACTGATATGTATTCCAATAATCACTAGCATCTAGGGATGTGCAACAGCGATCGAGTACTCGGCCGTGACAGCGATGATTGATCATGAAAACGATGATCGTGGCAAAAACCCCCACGCCTCAGAGTACTCGATTAATCGTTTTTGAAACCTATCGATGATCGAAATAAGAAATGTATTATATAAGAAATGCACATCCCTAATCTTTTCCAATATCCTAGCTGTTACTTAGTATATAGCTTTACTAGAACATATTTACGAGACACTGTTCTTTATATCCATTGTTAGTAACATTTCTAATCTTACTATTTACAGTTGTTTTTTGCTCGTCATATGTAATGGCCAGGCAGAATGACTACTTTGTAGTTTAATGAAAATCTGATTGTAAAATGTTACTAGTAACAACCAGAATACATCCTAATGTCTATTCAGTTGCTTAGCCTTATAGTAGTAGTATTTTATATTTATATTTTGAATTAGATTTAATTTTTTTATTTTAGTTTAAATTTTTTAAATTTTATTAAGTGCTTTAGTAAAAAAAAATGTTGTCCTTTTGTAATACTACTATTTAGTTTTAATTTACTTTTATTTCTGTTTTAGTTTTAGTAATTTCCAGTAAAATAAATAAATAAATAAATTAGGCATATATATATATATATATATATATACACACACATTTCATTTAGGTAACATTTCAATTTTTTGTTTTTCATTGAATATTTATATTTTATTCTATTTCAGCTTTGTTTCAATTAACAATTTTTTTTAAATGAACAATAATAACCCTGAATATTATTAGGAAAACTTGAATACATCAGTAACTATATAGCTATACTAGTACTAGTACTTGATTTAATAAGATGATGATAATAATGAATAGTTAGTAAAACTAGAATAGGTTTCAATAAATTGAGTACATACTAGTTAGAAGTGAATATTTGATTTCTGAACCACAGCTCAACAAAAATTTGAAAAGTGTTACCAGTGAAAATGGACTAGTTAATTGTCACTATAGTGATAGCGACTAGTAGCAAAACAACAAGTTCTAGAATGTCTTGTGATACTAGTAAACACTGGCTTACTTACTAGTCATTAAAAAAAATGGCATTAGTAAAATACTGCGAATGTATACTACTAATATAAATACTAGAAACTTAATGTCTACTAGTTAGTGCTAAGGATTAGTGACAGTGGACAAGTTAATTGCCACTATAGTGATAGCGACTAGTAGCAAAAAAAATGTACTAGAATGTCTTGTGATACTAATAAACATTGGATTATTTACTAGTCATTTTAAAAAAATCAGCATTAGTAAAGTACTGCTAATGTACAGGCTACTAATTAAGTACAAGCAACTTAATGTCTACTAGTTAGTGCTGATGATTAGTGACAGTGGACTAGTTAAGTATCACTGTAGTGATTGTGTCTGCTAGCAAAAGTACTAGAATGTGTAAATATTAGTGACTAACTGAACAAATATGAGCTATTACTGGAACAGTATCTAATAAATAGTTGCTACTGAAAATGAAATGATTCTAGTAAACACTGGATTACTAGACCAAGTACTAGTAAAGTACTGCTAATGTATAAGCTACTATCATAAATATTAGTAACAATAGCCACTAGTGCTAAGGAATCAATGTTAAAGCGGCTTGCCACAGTCACAGTGCAATTTACGAGATCAATGAAATTGCCTTCAAATATTCGCCCAGTTCGCCCATGGCGGACCCGCGGGCCAAAATATCTCCGACACGGGGCGGAACACCCCCCGCCCCCTCGCGCATGATACCACGGTCCTTAGAATCCAAACAAAGCTCAAATTTCATTGACATGTTTCTGTGACAATCCGCCACATTTTGTAAGTTCTGTTGCCGGGAGCGACGATGGAACGTTCGCGGCAACCACAGCGATCTCGCGTGGGATCTAAAATGCACCTTTGTGTGTAAACAGGATTTCTGCGGGAATAATGTGCAGACAGCAGCCCCAGACAGCGGAGGGGTCGCTCTCTCTCTCGGTCTTTCGTTCACACAGAGAGACGGCGACGCGCTGATGTTTATCCTCACCTTGCTTAACGCACTTCAGCCGGAACGGGTCTTTGCAGTGCTTGATCACGGCCAGCACATCCCTGATGGTGAGCCCCGCCACCGGTGTATCGTTGACCTCCAAGAGCAGCTCGTCCTGGGACAGCTTGCCGCTCTGGATGGCCACCTTACCCTGCTTCACCTCCCCAAAATAAGGGAAATTGCCGTTCTCGGCGCCCCCTTTCAAGTCGAACCCCAGCTCGCCCTCCTTATTCCTGGTGAGCACCGCTTCGTGGACTTTGTTCGTCCAGTGGTTCTTTTTCTTCAGACTCTTTGACATCGCTGACAATTGACGACTCGCCTACCAGTGTGCGGCTGCTGGATGGCACCTCATCCCTGCCCCGGTGTGGCGTATCGCGAGTCCCGAGGCGCGCTCAGATCCTCCGCGGCTGGCCGCTGCTCGTAGTGTCCATGTTACATGCAGTGGAGTTGCGCTGAGAGCTGCAGCAGCAGTACGCAACTGTATGGAGGAGCACGCTCGCTTACACGCTGACTGCCGAGTGACCCGGATGTGATGTCTAGGAGGAGGCAGGAATGCTAGTGCAAGACGAGCGTGCATTCCTCAAAACGGGCTTCAAGTAAAAGTGAGCCTTGGAGGAAAAGGGAAGGAAGGTGCGCAGTGAGAGCAGGCTCAAACGGAAGGTTTATGGTGTTTTCGATTCCCAAGTTTATAGAATCGATATTATAGAATCGATCGAGTCGAATCCGACATTTGATTCAAGACAAATACATAGATTAATAAGAAAAACGTGCAAAGTATAATTTGACCCTTTTTGTTTGTTTGTTTGTTTGTTTACAAAATATAATGTTGTTCATTGCAAGTTTTTTTATTCGAATCCTAGATTTGATTTAAGACAAATAGGCCTACATAGATTTATAAGAAAAACGTGCAAAGTAGCCTATAATTTGATCCTATGTGAGACTTAAAAAAAACAAGATATGTTGTTCGATTGGAAGATTTTTGATTTCCAAGTTTATGGAATCGATCGAGTCAAGACAAATATAGATGTATAAGGAAAACGTGCAAATATAATTTGATCCTATGTGTGACTTTTTTAAACAAAATATCATGTTGTTCATCTCAAGATTTTTGATTTCCCAGTTTGTATAATCGATCGAGTCGATTCCGATTTAATTCAAGACAGATATATCTCGATTCATAAGAAATAATAGCATGTTGATGTGTTTTTATGTTAGAAATTACTTTTATTTGTTATAAATAGCTTCACATTTTCCATTAAAACATCAAACTAAGTCTATTCTTCTATGTTTTTTTAACGTGTTTAGTGACTATAATTAAAAATATATTAATTAAACGATTATGTTTGGTTGCATGATTGACAATATCTTCACATTTTCTATAAAAACACTACGATATTTGCGGTTTTAACGAAATCATTATAAATAAAGTAAATAAAATGAAGTATTTTTACCAAAATCTGTTGAGTGACTCACTCGCATGTAATACTCCTACATACTGTCACTGATCGCCACCTACTGGTGTACTGACAGGAAGAGTCACCGAATGAATCTCTGAACGAATCTTTTATGTTAAAGGATTCAAGTTATTTGGATCAATACCCACTACTTCTCTTCTGTGAGGTGTAACCAAGGTAGTGCACACAGTCCATCTTATGTCATGCCCGGACATGTCAGACCATTGAGGAATCAACTCTCAATTTGTATCCCATTCTTCCGATTAAAGATCCAGTTCTCATAATATAAAGGATCGATTCATAACTATCCAAAGCACATTTAGCACTATTTAATAAAATTTAGACAATTTATTTTAAACTCATAGAGAATATGAGTCTTTCACACTATTTTATAAAATCAGAAACGACAATGAAAACCTTGTTTTGTCATTATTTTTGCATGTACAACTTTGCGAAGAAGTTGCAAGCACGTTTCATTCAGTATTAGGGGGACTGAGGGGATTTACTGTAAATGTATGTACGGTAATAAAGAGGCTTATATTAAGGAATGAAATTATCTTAAACCCACAATCCCATGAATCTCATATATTCAGCTCCCAAATTCAGCATAGTTTGTGTTAGTATGATGCATATTCATGGTTATTGAATAAATAAGTATGCTATATCAGATGAGATGTAGGACCATTTATTATAATTAGATCATGCAAATGATATGCAGATTAAAGTGGATAATGTGTTCAGTTGAATATTGTCTGGATTAGGATTACACAGCTGTTCTATTTCCAACCATAAAAAGGTCTATATTTATTGCTAGATTTATATATAGCAGTTTTATGGGCACATATTTTACAGCCAGGATATAAGAGCTACAATAAAAATGTACATTTTCAATTTACATCATTAGTTGGAATCCATTAAATAATATTACAACCACACAAGGCAACTTGTTATTCAGCAATATATAAATGCCCATAAATCGATCCTAAAAGCTATTGTGACTTGGCACATGCAACATGCAAAAACTAATTACACCCATTTGCCATCTAAGTACACAGAGTGGATTAAAGTTGCTAAAATAGTCAGTCATCTGTAATGTCACACAGGCCTTTTAAATGATCAGTCATTTCCTCGTCTGTTATGTGGTTGATCAAACAGACAGAGCTGTTACAAAGCCCTGATGCTGTCTGATCCGGTGTGGTAAAGTATGGATTCTTTTGATCAGGTTCTCCATCTCTTTCCTCCCACTTTATTAGCCGTCCGTTTGATCTCCCCAGGAGTCTGAGAGATTAGTCAAATCACTTACATTTAAATCCCAATCTTACCCTAAAATATCTGCATGGGCCACATGGACATGTGGATGAACTCATGCTGTAAATCAGTTGTGGTGAAGGCTGGAGATCGGTACTGTGTGGTATTACACTTTATTGGAGGGTGTGTCACAAAACGTGAAAGCAGATTTAGTGCAAAGAATTTAATTTAATACAATTTAAGCCAGCTTTTCAGACAGGAAGTCATCCATTATATAAATTAGGCACAAGGTGAGAATTACTCGTGTGTATGTGTGTGTGTATAGATAGATAATTATGTTCTTTATTGGCATCTATGGTAACATGAAGAACCTTTAATATCCATGGAAACTTTCTATTCCACAAAAAGTTCTTTACAGTGGAAAAGGTTCCAAAGAAAGGGTATTTGACTGTAAGAACTGAAGAAATATTTATTATTACAGAAAATTACATATGCTATTAAATTATAAAAGAAAACGTCTACACTATTGTTACAGGTCCCGGGCAGTCAGAAAGACTGTAAGCAGTAATCAGCTTAGTAGTAAATGAGAGAGACAAGAGTTAGTGGTTGCTTTCACGGTCCTCTATGTTGTCTGAGGATGCGTCGTCACAGTAACTCAACTCTCTCAACTGACACCCAGAATTCAGAAAATGCAGCTCAACTGTTCAGTGTAAACTCGTTATAATACATTTAAGTAATTTAAATAAAACAAATATACATATAAATAAACATAAATAAAAATGAAATATATAGAAATAATTTAATTTGTGACCCAAACTATATGTGGGGTGGTCACACTCTCCCCCACAAAGAAGCTAATGCCTCCAAATATTGTTTAAATAACACTATTAGTTTGTTGGTTCCTTTTTATCTTTCAATAGACAAATATTGGGTAATTTATTGGTGTCAGTGTCTGGTATGGTATGAAAAGAGCAGGTATGTAGAATGATGGTATGTATGTTGGTGTTGGATATGTATGCTGCTTGCTGGCATGGCTTGTGTCCCATTAAACCCTAAAATATTAACTGATGTGTGTGTGTCTGTAATGATGGCTGACCAAATGTTAGTAGGTGAGTCTCTGTGCTGGTCTTCGATGTCTTGTAGATCTTTTGGGTTCTATTGAGGGGGAATTTGTGTAGTTGTGTGTGGGTTAGTTAGGACAACAGGAATGCCTCTGTCTTCATGAATGCTCTCTGGTACGAATGCCTCCTCATCTACAGGTAAGTATTCTTCATCGGCTTGTGTTTCTGCAGGTAAGTATTCCTCATCTATGCTCTCTTGTATGAATGGCTCCTCATTTACAGGTAAGTAGTCTTCACCTTCTTGTGTTTCTGTTGGTTGCTCTTTTTGCTTGCTTTCTCTCTTTCTTCTTACAGGTCCTCTGAGACTCGGAAGTGTAAGTTCTTCCCGTTCCCTTCTCTCCTTTGACCACATAGGTTGTAGATTTTGAGTTCTTTTCGCTGTATTTTCTGGCATCCTTATCTAGTAGTATGTATTTTCGTCTTCAGAGTCAGTCTTATCACTGTTTAATGAAGTGTCTCTCTTTGTTTTAGACCTTGTCTTTCTCGTCATTCTGTTCTTCCCCTTTTCTGTTGGATTTTTGATGGATAATTTTCTGGACTGACTCTATAAACTGGGCTGTCATTTAGTTGTTCTTTAATGACGTATATTTGTTTCTCCCAGTAAGACTTAAGTTTTTCTGGTCCACCTTTTCTCATCATATTCTGGACAAGCACTCTATCTCCAGGATGCAGAGTGATTCCCTGTAACCGACGGTCATTATATTTTTTTGTGATGGATACTGGGTCTGAGACTGCACCTGAGCATCTGAATTGTACAGTGGCAGATGGTAGGAATGGTGTCAAATACTGAAAGTCAAAAGTGGGCTGTTGAGGTGGTTGCTGATGCCTTTGAGGTTGTGACTCACTATACTCGTGCCACGAGCAGGGCCGCATTAACACCATAAGGAGCCCCTGGGCTTTACTTCTTGAGGAGCCCTTCATCAATGAGAACTACTACATTCACTCAGTCTTGATAATCAAAGCGCGAGTTATCAGCCTTTAATTTTGAAGTAATAAATGCCATTAACAAAACATACAAACATAAAGGTGTATTTAAAATATACACAAATATCACTGCATGAACTACACATATGCACATAGTCGGACATATTTTACCCTGGTGCCAGTTTTAAGCCTTGCGGACTTTCGGGCTTTTTGGTTTTTCATAGAGTATCTTTTCAGACGAGTGGAAAGAAAACATCCAAAAGACACTGTTAAGTGTTTATTTTATAGCACTTTATCTATTTGTGTCAATAGATTTAAATTACAATACATATTTTTAAAGGCCGTTTTCTCAAAATGAGTTTTCTCTCCTATAGTGAGCCATATATCTCCACTTCAGTAGCACTTGCACACACCAAACTTTACATCTTTATTCCTGTCTATATCCTGAAGGTTTTTACAGAGGGATTTGTTTATGTATAATTTGCTTGATTACAACATTTTATTCCCCCCAAAATTGTGAAAATGTATTGTTTTCTGTCTGTTCTAAGTATTTTCTGAATTATGGAGTGACAAAATGAGATTAAATTCCCTCTGTAAAAACTTTTGACTCTAATATGTCAATAAAATGAAATAAGAATTCTGAAACCAACTTCATCCAGTGTTTAGATTTTTGTGCTATAAATGTATGCAAATTAGCACATATTTCATTAAATAATGCCTCATTTGCATATTTAAACCTAACATTTTAGAAAGCTTGTAATACAAAAAATGTTTGCAATTATCAATAATCAATCAACTAGGTAAGGTGATAACTATTAGTTTTTTTTTTTTTTACCTTATTCACCTGCAGTGTCTCGCCTTAAACATTCAAGAGAGTTTAAAGCATTAAAGGGCAAGAAGACATGAAAGGTAGGTTCATTCAGTATGTTCTGTGCGCACACAGAGCCGCGCTTGAACAGAACAAAAACCATACACGAGTAGGCTATGCAATATTATTTTACATTTGGTTATTCAGTTTCTGTAACATCTACAAACTCCAAAACATTTTTTTTTTTTTTTTTTTTTTTTCTGTTTGTTTGTGCTATTGCTTATAATTTGTACATTTGTTCTTACTGACTGTTCACTTGTCTTCAGTTGGAATCGAGAATTGTAAAATTTAACTGGTATCTATACATTTGGTACAATGATAACAAAACTATTTTATTTTTGGTAGCAGGGCAAGTAAAAATTTCAAACACTGTTGAGCCCTTATGGCTAATTTTGAACTACAGACAAAAAAAAGTGAAAAATGTTGATTTTGGTAAAATTTTGGTCAGGTTTTCACAAAAATTTGTTAATTAAGCCCTCGTCTAGCAATCCCAATGCTCCAAATAGTAATTAAACATCTAAAATTATCTTTATTTGTACATTTTCTGAGAGGAGTAGCCTACCTTTTTCTCTACTCCCTTCTCGAGCTGCAACTGACTTATTTATGAATCGCGCGCATAATGGCGCTTCTGGCAGCGCGCGATCCCGATAAACATACACATAGCCTACTGTGTAGGCCTACACAGAATTATAGTATTTAAGTAGGCTATTCACGCAGACATACTGTTGGGGAAAACATCTGATGTGCAACATTATATTAGATCCGTGCACAGTAGGTCTTAATATATAGCCAGTCTGTCTCATTAATGTTAATCTAACAATAAAAGGAAAGCTCGCTGCTCTTGATTGAACTGCTTTTGTAGTTTTAATAATCAATTTATTTGTAAAAGTGGTTTTTACATTTGATTTGATTATTTGATTTTCTTACTTAAATGCTTGTTGCTTTATTTAGGTATAAAATGATAAAAGTAATGCATGTCTTATATTGGTTCTACTTTTATTTTTAGAAATTTTATTTTATAATAACAAAGATAAAATAAAAAATAGCTTTATTGTGATTATTAATATATTAATGATCATTAAGAAAAGAACTGGAGGAATATATGTAGGGGATTTTGCTTTGGAACCTTCAGAAAACTTTGAACTGTTTTTCTCAGAATTTACTTTGCTGACTTCATCGACTTCAAACGGCTGTAGCGCAGTTATTTTTCGATTCCAACAAATCATATTCAATTCAATTCAATTCAAGTTTATTTGTATAGCGCTTTTTACGATACAAATTTATATTTATATATTGCAGAACCTTAATAGTATAGTATATATCATTTTGAAGGTCTTTTAATAGAGAATGTGAAAATAAAAATATCTTATTTTTAAACATTTGCTCATTGTGACTCATTTTGCCAGAACAGGTCATATATGAATCTTCAGCTGCCTCAGGATTTGATTATGATCATGATGCATCACAATGCATCTTTTCCTCCAATTATTTAATTACCATAGTTAATGAATCATCAAAATAAAGCTCTTTTTGTTATTTTACCTTTGTTATTTAAAAAAACAAAAACAAAGATGCAAATTAAAAAACAGTAGAGCAAATACAAAATAGGCCTGTGAAAAAATGGAATTAACAGTCCTTTACTTTTTTCCATTTTACATATAATTTACAGAGGCATTTAAGAATAATACAGAAATGTAATAATCAAATGTAAGTGTAATCATTGCATATTCTTTAGTGTATTAATTACAATTAATGAAGCTATGGAAGTTATTCAAGAAATCTAATCTAATGTTACACATCACATTTTTGGGCCCAGGTAAGCCCGTGCATTAATGAGTTAGGAAATTTTGGCATTCCAGACTGTTTCAAGGAGTCCACTGCAGTAGTTAAAGCGTCTATTTGTTCCCTCAGCTGCTGAATGGTCTTATCTTTTGTTGTCTCATCCACTCTCACCATTTCTTTAGCCCCACTGTCAGAATCAAACTGTGCACTGTGTGCATGTACCACCTTATGGCGAGTAGACTGACCCAGCCGGCGTTGCCTCTCACTTTCATCACTTGTAATTCTTATTACTTGTCTCAGCAGGGTTTCATCAGAGACACTGGAATATAAGAGGAAAGGTCTCAACTCTTGCCGAATGTCACTGTGTTTTAGGCCAATGCCTTGTGAAACAGTATGAATAAATACACTCTGAACTGTGTGGTCGTCATATCTAATGTCTGAATTCACTTGTCTAGAACAGAACAGTATCTTCTGCTTTAGGCTGATCATGCGGTACAGGAACTGCTGTGGTGTCTCATGGTCATGTTTTCTTGGCAGTCATGAGTTCCTGGAAAAGTTCACTACTGCTGCTTTCACCTAGATGAGACTGGAGAAAACTCTTCAATTCTGTAACAGTCATGTCATCCTTGGTTATTAACATATCTTTAAAATTTCCAGGTTTAATCATGCGTAACACCCCTCAAATTATTTTGCTTTCAGTGTAGCCTTCCTTCATGCCTTCAATTTGCTTGCACAGGTTGCTGAATCTTATGTCAGAGACACTGTCTCCTATTTGTCCCCCATGGATCTTGAATTCTCGACGCTGCAACATTGCAATGTCTCTGATGGAGATCATGGTGTCAGAGTGAGATGTGCTGTGGTCACTAAATTCCTGCCTTGGAATGCTGGAATATACAGGATTATTATTGTTTGGAAGATGTGTGTGTGACATGACTGTGGATGTAGGTAGTGTGGTAAGTTTAGTTCTACTGGCTAAACGTTTTCTACCTAACTCCTCATAGTTTGATAACATTCTCTGGTACTCATCCTCTGATGTGTCTGTGTTATGAGGTGCAATAGATGGCTGAGTAACCTTTTCAGTCCTAATAGCACGTTGCTCTACAATTTCATCAATGCATTCATTTAAATTCATTAACAGTTATCCCTTGGTCAGGCAGCCTAGATAATTCACAACTATGCATGTAAGTGACAATGTAATTAATGTAGCTCTCTTCGTCACCATCCTTTAATGGTGTAACATCCGCATCTGGTGCTGGGTGAATGTCTTTTGCCAACTGGAAAAGTTCACCTGTGTTCAAAGTGTAGACTGTCTTCTTGATGTTCCAGATAAGTCCCTTTCTTTCTTCATCGGACATGATGCACTTTCAGGTAGATCTGATTATGTGGTGATGCTCTTGGTCAGGATGATGCTGGTCACCTGCTCCCCTTAGCCTCTCACACACACGTTGCTCCCTTCCTGAGGAATGTGCTTTGCTGTCCCTCGGTTCAAAATCACTGGACCAGGTGTCTTCAGAGTAGCGCTGATCCCGGACGAGCCCCCAAAAATCTGTTACAGGTCCCGGGCAGTCGGAAAGACTGTAAGCAGTAATCAGCTTAGTAGTAAATGAGAGAGACAAGAGTTAGCGGTTGCTTTCACGGTCCTCTTTGTTGTCTGAGGATGCGCTGCAGTCGTCACAGTAACTCAACTCTCTCAACTGACACCCAGAATTCAGAAAATGCAGCTCAACTGTTCAGTGTAAACTCGTTATAATACATTTAAGTAATTTAAATAAAACTTAAATATACATACAAATAGAAATAAACAAATAAAAATGAAATATATACAAATAATTACATTTGTGACCCAAACTATATGTGGGGTGGTCACACTATATATAGTTTCATTAATATGTTTTTAATTTTAAAGTTTTTGTAGCTTAATTTTTCAATATTTTGTTGTGCTGTGTTTGTGTCATTTTTTTATGTTTTTTTTTTCAGGTTTAGATATGTTAGTTCAAGTTCAATTAAATTACACATTAAGAAATGTTGCCTCGGCAATTCGATTAAATGAGGTTGTTTTTGTTTTTTCCCCCCCAAAACATTTCCAAGTAATTAACTTATGGTTTTAGTTAACTAAAATAACCCTGCTGTATACAGATTTCTATCTGTAAATAAATAAATCTTTGCAGCAATTTACCATCAGTCCTAAAGCTTAACCTAAATTCATTCAAATAATTTGCCTGCATGTTATACATGACACAACTGCCAATGGGAAACAAGTTTCTGCCTTGTCCTGTAATCGCCACAAGAGTGCAGTGTGCTTCCATGCTTTTAACAACGCTGAGTGAAGCAAAAGCTCTTACAGCATATTCCTGTGGGGGTATATTGATTTATGAACATCTTATACACTTCAAAAACCTCTATTTAAAGCAAAAACACTCTCAAATGTGGTTTTTGTGTGCATATGAGGTTGAAGATTGCTATTTAAAGAACATGTTCCGGAATGGACCATTTGCACAAAAAGTGGGGAAAAAAACACTTGAAAATCTTATTTCAGGATGCCGTTATTTCAGCAGCATTTTTATTAGCAAAATAGTGAATATTAGTCAACATTTGTTCCCATCCAATGAGAACCTACATTAAAGGGATGTGAATTTTAAAACCATTTTAATTGATCATGTTTATATCAGAAAAGACTTCTACTGAGGGCTTCTTTATGACATTACATTGTACAGGTTGTCAAATCATGTGTTATGTAACATGGGTATATGAACCTAGTGCAAAAAGGAAAGTTTTACAGGAATTCTGAAGAGAAATTATTTGGTCCCTTTTAATGGATTCAAAAATGGTTCCCTTTGATCAATAATAATAATAAAAAAAAATTCAAAATGTTGACCTTTTGACAAGTTCTCCATTAAAACAGTTCATGATTTGCAGGTGGAGAGAAACTAATTCATCAGCAAATTTCAGGCTCACCACAGTTTTTCCATCATTCCAATCACAGGCAAATCTGAAAACACGCACACTGGTAATGACAGCTGCGCTCGGGTTTTCAGAACTATTCTGACATGCTTGGATTTTTCCCCATTGAATTCACAGCTCCCACAGGTGTTTGGTCTCAAAAATATCTTGCTTTCATAGTCTAGACTACTATTGAACAGATTGTGTGGATACATATCAGCTGGCTCTTATTTAACATAGTTGAAGTGGGAGGGGGGGGCACTGCAACATTAACTGCAAGGCACATGACCTTAAAGACAAAGCGACAGAATGATGTTCCCAAAATCCCATTGAATTAAAAACACCCTTATAAAAGGACCTGTAAAGTCAACGTCTAAAATCTGTGAAAAACTCCAGCAACAATTACAGTTGTACAAATATTTTACACAAAATGCTCTTTTTTTTTTTTTTTCTAAAATGCGCTAAAAAAAAAAAAAAAAAAACTAAAATATTTGGAGAACATAAATATAAAGTTAACTAACGCATTCAACATTCAGATTCATGGTTGACCTTCCTCCTGCTCTGGTTCTCCCAAAGATTTCCCATCGGGCCACTCGCAGTCACACTGTAAAAGGGAACATTTAGTGGATAAATAAACAGTTTTACCAAAATCATGACGATGAATGAATTGAAAATGAATCTGTTGTGCTGCTGCTCACCAGCGAGTTGGCTCGTTTTAGAAGAGCCCACAGTCCTTAAGGTTATTTTTGATGATGACGTCAGTGACTGCATCAAAGACGAACTGCACGTTCTTGGTGTCGGTGGCGCAGGTGAAGTGGGAGTAGATCTCTTTGGCTTCCTTCTTCTTATTCAGGTCCTCAAACTGACACTGAATGTAAGCGGCCGCGTCCTCATACGTGCTGGATCCTTGTAGAGAGATTCACATAATTAATATGGAGAAATACACAAAGTATATTAAGTCATATATTAATATATAATATCAATTATATTATAGGGAAAAAATACTATCATTACATTTTCTATAATATATTTTACTGTCTATACTCTTTCTATATTAAACTAATTCAAAATATTAATAATATCTCAATATTAAAATAACACTGATATATACATCTAGGCATTTGTATTATCTTAGCATCATTGAGATTAAATTTTATTTTAAATTTTAAGCTTTTAACTATTTTTGTCTTGTCATTTTTAGTATTGGTTTGGTTTGTCTATATAGTTCTTAAAATTAATCTGCATTGTTACTCCTTTTGATCTTTTATTAAAAGAATTCACAAAAATGTAACCTTTCATTGGATAATAAGAATTTAAAATGGGGGAAAAATATCATTATGTTCAAATGTTTTTCTCAAATACACCTTGGACACAATTTTTGGCACCCCTAGAAATTCTAATGAGTAAAATATCTCTGAAGTATATTCCCATTCATATTCAAAATTCTCAGCACTCCAAGGTGATTATTAACATGAGAAGTTAATAAGTTAATATTGTCTTATTCCTGTTTCACAGAAACATAAATATAAAGCCCAAACACCTAATCAAAAAAGCCTAATCATCCATCAATATGAGAAAAACCAAAGAATATATTTCTGATGTGCAGCAAAAGATAACTGAGCTTCAGAAATTAGTGAAGTGGCTTTAAGGGGAAGTCGTGGCCTAATGGATAGAGAGTCGGACTTGTAATCCAAAGGTTGCGGGTTCGAGTCTCCGGCCGGCAGGGATTGTAGGTGGGGGGAGTGAATGTCCAGCGCTCTCTCCACCCTCAATACCACGACTGAGGTGCCCTTGAGCAAGGCACAGAACCCCCAACTGCTCCCCGGGCGCCGCAGCATAAATGGCTGCCCACTGCTCCGGGTGTGTGTTCACTGCTGTGTGTTCACTGCTGTGTGTGTGCACTATGGATGGGTTAAATGCAGAGCACGAATTCCGAGTATGGGTCACCATACTTGGCTGAATGTCACTTCACTTTAAGAAAAGAGCTAGAGCAGTGAAAATTCCCATTTCCACCATCAGGGCAATAATTAAGAATTTCCAATCAACATAAAATGTTACAAAACTGCCTGAAAGAGGATGTGTGTCTATATCGTCCTAATGCACGGTGAGGAGAATTTGAGTTGCTAAAGACTCTCCAAGGACCACAGCTGGAGAATTGCAGAAAATAGTTGTGTCGGGGTCAGAAAAAAAAAAAAACACCACATGTTATTTGGGAGAGTTTCAAGAAAAATTCTCCTAGCTCATCCAAAAACAAACTCCAGCATATTCAGTTATCAGACACGACTGGAACTTCAAATGGGACTGGCTTCTATGGTAAGATGAAACAAAAAACAGTGAACACAGGGATAAAAAGTACCCCATGTGTACAATGAAATATACTGCTGTATTTTTGATGTTGTGGGCCTATATTTCTGCTGGAGGTCCTGGACATCTTGTTTAGACACATGGCATCATGGATTCTATCAAATACCAACAGATAAAAAATCAATAAGTGACTGACTCTGTTAGAAATCTTATAACGGGCCATGTTTGGATCTTCCAACCGGACAATAATCCAAACACAAACCTCAAAAACAACACAAAAATGAGTCACTGATCACAAAACCAAGCTTCTGCTATGACCATTCCAGTCCTCTGACCTGAACCCTGTAGAAAATGAGTGAGGTGAACTGAAGAGAAGCACCTAACCCTAACCCAACATGGAGCTGTGAATCTGAAGGATCTGGAGTGATTCTGGATGAAGGAATGGTCTCTGATCTCTTGTCAGGTGTTCTCTAACCTCATCAGGCATTATAGGATAAAATTTAGAGCTGTTAAACTGGCAAATTGAGGTTTCAAAAAGGGTGCCGTTAATTGTGGCCAATGTGTAGTAGAGAAAAACATTTATTTCATAAAGATATTTCCCCCCATTTAAATTCTTATTATCCAATGAAAGGTTAGATTTTTGTAATTTTTTTAAATAAAAGATTAAAAAGATTAACAATGCAGATTCATTTTCACAGCACTTAAAATAAATAAGAATCAGGAATTTTAAGCTGTTCATACCAGTATACTCTGGGAAACAAATAGTAAGCGGGCTTCTTTTGATCTTGTCGTCAAACAAATCCTTCTTGTTGAGAAACAGGATGATGGAAGTATCCGTGAACCACTTGTTGTTGCAGATGCTGTCAAACAGCTTCATACTCTCATGCATTCGGTTCTAAAAGATGAGAAATAAAGCAGGAACTTTAAAAGGCAGTTTCTGTTTCATGATACATGTGATGCTGACGCTAAAAGAGATCTTGTTTGAGCACTCACCATTTCCTCATCTTCAGCCAGGACGAGGTCATAGTCGCTGAGAGACACGCAGAAGATGATAGCGGTCACTCCCTCAAAACAGTGGATCCATTTCTTCCTCTCGGATCTCTGACCGCCCACATCAAACATTCTGAAAGTACAGGAGATGTGGGTGGTTAGACGCACACTGGGAGAGTCACACTGAACGCAATGACATTTACAAGGAATTCTGGTAAATACTGGTTTAATCTATGTATGATTTTGATCAGACAAGCTTATCCAACAAAGACTATGATAAAAATAGAGCATAAACCGATGACTCAAAGCGGGCACATGAATCATGCACACATCAAACACTCACACTCTCAGGTATTGCGCATCTCAAAAAATGGATTTAATGGTTTAACCGTGGATGGCAATACTCACTTGAAGTGAAGGTCCTTGAAAGTGAAGTGGGTCTCAACAATACCAGTTGTCTTCACCCTGGTCCTCAGGACATCTTGCTGAGTTGGGACATAGGAAGAATTGGATATTCTGTCTAGGTCATTCAGGTAGCTAGAGAGGGAAATACACAGATTTTGAAAAACTTTCTTAAAGGCATTTTCTTTGCATACAAAAAGTATTCTCGTCGCATCAAAAAATTCAGATTGTACCACTGATGGCAGATGGACTATCCTGACGATGCTTTACATACTTTTCTGTGCCTTGACAGTGAGAATTACTTGGCAGTCAATGGGACAGTCACAAGCCTCCAGGTTTTCATATAAAATAAATTAAGTTGTGTTCCGAAGACGAACAAAGCTTTTACGGGTTTGGAACGACATGGTGATTAATGAGTAACCCTTTTAATTAGATTAGATTAGATTTCTATTTCAATTAAATGCTGCTCTTTTGAACTTTCTATTCACCCAAGAATCCTGAAAAAAAATGTATCAGTTTTCACAAATTAAGCAGTACAACTGTTCAACATTAATAAATAGAAATATGTCTTGAGCAAATCGGCATATTAGAATGATTTCTGAAGGATCGTGACACTGAAGACTGGAGTAGTGACTGCTGAAAATTCAGCTTTGCCATCACAGCAACAAATTACATTTTAAAATATTAAAATAGAAAGCAGCATGTGATTGGTCTAGTTAACACTACAAAAGTCGACTGTCAAGATCTCCAGTGGTGTAGATGGTAATGCGTGAGTCTTTTTGATGTGATCGATCCAAGATCAAATCCACCTTTTGCCAAACATTTTTTTAAATCTCATATGTCAGAAAGGCATTTATTTTCATAAAAACAATGAAGGAAATAATTGAAAGGTCGAAAATAAAGCATCGGATAGGCTTAGGGTAGATGTAGGGAGGGCTTTATTGTGGCATTTATTAAATGATCTGAATTAAAATTATGATTTGCACTCAATACTTTGTTATTGCATGTGTTTTATAATGTACTACAACAATAAGGTGCAGATAATTGCCAGAAAATCCTGCTATTTTAACAGTGTAAATAGGATCTATCGCTATGAAAACATGCTATTTTCACAGTATAAATAGCATCTAAATTACATTGGATAATGCACTGTACAATCTCATGAATAATTTTAACCACAGTTAATTATTATACATCAACTCATTATTACTCTACGCATTATAATTATTTAAAGCAAGATATAATGTATTACACAGTATATTATGAATTAAGGCATTATACCCTTTAATAACCAGGGTGCACATAAGTGGTCTGCAGGTCCGCATGCGCGACCAAAATTAAATATGTGCTGTGTAAATAAGTTCTGACAGCGCATTTGCGTACCGACATAGATTACAGCTGTTAATGCAATTTTAGATCGACGAACTGTACTGTATAAGATTTCTATTCAAACTGAAAGCATAATCTAGGCTAGCCGCTGCCGTTTTCAAAGAAAAACTGTGACATTTCATTCACTGACGCTCTTCCATCAGCAGCGCTATTAACCCAGAAGCTCAACTTACTAATACTTGCTACTTACTTGCCAGCAACCCGCCAAAATAAAAGCTCGCTGATTTTACGTTTGAAAATTATGAAAATTTTAATTCAAATAATAAATATAAATTTTTGCATTTTATTTTTAAGTTTACTATAAAGTAATTGTATTTGTATATAATACTCCCTTTTTATTTTTAAATAAAATGGTATTATCACACTTGATTATTTAGTTTATTATTATTATATATATATATTTTTTTAAACTAAATAAAGTGCAATAATATTATCACTGTTATTAATTTTTTTATAGTTATATTTTATGGGTCACACTACATGCCGTGGCCCATGTCAAGTCAAGTCGAGGACCAAACCTTATGTGCACCCCTGTTAATAACCCTTTATAATGCATAAAAGCTTTAAGTAAAGTGTTACCATGTAGACTTCTTTCAAAAACATTAAATAATCTTACTGACCCCAAACTGTTGAAAAGCAGCATATATTCATTGTAAAATTTGATTTCCTAGACACATCTCATTTTTATTATGTCATAAAATTGTCTATTGTGAATACGTCTTATTCATCTTGGTTGTATGCAAAAGGTAAGGGTTCACAGCATGCTTGGAGAGCACAGGACAAATTTGCATTTTTGAAAAGTTTGCATAAAGCATATTTGAATCATGGACCATAATGGATGGAATAATGTCAATAATAACTCAATATAAACGCAATGTCTGCACGCAGTACACGAACCATTGACGTGTTCAGCAGCCACAATGGAAATGAACCTGGATTATATGGAGAGCGCAAAAGTCATTATGTGGGAAACGGACTGTGCAGGGAAAAAAAAAAGCCAAAAAAGCTAAAAAGACACTCACTATGACGCAGAGTCATTGAGCTGGTACTCTCTGGAGCGACTAAAGCATGTCTGAACGCCATCATCCTTCCACAGGCGCTGGATGATTCCTGACAGCTCGCTCGTCATGTATCCCTCATCGGCAGTGCTGGCCAGCGCAAACAGCTGCCTTGCGTCATCCTGCAAAACAGTCAATCGAATGCATCTTGATTTCCTTTGATACTTTAGCATTATATAAATAAGTGACCTGCATTTGACCCTACTTTACATTAAAACAACAGCACTTACAGCCCGCCCAGGATCCGCAAAGTCAATCTTCAGGCGGCCCATGGCCCTTATGATGGCGATGATGGACTGGATGGTGTTGCTGTAGACCACGGCTCTGTACTGTTTGCACTCTTCCTCTGAGTAGCCTGCTTCATGGATGATCCTGTGGGAGAAAAGACAATGGCATTAATTCAAGTAATAAAGCTAATAGTTCCTGGCAAGTATATTGCAAATATAGATCATGCTGAGCCCCAAAAAAAAAAAGTGAAGATATCACTACATCTGCCCTATTGCTTAATTCTAATGACTCTGAGGATGTTTAAATGCTCAAAAGTTATAAAATCTTGACAAATGGAGGGAAGTCCCTTAATAAGCCATGTCCATAATCGAAGGATTATATAATTCACATGTAATTTAAATAAACACTGCTATCGCTTACATCCTGCGTGACTTCTAAACATTACGAAACTAGGATGACATAATAGGGGTTGAAACTTACTTCATCTGTTTAACAATTGTACTCTTTCCAGATTCACCAGCCCCTGCAAGAGAAAGAAAGAGTGTGTTAGCCAGATGGACACACACCCAAACATTCCATGAGGATTTGACTCTGAAGGATCAAGCATTCGTGGCTTCTGCCAGCTCAGCAAAAGTATTTGTTGGTATCAGATTGAGTGGGAGTTTCCTTTGATTTCACCACAAGTAATAACTGGGTGGGGAGAAGACATTATCAACTTCAAACCTGACATTATATCATCATGTTGCATCCTTGCCACTCATATGATGACAAACAAGTGATATAAAAATAAAGTCAAGTGGGAGAAAACTGATGTCATGGGAAATGGCCCGAACCAACAATCTACAAAACTGAGACTATTTAGCCTCATTAAGTGGATAGTTATGTTGTAATAGATAGTTAACTGTATGTTAACAAGAGGAATAAGAGCAACCGGCTTCAACAGTCAGCAGTGATGTGAGGAAGTGTGTAGGTGTTAATCTTAATGGATTAATTAAACGTCACCTCACTGTAATGGGATTACAGACAGGCTTTTATAAACATTAGCTATACGTTTAGATGAGTATGTTAGCACAGGACTGCAGACAACAGACAGCAAATATAAGAATCAAAATCTTTAGAAACAGTTACTTCAAATGGGGGATTTCAAACTGAGGTCCAATGACTCCCCAGAGGGTCACAAAGGGGGAATGCAAAAAATTAAAGGAAAAAAAAAAGATGATTTAAGGTTGTCAAATGGGTTAATATATTTAAGACATTATAAATTAAAAAAAAAATACAATATAGATCATACACAAAAGTTTGGGGACGGTATGTTTTTATTTTTATGTTCTTGAGAAATTTTGTGCTCACTTAGGCTGCATTCATCTGACCCAAGTAAAAACAGTAATATTGTAAATTGTGTAATATTACATTATTAAAATGTAAAAATAACTGTCTTTTACAAGACATTTAAAAATATAATTTTTCCTGTGTTGGCAAAGCTGAATATTCAGCATCAATACACCAGTCTTCAGTGTCACATGATCCATCAGAAATTATTTTAATATGCTGATTCTATGCTCAAGAAACTCTTATTATTATTAAAGTTTAAAACCATTGTGTTGCTTAATACTTTTTTGAATCTTTTGCAACATTTCTAACATTTTTTCTTTTTTTATATAGAAACTAATATATATTAAAAGCAAAAAATTGGGGGTCCCTGGCATGAAAAAAAAAAAAAAAAAAAAGTTTGAAAACCCCTGAATGTTTTCAATTACAATTCTGCCATTTCAGAAAAAGGCTAACTGGTCTTTACTTTACCTACAGTCAGGAAAGTCTCAGTACTCCCATACAGTTCTCCGCCTTCCGTGAGACTAGTTCATCCGTTCACAGAGCAAACGTTTCAATTAACCATCTCAGTTGTGGTTGAGGACATCCCCGAGGGAGGACGTCTCTTTCTCTCAGTCCCAAAGCACAAACACAGCAATTAGGCCACATCAGCATCTCTCTCACAGATTCAAACCCTACTGCGAGGAGACCAAACACAAGAGCACTGCATTTACCCCAGAGATCCCCACAAAACTCCCACATGACTTGATGAAAGGCTTGTGGGATCTAATGTTCATCCACACTATTAATCGTCCAACAAAAACCATAATGCTTCCAGAAATGTGACCCTGGACCACAAAACCAGTCTTAAGTACTTGGGGTATATTTGTAGCAATAGCCAAAAATATATTGTATAGATCAAAATTATCAATTTTTCTTTTATGCCAAAAATCATTAGGATATTAAGTAAAGATTATGTTTCATGAAGATATTTTGTAAATTTCTTACCATAAATATATCAAAACGTCATTTCTGATTAGTAATATGCATTGCTAAGAGCTTCATTTGGACAACTTTAAAGGTGATTTTCTCAATATTTAGATTTTTTTGCACCCTCAGATTCCAGATTTTCAAATAGTTGTATCTTGGCCAAATATTGTCCTATCATAACAAACCATGCATCAATGGAAAGTTTA
Source organism: Barbus barbus (assembly GCF_936440315.1). Lineage (NCBI taxonomy): Eukaryota > Metazoa > Chordata > Actinopteri > Cypriniformes > Cyprinidae > Barbus > Barbus barbus. The sequence goes on along the minus strand of NC_136726.1, from coordinate 11,580,540 downwards.
TTTATTCAACTTTCAGATGATGATAAATCTCAATTTCTAAAAATTTACACAAAGGCCTTTCCACACTGAGCGCGAAAAAGCGAAACGAATTTCGTACGCGATAACACGCTGGAATAAAACAACAGCTTCCTGTGGATGCTTCCACAGACCGTGAACATTCGCGCACCGAAAATGCGAATGTTTTTTTTTCGTCCAGTCTGACGAATCTTTTGAGTTTCGCAAAGCGAAAACACAGGCCATCCAATAAGATTTGAGCATTACATCACATGACCAGAGCAACTGCTGTTACCCAAAAAGTCGACGCGGTGGCGCTAAAAGACTGTATTGAGCACGAGCATAAAAACACAGAAGTAGAGGACTTTTTTCCGCAAGAGAGAAGAGAGTGAATGCTGAGTTCTTGTTGGTATTTAAGAACAGACTACTCTCACCTGTTCTTTATACAGAATAACACATTAATTCTCCACTGAATTATGTGATCTGAAGAGCACCGTCCATTTTCTTCCACGAGCGCGAGTGTTTGAGTCAAAGCTCGTTCACTCTAGACCTGTCAATCATGTAATCATATCTCTTGCCCTTCCGTATACAAAAATAGAGAGAAATATTTTTCTACACATGAAATATGAAAGCAAATATACCTATAATTGTGAAGATAGGTTTTCTGTATATGTTTTTACGCAGCTCGTGATATTTATTTTAACAATAAAGTATGTTTATGACACATGACAAGCCATTATAAACATGCAAAGAGTGCATGTCTGCCTATTATAGAATCAAAATCCATTTTAGATCACTATTACAAGTTATTACAAGCACTCGATGATGATTTAAAGTGGGTTTTGAGCAAAAACGTTAATTACATACATTTTCAAGGTAGCTTGATGCTAATTGTACCTCTAATTATTTCAGATGTATTCTTGTAGGCATTATGGATATTTTGTGTTTCTGATGAAGAAAAGTTATTTATCTTAATTTAATGCTGTATATTGAGCAGCAGACGATGTAAACCGCACGAGATGCATACGCTACATGAAGAAAAAGTGCATTGTTGGTCGGCGCCACCAAGCGTGCAGGCGTGAATTAGCAAACATTCGTTTCGCGCTCGGTGTGAAAGCAACATTCGCAGGCGATTCGCCTCGCTTTTTCGCATCGCACTCAGTGTGGAAAGGCCTTTAGACTGGTTTTGTGGTCCAGGGTCACAAATATCAAAGCGTTCATAGAAGATAATCAATAGTTCCAGTTGACAAAGAATTTCAAAGATTCAAAATGTCAAATTTCAAAGAATTTTGCAGGCAAAATGCAGTAATTTGAATTGGAAACCTCACCTCACACAAATTTCTCCCCACAGATTTAACTTTGGGTTCGAGTTTTTAATGCAAATTAGTGACCTTGACCATCAACTGTGTGGCGCTGTACTTCACAAATGTCTACAACTTTAACAGCTGAGAATGGACTTTTGAGAATGGACTTCCGCCAAAAAATGTATTGTTCTCTGTCAAAAGTGTGGCGATAAATGCATCTGTTTGTCAATGCGATGAATTTGCGTGAAATATAGTGCGTCACGAAATGTTTCACCCTTATGCTAAATTTCAAATTGTACAGATTATATTTTAAAATTATGCCCACAATATTTCCCGCTAAATTTTGCAGAACAACGGTAAATGTTACTACACCTTTATAGATCCTTTTGAAATGAAACCTTTCAAACTGAAGCTAGACAATTGTTTAAGATGGTGGGCCAAACGCGTTGCTTGGGTTAGGGGTTGGTTCAAATCCTTAATCATAAGCATTGGCAATTATATCGATGCTCGCTTTATTCTAAGATGTGTCAATCCAAGTTTCCGATGCCACCCCCTGAACTTGACTCCCAAAGCACTGGTTTTACCTTTTGTTTGGTCTCCTGCGGCTGCGTTTATGGTGCTGTAATTTGAACTGGCTCTTTGGTTCCTGGGCAACCAACAACAACTGCCTGAGACGCACGATCAACACACTCTATACCGTAAAGACATGCTCATCTTCACGGAATTACAACATTTTGATATGCATTTGTGACGCTCATTGGCTTTTGCGACACAACATTCTTTGAATAACCACCTATGAAGGTACTTTCTCTTCACAGCAGTGGATTTATTCTTAGTAACAACCCTAGCAGTCACCATTTGTCCCCTCTATAGTCTAAACAGGAACTCCAGCCTGTTTTACAGCAGGCGTAGCGACATATGCTGTTGATCCGCAATGCCAAAAAGCAAACAAACCCAAGAAAGGCAACACACAGAGGTCGTATAATGAATCAGCACATAGGGGGAATCCAGTTAACTAGATAATTAGACACCAATTCCCTAAAGTTTGATGGCGTAAGAGCAGGTTTTATGTCCTCTAACAATTTACACAGAAAGTAAAGGAGGGACCAACGGGAAAATGGACAAAGCAAAAAGTTGACCATGATTGTTTGCAAGGGAACTGGCATACCTAGCTCTCCGAAATGAATAAAACTGCATGTAAACAGCACCAAGTGCTTCTCTTTAGGGAGTTTGTGACATTTCTGTAAAACAAATGTTATGTTTAAGCTGCACACACCATCGAGAATCAAGAAAAGCAAACATATGTTTCAATCGCTACAAGTGAATAAATTGTTCGGCTTCATTACTCAATGTCGACCAAAAATGCTTGCACACAAATACTGGAAAAGTACAGAAGAAACATATGCAAAACAGGAATCGGAAACTGAGAAACAAGTGGCCTCTATGTAAATCACAATGAATTAACAAGTCGACTGCTTCATGGTAACAGAAGAAAAAAAACTGAACAGACATTGTTTATATAATCTGCAACTGCATTAAATTGTAAAACTGCACATATGACAATATCATAGCCAAAAGCAAAATCTATAAGGAGCTTTTTTTTTTCATTTATAATCAATTCTAAACGGGATAACCATGGTCTAAATGCAAATAAATAATAAGTAATTAAATAAAAACAATATCTCCTGATTAAATTTATTTATATATATTTATATTTACTCTAGATTATTTAAATGCTGTGTTGGAAAACCCACACAAGTTAAAAATTAAATGAATCACACATTCAAGTTTAAGACTTTCCAGACTCATGATATTTGTAAAATCACCAGGACCACTTTTTAAACCCATCTAGCATCATCCTCTCCAGTTTACTCCAAGCACTCAGCAGGACCCAACATATGCACAAGATCATTTATCGTAATTGGATGAGGTTTAGGGTAATCTATCAGATCATCTCAGCAAATCAGGCAGTTCGGATTAAATTAGATGAAATTAGTCTTTTGTTGGCTGGATTAGCAGAGAGCCGTTTGCGTCTAACTGGCCACTCGGGGAATATGCAAACCAGTACTTTGAAGAGGTCAAAGCCAAAATAAAAGACAGAAAACAGGCAAATAAAATCATTTACGCGAGAATTCCGTTTCTACTCTATAGAAACCTAAACTAAGTGTTAAGTGACTCGAGTCATATAACGGAGTGGCTTAGCTTCACATGCTAGCCGAGACACCAGCTAAATTACTACAGAAAGAAAAGTTTCCAGCGTCCATAAATATGCACTTGACTTCTTTATTTTCCACTCCTGGCTTATTTAAATAGTATATACAGTGCTGAAGGGTCTTATATTTGCTGTTAAGTGAACTTTAATGGGCTTATTCATTCACTAGCGGAGCGGCTAACTCACCCAGCAGCAGCAGCTTGACCTCTCGCGACGCTTTCTCTCCATCATCGCGCAGGTTTTTGTCAATCATTTTACTCCTCTCCTGTGCGCTCTTGTCGCCCGAGCTCAGGGTGCACCCCATCTTTCTGGAGTTTCAAACGATATAAGAAGTCGAAGAAGCTAAAAAAAAATGCGAGGAAGAAAGAAATATCATGCACAAGTGGTTTAAATGAGGGAGCCACCCCGACGTCTCACGCCCAACTCTCTCTCTCTCTCTCTCTCAGCGCAGTCTCTTCAAACTCGAGTTTTCCCAGCACTGGAGTTTCTCAAAATATAAAAACATAAAAACAGAGGGTGTCAGTAATCAGTCGAGTGCCTTGATGGCCATGGTTGATTAAAAATAACGTGAAAATTGAGTCGTTAACGTCCCGTCTCACGTTAAACTGCTGTTAAACTGGCGAACAGAAAGCTGGAGTTTCCTGTTTCTTTTCATACATAAACCCCCCTCCTCGGCCGCGCGCCTGGAATGCACGCTCCCGCGCACACGCGTGTACGCGAGGGTGCGCGCATATTGATCCCAGGTTGCTCTGAAGTCAGACTTTCAGTGTTCACTGTCCAAAAAAATTCGGATATAAATAATAATTTTCATGACATTTATGAAAAGCTTAATACGCTTTCAGAATACATAATATTTTCATAATATTTTATTTTGTATATTTGTGATTATTTACATTTATTTGCATTACGTATAATAGTAGTTATTTATTATTTAATGAAATTTAAATATTTTTTATTTTATTTGCACGATTTATATATTATTAATTATACATCTGTTTCTATTCAAATTATTTAGGCATTAACAGTTATATAATAATTAATGACATTTCTGAAAAGCTTAATGTTTTAAATTATTTAAATAATATACATTGTTAAAATACTTAATAAAATACATCATATTTTATTTTATTTACTTGTTTTAATTTTTTCATTATTTATATATTAATAATTATATATTATTTCATTAAACGTCTGATAAGTTTAATATGCTTTGAAATACTTAATATTACTAAGATATTATTTATCATTTTTAATTTATTGACAGTACATATATTAATATATATAGTTTATTGTATACTTATATGTTAATTATTATATATTGTTTATTTGTTATATATTATTTATATGTTTTCCTTTCTTTTTCTGACTTGTTCCTTCATGCCAATCAAACTGTTTTAGCTGCACTTTAGATCTAATTTCAATTGAATTTAACAAATCAGGGATTTATCAATGAAATCTCCCTTTAATTAATATCCGCACAATAGTGTTTCAAACAATTCTACCATATTGTTTCACAAGTTTTTCTTCTTTTTTTTTTTTTTAGTGTCAGCATATGGGTGAATATGAATAATTTATAGAGGAAATGGCTCCATTTGGTGAGATAAATGAGGCCACATCTGGTCGGTCGGGTCACAGGTCTAACCATATTCAAACAGATTCAGATTTAGATTTTCTTATAGGTGGCACATAACCATACAAAAAAAAAATCAAAAGATGAGCTCATAGATAAGCTTTTGAAATATATAGCCAGCCTTATTATTTTACATACTATTTAAATTTCAAATGTCATGAACATGCAAACCAACGAGCAAAGTTTCCCCACATATCCGTGACTACTGTATTTTCCTAAAGAACCACAATGGAAGGAAGGGAGCATTCAACCCATTTAAAATGAGAGTAGGCCTAATCATAGCGACTGAACATTCATTACACTGATTTATAATGCCATTCATTGTTGTGACTGTAGAATACACATTGAATTACAGACTAGTTTTAATTCTAGGAAAACTCAACCATGAAAAACTGAAAGATGTCCCCTGGAAAAGTCATCATTTAGCTTTTTGTACTGATTCTTTACATGTATATTATAGGGTTATTCATCTAAAAACATAAAGACTAATATAGCTGGGTAAGATGACTTTTATATGAATGTATTAATGGTATAATGAAAATACATGAATGTATTATTACTACAATCCTTTTAAACGTTTTTTTTTATAATTTGAAAAAATAGGCCTAAATAAAGTGACATCATATTTTGCACTAGGATTGGTGTGTTTGCATTAGTTCAAAGTTTTCCTCAAACCATAATTTTGTTGCCTACAGAGTCCTTTATTACGGAGCCCTTATGGGACATGGTGGTGGGAAAAATTCGGGGTGAGTGGAACAAAATTCGGGGTGGGAGGAAAAAATATTTTTCAAATGATTTGCGTTCTCTGGCAAAACCAGTTGAGTTCGGACAAACTCTTCCTGTTTATTTTACAGCTTGCAGTGGTTCATACAGCTCTGTATGTTCACAATGGAGCGGTTCATAGAGTTTTATTTTGAACTTGGGCTCAAATAAAGAAATGCGTCAGTGCTTAGTTCAAGGCACGGTTTGCTAAAGAACGCAAAACATTTGAAAATATTTTTTCCTCCCACCCCGAATTTTTCCCACCACCATGTCCCTTAAGCACTCCGTATTGTTCAATATTTTATTGTTAAAACAAAAGAAGCTTGCATTTTCATGTCTTTTAATGAACTAAAAAATAATAAACTAGGTATATTTGAATTAATAACATATTTTGCACTGGAAATGGCAGGGTGCAGTAATCTCGTATGCGTCTTTATGCTAAAGTGGTGAGAAGAGGCAATAGGGATCATTGTTGTTTCTGCAGCGTGGTGAGACTTGTTAAGCTTGGAGACTGATTGCTTGCTGTGCTGCTTTAATGTAGAGACGCTGCTGAGACGGGACCTGAGGGGATAAGTGTGCGTATGTGAGTGTTTGTGATTGTGATTGCATTGAAGGTGCGGTGGGTTTGCTTTGCAATCTGTTTTATTTAAATTAATGATTCGTTTATGCACTTAATGCAAGTTTCATGGTCGTTTTGTAAAAATTTTGCTGATTTACCTTTGTTCTCATTTCTTAAAAAGCTAACTTTGGAAAGAGATTTTACAGGAATTGAGATGAATTCTACTGTATATGGCAGACTAGACAGTGAGTATTCAGTGTTTCCCTGCTCAGCAGTACCACCAAGCGGCCGATCACTGCAACAGCATGGCTTACAGATCAAACAGAAGAAAAAAAAAAACATAGAAACAAATAATTCATAATTATTCATACACACAATCACCTGAATACTTCTCTAATATGATGAACATGTAATCAAGGTAGTATAATACTAATAGAGGTAATATAGAGATAATAATAGAGACAAAAAGCTTTGATCAATTTTACAGCTTTATTGGTTATTAATTATTATTATTATATTTTTAAAGCAAAAATATTTTTTTTCATTTAAAAAGAAACAGTAGTTCAGCATTTGTCAGTGTGGTATAACCAGCATGCAGTATTTCAGCAACAATGTCAGTAGGACAGTAGTTGTCTTCCTATGGTCTGGTGGCACTGGGGAATGCACAGTATTAACAGAACCTGAGACTGGGTTTTGTCTCTTGGTACTTGTGATGAGATGTTTGACAGAACGTTCTGACAGCAAATGTTTCCACCGGGCAGCTGTAACTGCTCACAGCAGCCCGAAACCAAATCATTCTGTAGAAAACCACCAAAAGAGCAGGTCTATGGAAGAAGGGATTTGCTATGCCCTCCAGCCTATTACTGTTGTTAGATAAATAAATAAACAGACAGATAGATAGATAGATAGACAGACAGACAGATAGATAGATAGATGTTGGGGTCAAATGGGGCCATTTGTTCTGTTCATGTTTAAGCTCTACCATGCTCCTTAAGTTCACTGGCCTCTCATGTAGGTATGTTTAGAGCCCACCCTCACGTTTACACACTCATAGAGCTCATTTACAGACTGTCACTGCAGAGAACAACAGACAGACAGCTCACCCTGATCCTCACACAAGACGGATGCTACTGACAATCATATGCACCCATAGAAGATATGAATGGACGATGAAGGACATCTGACGGCAGAAATAAGGTATTAGATATTTGTTTTTACTATTGCTGAGTTGTTTTTTTATGATTTACACAAGCAATGTTAAAGGAGTGCAACATGAAGTCACATGTTGCCATGTGTTTTATGACAACGTGTATGCTGAAGTAATATTTTTGCGTTACCTTTTACTTTTTTGCACTTCATAAATGCTTTATTGTTTAAAATTACGTAAAACTCTATAATATTGTTTAACAATTTTTTTTTGAGAATAACAGTGAAAATGTTGATATTTCATTAATTTTTTTGCATTTCATAATTGTTTTACTGTTTAAATTTAGCTGAAAAGTCTATAACAAGTTCAATTGTGACAACTTACCCCTATATAGGTTCTCTATTGGGGCATGTTGTCACAAAAATGTACGTATTTGTACTGTATTTTTTATATTTGTATTTTTTTGCCTGCGCAATAATGGTTGAAGTATGTGCCTATGCAGAAAGTGATTTTCAAAAACTAACCTACCATGTGACACTAGAGTAACAAGTGTGACAACTAGCCCCGTGCTGCCCTACACTATAAAACAAATTTGTAAAGAATTTCAGACGCCAAACACACAAACATACACACACAAACTAATCCAAGATACAAATTTTATCACCGGTGCTAAGATTGCTGTTCTTTGTCACAGCACTGAGATATTTCCCACATGGCTGTGCTGTATTGCCCCTGGCTTTCTAACAAGACCTTGTGGCACCAGCTAGGAGGGTGAAGACGGGTGACTGAAATCAGCACAATCTTAAGATAAAAAATGAATATTTATGTTTTAACATTTTAATACCTTCCATCTTGATATTTTTCTCTGTCCTCATTGTTTTTGCCAACAAGAACTGGTCTCTGAGATGTGAGCAAATGTGACAGCACATTAGTGCTATTATTAGTCTCACTTAAAACAGCAGACAAATACCAAGAGCTTCAGTAATATGTTGCACCATATTCACATTATTCATATTAGATTAGTTCATAATGTCATTTATACTTCAAAGAGAATATAAAACACGCACCAGCACACATCCTCAGCTTTATTTTTTATCCCGAGAGTGATGATGACCAGATCCCACTATATCTACTCTTTACAAACAGGATAACCATTCAAGGGCCATTCACTTTTGAGCACAGTAGTAAAAACAAAACCTCAGTCACTCAAAATCAACCCAAACTCTCATTAACAGAGTACATATTTGTTCAGGAGCTCACCTATATGAACAACATACACCATTTGTGTGCATTATATTAAATCACATATAGCTCCGCCCAAGGTGATTTTACGAAGAGCTGCTTAATTAGCAGTAATAGATAATGCAAAAAAAAAAAACAATTGCTAAAGCATGCTAAAAAAATAGAAGCAGCACCCCAGAAACCACATAGACTAGTAACATGCTAAACACCAACCAGAACACCCTAGCAACCCTCTTAAACACTTAAGCAACCACATATCAACACATCAGCAACCATACACTATAGTAACATGCTAAAAAAACGGAATATCTTTACAACCACATAGCAACACCCTAGCAACCACATAGTAGCATGCTAAACACCACCCAGAACACCCAGCAACACCATAGCAACCCTCTAAAACACTTAGTAACACATAGCAACACCCCAGCTCATCCAGATTGGGAGACCAGCTAAAACCGCTAGCTTAAACCGGCTAAAACCAGTCAACTGGTTTTGGCTGTTTGTTAACACGCTAACATGTTTTCATCAAAACCTGTGAAATCTGGTTGTTGAGAATGCAGTTTTTGGTGCTGATCCAAGTTGAAGCATGAAGTGCGGTACATGCTGTCCTGCTAAAGATAATAAGCTTATTGTTCCTCAAAGGCCGTCCTGGCTACAGTAAATAAGACATACTATCATCAGAGTCCTTTCCTTCATCCAGCTACATTAAACTCTGTGTGATAATATCAGAGTTAGTCATGTTTTCCCTGTGGTATTATCACTCCCATCAATATGAGGCTCTTCTCCTGTGCCTTAATGGAAATCTGGCAGAACAGAGCCCAACAAAACAATACAGATGTACTCTCTGTTTGAGAACGATGTTTGGCAAACAGACTCCATCCGCACACATGCACGCTAGTTCACTCTCTACACGGTACGGGCTGTAATATTCTGAACAATAAAAACAGGAGTGGGCTTTTTAACAGCGTTTTGTGCATTTTAAAGAAAGCATTGATGTTCACTGAACAATTTATTGTATTTTTAATGTATTAAAAGATGCAATAAATATATAGTCGCCCCCAAAAGTATATAAACCATTGTTAACCAAATGAAATGAATGAAATAAAAATTAGATTAAAAAAATTATTTACTGACCAAAATATAAATAATGTAATTGAAAAAACTGGAACAAAAATCAAATGCATTTTATGACTCTTCAAAATAAAGTTTTAGTATTAGTTTTTGATACAAAATATATTGAAAATTGAAAAGACAAACTGAAAACTTGTTTATTTAATGTTGTTATTGTTAGCTAAGATTAATAAAAAAAAAAAATTATTGAATTAAAAAAACTTTTCATTAATTGAAATAAAACTGAAATAAAATATAAATCTTAGAAGAAAAATGTACAAATATAAAAACTAGAAATGTTGCCTTGCCAACTAGTATAAAATTATTTTAAAGCTAAACAGAAATATTTTAGAAAAAAAATAATATTGGAAAAATTTAAACCAAAATATAAAGTATTTTAAGACTTCAAAACTAACTATAATAAAAAATATGTAAATTTAAAAATATATATTTATTTATTTATTTTTATAATATTTTGTTTTAAAAAATAATAATTTGTAGTTTTAGCTTTTGATACAAAATATATTGAAAAAGACAAAGACAAACTAAAAATAAACAGAAATAAAATAAAACTATAAAAACCTTGGCCTGGACACAAAAATGTCAAAAGATCTAACAATTTGTTTCCAGATGTAACTTTTTTGCATTTAATATTCTGTTGCTATAGTGTTCTGAATGGTTTTATCCTGTTGCTAATGCAGTTGCTAGAGTTAGTTAAATAGTTTTATCCTGTTGCTATGGTTCTCTAAATGGCCTTTATCCCATTGCTATGCAGTTTCTAGGGTGCTTTTGGCCATGCGGTTGCTTACTGACCCAAGTAAGAACATCTGTAAATGTAAGTAACAATATTCTTTTTTAACCCTTAGGCTCTGTTGTGCATGTCCTGTGATGAGGAAGGATGGAGACTTCCAACTTTACTTTTTCTCCAAACTCCAGCCATGCTAACAAGACCGACTCTTCCCCAGGCAGTCCATTCACACTTGTCGAGCTCGTTCTCATCATTCTTGGCCTGAGCACTTTAAGCTTGATCACCATTATCGGCAACGTGCTGGTCATGCTCTCCATCAAGGTCAACAGGAACCTCCAGACGGTCAACAACTACTTCCTGTTCAGTCTAGCATGTGCTGACATGTTCATCGGCGTTTTCTCCATGAATCTGTACACTGTGTACATTGTGACTGGCCGCTGGCCTTTAGGAGCTTTGGTGTGTGATCTCTGGTTGGCTCTGGACTACGTGGTGAGCAACGCCTCCGTTATGAATCTCCTCATCATCAGCTTTGACCGATATTTCTGCGTCACCAAACCTCTCAGCTACCCGGTCAAAAGGACCCACAAGATGGCAGGTATGATGATCGCTGCCGCTTGGATCCTGTCGTTCATTCTCTGGGCTCCAGCCATCCTGTTCTGGCAGTTCATTACAGGCAGTCGGACGGTTCCTGAGGGCGAGTGCTACATCCAGTTTTTCTCCAATGCCGTGGTGACCTTCGGCACAGCCATTGCTGCCTTCTACCTGCCGGTCGTCACCATGACTGTACTGTACTGGCAGATCTCCAAAGCCAGCCGCAGCCGCGTCCGAAGCAGAGACAACCGGAGAGTATCTAGAGTCAGTAATGATGGAGGCCTGGCTGGACCCACAACTGGGAGTAATACGGAGAGGAAGTCGATCCTAGCAGGGGAGGAAATGGTCTTACGCAAGCATAGTGCTTCAGATGCCACTACAGGTAAGTAAGTTCAAATATTCTCATTGTTCCAAACCTGTATTCCTTTTTTCTTCAATGAAGAATTCTATAATGATTTACACAATGTATATGCAAAGACCAAGGACTGTCAAGCTCCAAAAAAGACAAAAGTGTAAAAAAAAAGAACCAAAGAAAAGTTATACCAAAGAACCGATGAAGAACCGCTGAAGAACCACTGAAGAACCAAGATGTGAACCAAGTGGTTCCCCTAAGAGCCAAAGAACCACTTTTAGTGCTATATAACACCAATTTGTTTTAGAGTGTAGCATAAAAATAGTCTATACTAGAAATTTCCAAACTTTTTCAATTAGTGTTGTTATTGATAACTAAAGTTAATAAAAAAAAAATGAATACATTTCATTACAACATTTGTGATTATTGAAATAAATATGAAATAAAATAAAATATAAATATTAGAGGAAAAACCGAATCAACTTACACAAAAATTAGAAATGTTGCTTTGGCAACGGAAATAAAATAAACTGAAGTACTGAAATTCCTAAAACTTAAATAAAAATGAATTAAAACTAAGCAGAAATATTTTTAAAAGAACAAACAACAAAAACAAAAAAAGTTGAAAGCACATACAAATATTAAAACCTAAATTAAAATGAACACTAATTCAAAATAGATACTAGAATAATATGTAATTAATATTCAATTAAATGTTTGAAAAGGACACCCAAATATGATGACCCCCCCCCCTCTTTTTTCTTTTTCTTTATTATTTCTTTATTATTTTTATAATATACATTGGAGAAAAGAGTCAATGACAGCAGATACAATTAGTAACAAAAGTCAGGTACAGTAAAAATAATAAAATAATAAAGCAGCAGTAAGTATTTAGATATAATAAACTGATGGAAAATACAGTACAGATGCAGGAAAGAAAAAAAAAATTAATTACTTAGATAAATAAATATATAAACGAATGATTGAATGAAAAATAAACAATCCCATGTTCCCCTTGTAAAATATAAAGGCAGGTATATATATAATCATGTATAAAGACAGATTTAAAATGCAAAAAGCATTATTTTTAAAGTTGTCTTGTTTGAAAATAAACTAAATTAAATAATTGTTAAAAATAATATGAGTAATGTATATAGCAATATAAAAAAATACAAAAAAATGTCTGTCTGTCTGTCTATAGATGTGTGTGTGTGTGTGTGTATTTTTATTGTTAAAAAATCTTATTGTTAAAATATAAAAATCACTAAATATGTTAAAAATCATTGATAAAATATTTAAAAACAATTATTTTTTCAAACATCTTTTTGTTGTTTCACAGCCACTTTAGTGTCTTTGGACCTGTGTTAAGTGCTCTATATAGTCTTCTGAAGCCATATGAGAAAAGACATCTGCTAAGACATACAACTACTTTTACGATACTTTTATGGTCCTTTTGGGAGCTTGGCAGCAGGCCACATACAGTATTGTGTTCTTTTCACAGTTTGCAGAATCAAATACAGTTAAATCTCATAATCATCAAAGATCTCACTGTACCCACCTGCAGGAGAAGAGCGTGAGAGTGAGAATGACTCTTTATCTGGAAGTGTGCTCGCTTCTTCCAATCAGAGGGATGAAGAGGCCGTATCCATAAGCACTAACAGTGACATCAGAAGCCGTCAGAACCAATCAGCTCCGCTGGCCACAGGAAGTTGGGTCAAATTTACCTGCTTCAGAACAACATCCCAAAAGGACATGCAAAACACCAATAAACCCAACAACGGAGGTCAGGACATGACCAACGGGAAGGAAAGGCTGAGTCTGGTGTCACAAAAGATTCTCATGCCACGCTATCAGAAGAGCAAGAGCTTATCATCGCGGGAGAAGAAAGTCACAAGGACCATTATGGCCATTCTGGTGGCGTTTGCAGCCACATGGACGCCCTACAATGTCATGGTGCTCATCAACACGTTTTGCTCGGCCTGTATTCCAAACACGATGTGGACCTTTGGCTACTGGCTCTGCTACATAAACAGCACGGTGAACCCAGCCTGCTATGCCCTGTGCAATGTCACCTTCAAGAACACCTTCAAACAGCTGCTGACATGCAAATACAGGAATATTCATGCCACCAGAAAACATTAAGACTGTGGGGTAAAGCTCTATGCACTTATAAACAGTTTCACTGATGATATCCGAGGCTGGCAGTTTGGATCCGTTCCTAGGTTTGAAAATACCAGGCTGTTGAAACATTTATGATATTTCAGCAGCCAAATTATGAGGAGGACTACTGAAAAGCAGCTGCGTTTTATTTCTTTGCATTCTTAAAATACAAATATTGGTAATTTTCATTGATGCCCTTCCAAGCTTCTTGCTAAAACATGTATAAATCACACTACTGTTCTAGAGTTCCATAAAAATGTTAAGAAGCACAGCTGTTTTCAGCTTTAATAATAAGAAATGTTTACTGATCAGCAAACCTGCATATCTGAATGATTTCTGAAGGATCATGTGACACTGAAGACTGGAGTAATGATGCTGAAAATTCAGCTTTACATCACAAAAATTAATTAAATTTTTTATTTTATTCAAATAAAAAAGTGTTACTTTAAATTGTAATATTATATCACAATATTACTGATTTTATTGTATATTTTAACCAAAGAGACCTATACAGCGCATGCATTTGGTAAGAAAATCACATGTAATCTCTATCAATGTGACTTTAATTTCATTTTCCTAGTATTCAAGTAATTAAGCCAATAATGGTGTTTCATTATTACACATTTATATATTTGAGAAGTGGGACAAAACAGGGTGCAAAATTAAAAAAATAAAACCTTGTATGTGTACTAATCTACTGAGTTGTGCTTTGATGCAACCTCCCAATGTTTCTCTTTTTTTTTAATCAAAATGTGCTTTTTACCTTGGACTGTGTAATATAATTTCAACTTTATCTTTAACAGCAATCAAGATGTTGTTGACATTTCAAAACACATTCTCATGTTAGCAGACAGATTGCACTTTCACACGTGACCAACTATTCCTCAACAAATATAAAGTATCATAATGAAATATTATCAAAATATTCATCTGACAGAGGTGACAAATCTGATGGTGATGACGGAAACCTGAATAGTCCTTTGAACTAATACACTGAATAAATCAGTTACTGTATTAAAACAAAAACAACAAACAGCGAATATGATATTGTTTATAAAAGATTCACATTTAAGTATTTTGATATATATTTGGAACACAAATGGTCTATTTTCTCTCATCTCAGAACAGTATGTCTGCCGTGCATCTGCTAACACGGTAACTTTTAAAAACAGTAATATGAACAAATAAAACAATTAGTTGTTTACCTCTATCCATTTACATTTACCAGGATCTTAATATTCACATTTAAACATCTTAACAAATGATCCAAAAACATGATCAGAATACAAACGAACCGTTTTATCCAGTGTTATGTGTTCCCTTAGCCTTATGTTCTCTCAACCCTAACTCTGCTAGAAGTGATGGTTATCAATCCACAAAAGCAATATACGCTGTCAGGTCACATATTTAGTATTTATACAGTATTAGAAAAGTTAAACACTATTTTATATTTAATATAATCAAAAATGACTTGGAAACCACAAAAATATGATGGCTTCACGTTGAATGTCACCATCATCAGACATCAAAATCTTACGGTGGTGACAAATTTAGCATTTCTTTCACAAAACAAATGGAGCTCATGTAGTAGCCCTTTTGTTTTCTCTGTTGATGCTATGCTAATAGAACCTGCTTCAGGAGAATACAATTATCAAATAATTTCCTCAGAAATTGGAAGATGGTGTTGACATATCATGGTTGTGACAGGAAATATTAACATCAGGATTTAAAATATTCTAAACTTTGAAACTTTCCAGAGCCCTGATATAGGCTACCCTGATTTTTTTTTTTTTACATTTTAATGAACGTCTGACAAAAAAATGGGGACACAACTTTGAAACCTTATGAAACAAGCATGTATCATTAAAAATCAACCTTGCTTTGACATGAGATATATAAAACAAGCTCTTTTTCATTATTAAAAAACTTTTTTTTTATCCATTTTATAGCATATGAATGATTGAACCCTTCTCTGTGGACACACAGTTTAAATGTAGTGAGAAGACAGTAGGTGTCATAGATTTGATATAATAATGCTAAAATTAAATTGAAGGGGATAATTGTGTTAAATACATTCTATCATTAATCCCCCCCATCACATTTACAATTTAAAATATTTTCATTTTTAAACCTATTAGCAGTTACAATTGCTGGTTTTGTCCCATGTCTCAAGAATCAGTGATTTATATACATATATATAAAACATAATTATTTGCAATTTCTAAGTGGTGCAATATTCTGCATGTTTAAAAAATTATTTACTTAGTTTTTTTTTTCTGATTGTGAGCTTGGAATGTATAGGATTATGAAAATAATATAATTTTCACTTTCACACCAATTAAATGTACATAAAGCACATTTGATTATCATGTTATCTTATGTATATATACATATGCACTGTTTAGTTATTTAGGTTTTTTTTAAAGTGTTTATTCACATATGTGTGGTGGGAAAAAATAAAAACTGTAAAATTATGGAAAGAAATGTAATTCAGACAGAGTGTTGTATTGACCTGGAGAATACAAAATATTTAAATATAAATATATATATATAAGGAATGAAACAACTTAGTTAAAAACAATTTTAGCTTTAATCATTTATCATATGAAAATAAACAGACATCTTGACAACTGGCCTTTTTTTTTTAAACAAAGTTTAAATTGCATATGTTCCATTTTACCAGAGAGGAATCACATAAAACCAACAAGCAAGTTTTCCATCCTGGTCTACTCAAAAGTGTTAAACATTTTTCCTCTTCAATTTACAGTATAATGCTGGTATTTCAGGATAAATACTTAAAGGCAGTGACAAAAAGCGTTTGTCAGTGGAAATGAGAATAAAATATATTTTACCTCAATATGAAGCTCTAAAACAAAGTACAGAAAAACACAAAGGCATTCAAAGGGAACCGTCAGACTATACCATTAGCAAGGCTGTTCAGTGTTTTATTGCCGATTCAATTTGAACTACATCAAGCCTCTTTTCCGAACAGGCTTAAAAAAGTACACGACGTCTTCAGAAAATAATACACGTCTCTAGAAAAAAACCAAGACATCGCTGGCGACGCTGAGGTAGTTACGAGGTGTAGCAGGGCAGGATCTCAGACGCGTCTCCTAAACCCTTGACCTCGGTCATTTGCCAAAGTCCCAAGTTCAACACCTTAAGGCAGGGCAGCTGCGTGATTCTCTCCAGTCCTCTTTTCGTTATTTTGGTGCAGCCGTACAGGTCTATCCCGGTCAGCTGCGTCAGGTGATCCGCTATGAGCTCGAGGCCCTTGTCCGTGATCCGCACGCACTGGCCGATGTTTAGCGTCTTGAGCTCGTGCATCTGCCGGACCATCCGGTTGATCCCGTCGTCGCTGATGTGGCACGAGCAAAGCGACAGGGACTTGAGCTGGTACAAGCCCTGCGCGATGTAAGCCAGGCTCTGGTCGCCCACTTTGTCGCAAAACGACACATCCAGCCCATACAGCCTCAAAGCGCCCATGGAGAGATGCATGATTCCTGTATCGCTGATGTTATCGCACGAGCGCAAGTTCAGAGTCCAGAGTTGGGTCATGTGTGACAGGTGGATCATGCCAGCGTCGGATATGCCACCGCAAAAACTCAGATTTAGGACTTTCAGCTTGTTTAGGCCCTTAGAAATGTGCTTGAGCGACAAATCGGTCAGTTTCTGACAGTCCTGCAAAGTGAGGTGCTCCAAACTCAAGCAGCCCTCCGCGGCGCTGCGCGTCATGCCGGCCAGGTGTCCGATGCCTACGTCCGAGACGTGTCTGCAGCTTCTCAAATTCAGGCTTTTGAGATTATGAAGGCCCCAGGCGATAAGCAACAACCCCGTGTTTGTGATATTACTACACCCGCCGAGATCCAGCAGCTCTAGGTTCTTGAGATACTGCGCGATCCTGCCCAAACTGGAATCGGTGATCTGTTTGCACAGGCTCAGGTTGAGTACCCTCAGTGACGGGATGTCCTGCACGAACGCATGTCCCAGGCCGTTATCCGTTAGGTTGTAGCATCCGCTCAAGTTAAGGCTCTCGATGTTGGGCATGCCCTGGATAACGTAGCTAAGGCTGCGCCTCAGGCTGAGGATCTGGACTGTCTTGATGCCTCTGGTTTGGAGGCTGGGGAACAGCGATGGGTTTGCTCTTCTCAGGTGGAGTTTGGCTTCTACTCCTCTCCAGACGGATTTGTGGTACGAGGCGTCTCTCCACGCCGTGCACACTTGCGCGACCCTGCCTTTGCCTTTGACATCCAGGTAGTTGAAAATCATCGCTAAGATCTCCGGGAAGAGGCTCGAGACGTGGATCTCCATTTCTAAGAGCGGCTCGTTAGCTTAGCGAAGTTATTAGTCAGGTCTGGTCTTCTGCCGGCGAGGACCGCATGTAAAAGAAATGTCGTGAGAAATGGAGGTAAACGAACAACAAAAATAAAAACCCAACGCGCTCTGTTGCATTTAAAACTCGGTCTGGAATTCATTCGCGTGGAATAACCAGCTTATTTACTTCGCTGTATTTGCACCGCCAGGTCTTCGTAGCGACTATTTCCAGATCGCGCCGCATGTTTAGGAAACATAAATATAGATCCATGTAAAAACTCGCAGAAAAGACTTTGAAAAACTGAACGTAAACGGTTGGAGAAAACAAACGATTTCGCGTGAATACAAATCAGCCATTTGACGAAAACTATCCGGTTTCCGGTAGCCTTTGTCTTCGTCTATTCAAAACAGGGAGGGTAACTCTTCAGCGGGCTTGTTTTATTGTATTAAAAAAGCCGTATGGTTTTGTGAAAAAGGTCTGAGATGTATATCAAAGCTAATTATTTTTCTTTTAAAACATTTAAGTATTACATTTGCTCAAGTGAATTAAAATGGTATGTTTTAAAAACAACAACAACCCCCCCTTTTAGTAATGGGAAGTGCGACTCATTTGCGCGAATCGGTTCCTTTGAACAGTTTCAAAGAATTGGTTCACAAAACGTGAATCTCTACGTCATGACGCAAATACGTTCGTACGTGATACTTCTAAAAATCTTCCATTATTTATATATATATATATATATATATATATATATATATATATATATATATATAGAGAGAGAGAGAGAGAGAGAGAGAGAGATAGATAGAATCATGTATTTAGCTCTTACAAGTAAATTAAACAACACTAAAAATCACTTACATTGAAAAAAGTCTTGGCACGTTTTATTTTTAAAAGGCAGATGTTTTTGGTCGTAAATTTATATTTCTTACAAGTCATTGTTTGTAAACTTTATGATATTAGGGTATTAAAGTAACTTTCCAAATTCATTATGAAAGTAAGCACAGACTTCAGAAATGACAGTGCAAGGTATTAAAGTACCACTGTAAACTTTTTACATTTCTAAAAAATGTTGCTTGTGTAAAAATCTATGCAAGCATGCTCAATCTCAAATCTATAAAACTACAGAGAAATTCATTATCTTATAACCTAAATCAAAAAGCTTACATAGAAAACAGAAACAAAAAAAAACTCTTTAAAGTACCTTATTTTTTTATACAATGGGGCTTTTACGCATCATTTCAATTTCATAATCTGGAATAGGCATTTATACAATTATGCTTATGCGTAATTAGCAATTAAATTAACTCTGAAATTCTAAAGAAATCAGATAATAGTCTTATTAAATTAATGAATACCTTCTTATAATCAAAAAGTAACATTTTGCAGTCCAGTTTCATCTAACACTATCTTTCTGTATTTTATCAACTAACTAAAAGGGAGTTTTTGTTAACACATTCAATTAGCAAACCCTGTTAACTTCCAGGCAGCTCATTATCATCACATAAAAAAGCAACAAGCTTAAGAACCAAACAGTGTGTTCAAGACGAACAATGTTCTGCACTGTACTATCACTGTTATTCTCACAGATTAAGAGACTAATTTCTTTTCATACCATTAAGAGTGCAGGTTATCTTGACAATGATTAAAAAGCACTAAATGTAGTTCGTTTAAAGCCCTATGACAATACATAGTGCATGTGATCAAGAGTGACAATAACGGAAGAGATTTCTACATTTAGGCATACTGTCCTCTCATAACACATTACAATACGTGAAGCTCATTTAAGGTGCAGTCATAATTTAGCAAATAAAAAGGCCAGTTGCCTATTGTTGACTGGGTATTGATGTACGAAGCACACCTCACACAAAGAACGTATAAACCAATCAGCTTTCTGATGGTCGACGTGACAAATCCATGTGAAAAACATGAAAGCATTGCGAATTCTTTCTCCCTCACGTGAAACTCCCAACTGTGTGAGTTCCTACTGAAATAACTGGATTTTGCCAGCGAAAATTCGACAAACAGTAAATGTGACTACAACTTTAAACAAAAGGAGTATGGAAGTTTATTTCTGCCATGGACTTTTTTCCCCTCACAATTGCGAGTTTGTCTCACAGTTTCAAACTATAAACTCATAGTTGCGAGTTTACATCTCGCAAATGACTTGTTCCCCTCAATATTTTGAGTTTTAAGGGTTTTTTTTTTCTTAGACGTCAGACTTTTTTTTCTGAATTCTGACTTGATTTCAATTCTTTTTTTGTTTCGGCCAAAAACAAAACATAACATAATTGTGACTTTTTTCTTGTAATTTTCTTGCAATCTAGCAGTTCTAAGAAAAAGAAAAAAGTCTTAATTGTGAGATATAAACTCTAAATTGCGAGTTAAAAAGCCGCACTCTTTAATTTTTTTTTATTCCATTGTGGAAATAAGCCTCTATAAATGATATATAGTAAAATGTGTATTAATTAAAATTGAGACATTCCACAGCTATTGTCTATGAATAACTAGAAAAATAAAAAAAATCATCCACAGGTTTGGAACATTATGAAAACAATCACTTTAAATTGAGTCTGCTCCCATTTTTCCCACAAAGCAGCCTTGGCTTTTGCGCAAAGCAGGAATGAAATTCCAGCTTTAAAAATCACAACATACATAGCTACTTCACAAGTTCACAGAAAATAGTGGTAGTTTATAATCTGAAACATCTGAAATGGATTCTTCACAGCAATTGATTCCATCAGCTAGTTTTCCTGCTCGTTCCGAAAGAATCGGAGCGGCAGTGGGAAAAGTCGATGAAGATTCCGTCAGGATCCGATTCCAGTGAGTCCAGACCCTGCATTACAATAGTCTCCGGACTGGAGGAGCAGCTCGGGGGCGACGAAAGCGCCTTGTCCACCTCGGATGAAGCCATCGGGGCATCTGCTGCATGCAGACACCCTGCAGAGGAGTGGATGAAGACGGGCGGAGAAATCAGAGCGGGCTGTCCTGTGGCCCCTCGCATCACACCGGACAGGGTGAGGTCCTGATCGAGTGAGAGCCTGGGGGTCGAGCTGGTCTCTATTCCCACAGACAGGGCCGAATAGCCCTGGGGCTCTATGCAGGAAGTGACGTCACACGCAGAGTGACGGCGGATGCCGACGCTGCCCACAGAGCTCACTTCAGAGTCGTACTCGACTACGGGGGTCAGCATGGGGATGTTGTAACTCTTGGAGCGCACTACCGGATTACTGGAGGGCAGGTCTGCAGACTTGGACCAGCAATACTGCAAACGACTCTCTGGAAACATTTAAGAAATTAATAATGATATACTGCTTTTTAATTGAACACAGCAGTAGTAGTACAGTTCTGACAAACTTTATAGATACCAGTGGCTGAATCACAAGTGATCAAGGCAGTAAATGTTTATGGGTGGAGAACATCCTTGCAAGATTTTTAAAGGGACAGTTCATCCATTTAATAAATGCAAGTTTAATGTATTGTTTTTACACATTTGATATTGATAGATTTATTCTGCTTTTTTATTCTGCTGACAGCCTTAGTTTTTAACAGTAATAAACAAATTTTAAATGAGTAAAAAACAATATTTATTTCTGTTTATCTCTCCTCCCTTGTGAAATATGTTATTTCTTGAGATATATAATTGTATTTGTGGATTTTTAATCAAGTTTCTCCTTGCAACTGTCATTTTAAATTATATTGATGGTGAAAAGAGATTTAAAAACAATTAGAATATAATTAAAATCAGTCTCTTTAGGTTTATACAGCTAAAATTAACAACATGTAGAAAAAAAACACACAAAATAAATGTTTTCCAGATATTATTTTAAATGTAGCCAGTTATTTAATTTTGGAAATAACATGCTATATTATTTATATTATAATATAGTGTTTTATATTCATATTATAATATTAATTAATATTCTAATATTAATATAGTGGTGTTTTCTTTCCTCATACAGTATAAATGTGTCTTAATACATAAAAACAGCTCTTTTTTTAGACTCATTTTTGATCTTTAAATATTTTTTAAATATAGTTGTTTCTGTATTTCTATGATGCAGGCTAAACATTATAAATGTATATGTTTTACTGAATTATTTTGTGTGTGTAAATTATGAGGACCACCACTGAAAAGTAGTGGTGGACAGTTTAATAATGTTTTATTTCTTTGCATTATTAAAATACAAATGTTGGTCATTTTCACTGCTGTCCTTCCCAGCTTTTTTGCTGAAAATTATATTATAAATCACATGTATAAAATATATAGTACTTTTCAGAAGTTTGGGGTCAGTAACATTTTTTGATGCTTTAAAAGCTATCAATTTAACTTTTGTAACTACTGTAAACTCGCATAAATGTAAATACATTTAATGTTAAATAAGATTTTGGTTTCAAATATTTTGAACTTTCTATTCATTAAAGAATCCTGAAAAAAATGGATCATGGGTTCCTCAAAAATATAAAGCATCACAACTGTTTTCAACAATGATAATAATAATAAATGTTTCTTGAGCAATACATCAGCATTTTAGAATGATTTCTGAAGGATCATGTGACACTGAAGACCGGAAAATTCAGCTTTGCATCACAGAAATAAATTATATTATAATAAAAACCAGTTATTTTTAAAGTGTACTAATATTTCACAATATTACTGTTTATAACTGTATTCAGCTGCCTTTTTATTTTGTGTGAACTAACCCTAAAGTTCTCTTCTTTGGATATCTGAAACTTTGGGTTTTCAAAATGCCAGATTATTGCTTCTCTCACCGATAACACAGGAGCACTGAGAGGCGCCACACTCATGTGAACACAGTCCCTGCGTGCCCAGGTACGGCGACACCACCTTCTGAATAAGAGACTCCAACTTTAGGTATTCTTCACTCACACCTTTGGATTCATGAACTCCCTGTAAGACGCGAAGATTACATATTTATGAGCTTCACTTTGACTTTATCCCTTTTGAAATATTAATTACAGTCATTGTAGTTGAGACGCACAAGGCCTATGATTAATGTCTCACTCAATATGACACAACTGCTGAAATCATCGCAAATGACCCGTTTTTTAAGTCACTATGTTATAATCTCTGGGTGCAGCTCATGACAATATGGCTGGATCTTTCACATGATTAAGAAGATGTGTACCTGTAACACCAAAAGCATCTGGACGATGGAAGGAGGGACGCGGGCTCGCGGTCTGGACAGAGCCTCCTCCAGCTTCATGTTAAGGGTGATGGTGTTTCGGAAGTGCAGCAGGGCCAGCTGACGCACTGATGGCTCCTTCCCCTGAGATGCCATGAACACACATAACTGCTGTAACTGATGTCTGACCAATTATTTCACACAGGATGACTAGACTGTACCTGGATGGGGTGGAAGATGGCTTGAAGCATGGTGAGCACATCACAGAAGAAAAAGTCCCACGTCTCAGCCAAAGAGTCCAGTAACTTCTGACCTATTTTCAGCCAGAAGAAAAACTGTTTGTATTGTTTGTGTACAAGTGACATACTGTGTAATGACATTAACATTAAAAATAGTTTTTAGGAATGTGTTTTGTCTTTAAAATGGGAGGGTATACCTTCATAAAACCTTATTTTGTCCCGTAAAATGACCATGCCTTTAATTAAAAGCTGATTCTGAGAATGAGGAAAAGAGGGAAGAAATGTATTTGTTTTTTTAAATGTACATATTAGAACAAACGCATCTCTGGGGAATTGTTTTTTTAATATCTTACCTGGAGGTATTCTGTAAAGAATGAGCCCAACTCAGTTTTCAATAGCTGCCTGATAAAATAAAATATTAAAACATTTTAAACACGTTTCAGAAGAGAAATCATTATACCTATATATAGGTGAAATTTGACTTAAATGACAAAACCATGTTCATATTTTATTTATATATATATATAAATAATTGTAACAATATATACAGTAACATACAATTTAAATACAGTATACACTACCATTCAGAAGTTTGGGTTCGGTAAGATTTTTAAATAAAGATTTTGATAAATATCTTAAGCTCACCAAGACTGCATTTATTTGATGTTTAAAAAACAACAGTAAAAACGGCAATATTGTAAAATTCAGCATCATTACTCCAGTCTTACATGATCTTTCAGAAATCATTCTAATATGCTTATGTATTCATTGTTGTGAAGCCCATGATACATTGTTTTTCAGGATTCTTTGATGAAATTATTATTTGAAAAGTAATTATAATTGTCTATCCTGTCAGCTTTTATCAATTTAATGCACCCTTGTGGAAAAAAAGTATAAATTTTTATAAAAAATAAATAAAAAAAGAATCTTACCAACCACAAAGGACTGAATGATATACAACTGATTATAATATATTTTGGATGAAAGTGCATGTAATTGTACATTTTTGCACTTTTTCCCCCTCAAACTCTAATAAAAGAAATTATACATTATACAATTATTTGTACATAAAAATAGTACTATTATCATTACTATATTCACTTTATGCTGATTGTTTTTTTATTCACTGTGTCCAGAAGGATTTTTATTAGTGCATCTTAATAAGAAACATATAGAGACAAACACTGAAAATATTGAGACTCACAACCAAACTTAACAGTAAAATAATGCAGATGCATTACAGTAATGAGAATGAGGGGGAAATGTGCTTAATTATGACAAAAAATTATGTAATATCACAATACAAAATATAATCTTAATGGTACAAAAAATACACTTAATTTTATTTATGTTAAAAATAATTTATAATTTTTTTCTTTTGATTTTGGGGTGAAATATGATGTGGGTTTGTTTTTCTTAGCTGGGATGTTATTGCTTCACATTTTTTCTCATAACAGTTACATAATAGTGGACTGAAGCTCTGCGTCCTCTCACAATTGTTCTGTGCTGATAATGTGAAGCCTCCACAGCTGCCAACGTTTACATTTTAAACACTGCTAACAGTTACCATCATAGTGAAATTAATAATTCACACACCTACCCTCCATTTTTTTTATAAAAATAAACAAACATACCATGCTGTTTTTCCTCACCTCACGCCTTCATTAAGTGTATAGAGTTCATTGTCCGCCAGTCCTTTCTTTTGGAATACAGCTATAACTGCGTTGTGAATGCTACAATAAATCGCACAGACGTGAAATTACATCTCAGTTTATGACACTTATTGTCATGCGCTACGCACAAAACCCACACTAACCTGTTCCATGTGGCATTAGGGCCTGATCCTCTCTCCTCCAGTGAAGCCTTTTCATTTTTCCCCAGCTGACTCAGATTTGGAGAACTTACCAACTTCAACCGGTACAGAGTCCTCATGGTTCAAACAGAGGGATAAAACATGGTTCAGTTAGTCCAGAACAGTAACAACAAGTGAGAGAGGGGGAGGAGGTGGAAAGATGCAGCTAGAGACGAGAAGGGGAGGAAACTACAGTTTTATTGTTGAGAAACCAATTTCCTTCCTCCTAACATTACGTTTCCATCCTTTCTTTAGTTTCTCTCTCTGTCAAACACACACGCACGCCCACAAAGATAAACCAATCTCGTTTAATAGTTATGCAACACAAAAACACACTTTCTGTCACACTCCCAGTATAAGGGAGTGACAATTTAATATTCATTCTATTTTTAACTTTTATAAAAGTATCAAAAATAAATATTACAAACTATTATTTTTCATGCATGTATAGGCTGCACTGGTGACTGTACTCTATTGATTTTAGTCTGGAAAATTTAGATCCATTTCCCACTGGTCTGGTCTGCACTCATTGAATTTACATTACCATTGATTAACCCATTTTGATACTTGGAACCAAGTAATCTCCTGTGGCATCATACTGATACTAAATAATAATGTTTTGACCTTACTGATTGGAGTGTTTTTGAAGCTGCTGATGATCTGGATGAGCTCACAGAGATTGTAACATCATATATCAGTTTCTGTGAGGTTATGTGCATTCCTACCAGGACTCATCTAACTTGCAACAACGACAAACCGTGGTTCACTGCAAAACTCAGAAAGCTCCGACAGGCCAAAGAAGATGCTTACAGGAATGGGGACACAATCTTGTATAAACAGGCCAAATACACACTGGAAAAAGAGATCAGAGTGGCAGAGAGGAATTATTCCAATAAGCTAAGGATCCAGTTATCTTCCAGTGACACAGATTCAGTGTGGAAAGGGCTGAAAGACATCACCAATTACAAGACACCATCCCCCAGCACTGTGGAGAATCAACAACTGGGAGACGATCTGAATGAGTTCTACTGCAGGTTTGAAAAAACACTATTGGCACCTCCTGCAACACCACCACACTGATCGGCCTCATCCAGGACGGTGACGAGTCTGCTTACAGACAGGAGGTTAAGGAGCTGGCTGTCTGGTGCAGTCTTAACAACCTGGAGCTTAACATGCTCAAAAGAGTGGAGATGATCGTGGACTACAGGAGAAACCCCCTTGCACTCCCCTCACTCACCATCATGAACAGCACTGTGACTGCAGTGGAGTCATTCAGATTCCTGGGCAGCACCATCTCTCAGGACCTGAAGTGGGATATTCACATTGACTCTATTGTCAAAAAGGCCCAGTAGAGGTTGTACTTCCTTCGCCAGCTGAGGAAGTTCAACCCGCCACAGGAGCTGCTGAAACAGTTCTACTCTGCCATCATTGAATCCATCCTCTGCACTTCAATAACTGTCTGGTTCAGCTCAGCTACCAAATCTGACCTCAGAAGACTACAGAGGGTAGTCCGGACTGCTGAGCGAATCATTGGTACAACCCTCCCCAGTCTCCAAGAAATGTACTCATCCAGAGTGAGCAAAAGGGCTGGTAAAATCACTCTGGACCCCTCACACCCAGCACACTCCCTCTTTAAACTGTTGCCGTCTGGTCGACGCTACAGAGCTCTGTGCACCAGAACGACCAGACACAGGAACAGTTTCTTCCCTCAGGCAATCCATCTCATGAACATTTGAACTCTTAACAATAAACATGAAACACACAACACTATCATACTTTTTATTTTTTATTTAACACACACTTATTACATTTCAAATTTGCACCTAACATACCTGTACTAAACTGTCTATTTTGTATATTGTTTGTGCTAATTTGCACATTGTCCATTTTGTATATTTGTACATTATTTTTTTTTATAATCTGTGTCCTGTCCTGTCGCATAATTCTGATTCTGATATACACAAAGTGAGTACCTCAGCAGGTGGTAAATTGAGGAATGTCACATATTGTGAGAAAACTTTGGAATATGGCTTATTTAGGGTATACAGGAAAACAAAGGACACCACAAACAAATAACAGGATACGAGTATGTATAGCAGGATGTGAGTGTGTTAATAGTTCTGTTCACAGCATCAGTTTTACCTCCTGAATGGATGACTGCTCCCATCCATGTGAAGGTGGTGTGGCAGAGCAAACAGGGCAGAGAAGCTGAACGTGGATGATCTAGGGACGGGTCGATCAATGTGGGCTCTGCTCAAGTTCTCCAGCATTGTTATCGAAAGGCTACCAGATCCTCCTTTCATTCAGAACATCTCTGGTCCTTCTGATAACACAAATGGACGAAGAAAGAGACAAAATGAGAGCGTGTTGTGGTGGCTACTCCCGCATAACTCATGAATGCATCTTTAAGGAATTAGTTCACCCAAAACTGAAAATTCTGCATTAATTACTCACCCTCGTTGTTCCAAACCCGTAAGACTTTTGTTCATCTTTAGAACACAAATTAAGATATTTGGGTTAAGGGTCAGAAAAGCTCTCAGATTTCATCAAAAATATCTTCATGTGTGTTCCAAAGAAAAATGGGGGTCTTATGGGTTTGGAACCATACAAGGGTGAATAATTAATGACAGAATTATAACTATCCCTTTAAAGGGACAGTTCACAAAAAAAAGAAAAGAAAGTTCTGTCATCATTTACTCACCCTCAAGTTGTGCTGAAGTTGTTTGAATTTCTCTTCTGCTGACAGAAGCCACTGACTTCTATAGTATTTTTCCATCATATGGAAGTGAAGGCTACCATCAAATGTTTAACAACATTCCTCAAAATATCATTCTACAAAATACAGAAAGAAATTATTACAAAATTTGGAACAACTTGAGGGTGAGCAAATTATGACAAAAGTGTCATTTTCGGGTGAAGTATCCCTTTAACTATCCTTTATTTTCGTTACATGAATCGGTTAATCCATCTAGATGATTTGTTCTCAAATCGAACTGATCCGGTTCTCAAATTCATTTTGAAGATCCGGTCTCCATTCATTGTAAGTGCAAAGAAAAGAACGACCAGCATGGACTTCAAACAACCTAATTTTATTTCATACAGGGGTGCGTTTCCCAAAAGCAACTATGGTTACCAATAGAGTTCAATGGATCTTACCACCATAGGTAGCTAATGATGATTTTGGGAAACACACCCCAGGTTGGAAACGACATGAAGGTGTGTAATGACAACAGAATTTTCAATTTTAAGTGAACTATCCCTTTAAATGTCACAACTCCCTGATGCAAGCATTTGGTAAACAGTCTCGATTATGAGGCCGTGTTACAAGCGAACTACAGTAAAAACTCTTTTTTTAAACCATTACTCCGCCGAAGATTCACAAATTTCATTCATTTCGGCTGCTGTTAAAGCAAAGATCGATGTGCTTGTTTACGTTATTCATTCTCCATGTGTTCCTCAGCAACACAATTCATCCCGCGCCCACTACTGGACCATCTGGGAAGCTTCGCAAAAGAAATAGGCTTCTACAACAAAAGACTTGTCTTGCATCAGTCTGTCATCATTTGCTCACGCGGCAGTGAGAGCTTTTTATGGGCTCTTTGAAAAAAAACACAAACGCATCTCAACAGCCTCGACCTAAATATATGACTTTGCTTTATGTTCCACTTTCCCTGAAGCATCATGCCAGTTTCCCTTTGTTCGCTGAACGTGCCAGGACACGAGTCCATTTCCCTTTCCAAAGTGTAGACAGGTAAAACGACGACGTCTGGGTAAACCTGAGGAGAGGCTATTTGGGAAGAAGGGCATCACTTCCCATTCTCGCGTGACTGTTCTATTAAAACTCGATACGAATCAAACAACCCAGCTGGCCGTGTTTCAATGCATCATTTTCTATTGGTTACATGTTCCATCACTAGCTGTTATTCAGTTATTCATGGCGGGATTGACGCACTGGGTACTCAATGTACCTTACGGTGATCATGGCTCGTTTGTTATTTACAAACAGCGCAACAATGCACCATTCATCCAGGGGGGAAAACGTAGTTTAACATCAAACTCCCTGTTCTAACAGTCCACACAAACAGTAGTGCATCGTAACAATGTTTCCACTCACCGTCATGTGCTCCGCGTGCAAAGTGGGGATATTTAAGTAACTTCAGTGATGACGGAAACAATAAATATGATGGTTTACACTTCAGGAGAAACTAATCCATAAATGCGGATGTGGGCTGTGCGGGGTTAATGGCTCATTCCTGTGGCATCCCCAATACTCGCCCCTCCTATTTGAGACTGTCTGACCAGACTGCAGTCCAGACTGTGGCGCGTTCACGCCCCAACACGTGCACGCGCGCCATTGTGCGAAGGGTCAAGATGTGCTTGAGACAAAAAATGAAATTCATGCTTGATATGCTAATATTTAGTAAGGAAACTGATGTTTCCGTTTCGCTTCATGAGCTCAATGTTGAAGCTCAGCAGGAAGCTATCTATAGGCTATTGAAATCCATATTCAATCCAATAACAGGGCTTCAATCTTTTTTTGGATCCCTAATTTAGATTTAGATAATCCTTGTTGAGTTGACCGTGACAGGGATACAATTTAGCACACCAGCGCTTTATCTTAAAGAGGCGGAGCAGAATTAAAATAAATTGGATTTAAATTAAATTGAGCTTTTTAGTCATGCTATTAATCACTTCGTCGCAGAATTTGTGATTTAAAAATATAAATGAACAACAATTATTATTTTTATTATTATTATTATGATGATTATTATTATACAAAAATACATTTATTTGTTTCATGACGACTTTAAAAGGTAAAAGTCATTTATAAATTGATATTAATCATTAGGCTGGATTTCAAATAAATGCCGCCTTTTATCTTGCTGTTTATGGATTTACTCAAAATTAAATAATTAAATAAATGTTAAAATATATAAATAAATCGTTAAATACATAATTAAATACATAAATATTCATTCATTCATTAATTTCCTCCACATTTCACTTTCAGGGTTACGGTTGTCGGGTCGAGACATGCATAAAATGAATGATTGAATGAATAAATAAATATTTATGCATTTATGTATTTAACGATTTATTTACGTATTTCAACATTTAATTATTAAATTTTGAGTAATTTGGCCCTCCATAGCTGTTGATTTTTTCAGTGTTAATGTATATTTTTATGTCGAGATGGTGAAAGCAGAGAACAATCTTTTATTTGGGACAAACGGATATTTAAGAACAAAAAGGGAGATTCTTAACTCTACACACACACACAGTATAGCTCAGTCTTTATGACGTAGTACGCACGCGTGATTGGGCGGGGCGGCGTAAACGTTCTAACGCGGGAATATACAAACGCTCTTTAAGAATTCTGCAGCTCTGCGTTCGATTTTTTTATCAGAACGTTGCTATAGTAACCTTGACTGAACGCTCACCTGTTCCGTTTGTCTGCTCAACAGAGAGCGGGGTAGGTGGTAACTCACCATGGGCGTAAGTTAGCGCGTAATGTTGTGTCAGACTTCCTGTTGTAACAGTTTAGCGATCTCCACAGACATTATACACATCAAGCATCATCGTTTAAAAGAGAATATTGACGGCTTTTGAGACTAAGCGATCAGAAAACACACATGGATAACTGCAGTGGGAGGCAAGAGGCGAGGAAACCTCTTACAGCCAGCACGTGTTTTGGGCAGGTATGTGTTTTGGGGACGTGTGTGTTGGTCATTTTGATATTATGTTAATAGCTACAGATACACACGGTTTATAATGTACTAATATAGTAATATTTCCAGAGTTATTTCTTAGTGCTTATTGTGTGTTGTAGTATGCATTCACTGCAGAGGAGTATCAGGCAGTCCAGAATGCTCTGAGGCAGAAACTCGGACCTGAATATATCAGCTCCAGACAGGCTGGAGGAGGGCAAAAAGTGAGAATTAATGCACTTAATGTACACTTATCAATATTTAGCCTTTAGCTGATTTAATATAAAGTTGATTATCTTGCTGTTTTTTCATATTATTAGATCTTTGTCTTGTTTTTTTGCAGGTGTGCTATATTGAAGGTCACAAAGTTATAAGTCTGGCCAATGAAATGTTTGGTTATAATGGATGGTCGCACTCAATCTCTCAACAAAATGTTGGTAAGGACACCATATTTATAACAAAAGGCACATTCTCAAACATTCCCATTAATGCTGCATTCACATCAGGTTTCAGGATTAGTTTAGGGTTTGTTACTTAGTTTTAAAAAGACTGGTCAATCTGTGTTACAGACTTTGTGGACCTGATCAATGGGAAGTTTTATGTTGGAGTCAGTGCCTTTGTGAGGGTTCAGTTAAAGGTAAGAGCTCTCGATAAGACAGACACAGCATTGTGAGGAGCATACCATTTCTTCAGCGTTTTTTCCACAGGATGGCTCGTACCATGAGGATGTAGGATATGGGGTGAGTGAAGGCCTCAAATCTAAAGCTCTGTCACTGGAAAAAGCAAGAAAAGAAGCCGTCACAGATGGACTGAAAAGAGCACTCAAGTAATTATTTCTGCTGCTATGTATGCTTGATTCTGATTGGTCAGTTGTGGCATTCTATGGTCAGTGTTTTTTGTTTTTAGTAAAATTTAGTAAGATTAAAATAAATAAAACTACTATTTAGCAAGGATGCATTAATTTGAGCAAAAGTGACAGTAGAAACATTTAAAATGTTACAAAACATTTCTATTTCCAATAAATACTGATACTAGTATGAAATGTTTCTTGAGCAGAGGGTTGCTAGGTTTTCACAACAAAACCCACCCAATTGCTACTCAAAACTAGCCTAACGGCGTTTCGAGGGGGTTTCCCGGTAAAAATCACATTCCAGGGACTAAATATCACATTATTGGGGTCGCTTCAACCCGTGGCAAAATTGTTAAAGTAGCCCAATTCCGCAGGTAAACTGCAGACTTGGCAACACTGCTTGAGCAGCATATTGGAATGCTTTCTTTTCTCGGACACTAAAGACTGGAGTAATGTCTGCTGAAGATTCAGCTTTGCCATCACAGGAATAAATTATATTTTGAAATGTATTAAGTAGAAACTTTATTTTAATTTGCAATAATATATAAAAATATTGCTGTCTTTGCTGTATAAGAGACCCAAAACATTTGAAATGTATGTATCCAACATATTTTCTCTTACATAATAATTTAAAATCAAAATGATTTATTTATTTGGTAAGAAGCCATATAAGTAGGATAAAATATAGTCAGCTAGTTATTACCACAAAATCCCATTAAAATTACTGCAAAATAAGACCTTTCTACTTCACATCAGGATACTGATCACCCTGTCAAGATTAATTTTGCGATGATTGACTGACCATACATTATAATTTTTATAACTGTTATTGAATTTTAATGTAATTGTTATTTCAATTTTATAAGGTGTTTTGGAAATGCACTTGGAAATTGTATTCTGAATAAGGAGTATCTCATAGCCATCAATAAAATACCAAAGCCGGTAAGAAGTAATCCTGTCAACATTTGGGCCAAATTTGTTGATACGCTGACTTATTTAAATGCATTTTCTTAATTTCTGTACCTGAAATATGGTGTACATTCTGTTATCTCAGCCACCTCCTATGTTAGACCCAGACAAAATCAAACGCAGTGATAGCGAGCCGTCCGTGGAGAAGGCCAGGTTTGACAGCCTGGCCCGAGCCAACAGCAGGGAATTTATCAAACCAGCGGAACCAGCCAACATCCCCTCAGAGCGGATAGGAAGTCACCCTGTACGCGGAGGGCATGAGAGCGGTGCTGGATCTAGGACTTCATTGACAAACACGGCAGCACATTCTGGCAACACGTCAGCTCACCAGGACTCTGAAAATAGGCCCAGCAACACCTCAAGGTGAGTTTATTTGGTGCTAACTTCAACTACAACACTAGCCAGCTGCACTTATGACAAATCTGCTTCTTAGGTCAGCAGCTGACATGGCTGACCTGTCCTCGTCCGATCCTCTACTGGACTCCAAGCAGCAGAGGAAGCTGAGACAGCAGCAGCTGCAGCAAAAGTTCAGACAGGAAATGGAGGCTAAGAAGCTGCTACAGTCCAACGCTTCCGCTGAGCAGCTACCGCTGCAGTCTAAGCAAGGTGTGATGGAAAATTTAAGGGTTCATGTTTTAGCCATGAGTATAAAAGATTTAAGTCTTTGCCTGCAGGAGTGTCAGGTGTGAAATGCTCTCCATCGGTGGGTTTATCGTTTTAGGACAGGCTGTAGGTCCTGTTAACCACAGTACACCAAACGGTAACCTGGTGACAACTAAGCAGGAAGAGTATCTGGCTGGTAAGGAGTATTTTAAAGAAAGGTGTGGTCATGGTACATGTGCACTGGGAACATATAAATGATCAGCAGTGACAGTGATGGTAAATACTGGCCGATTTAAAGCAGGACTTTTCAAACTGGGATCTAGATGCTGTTAGGATAGCAAAAAATTTAAATTCTGTCATTTCAAAAAAATTTTTAAGCTTAAACGCCAGTCCTCTTTCATTGCGATTCCATAAAGCATGGCCAGTGTCTATGAATTTCTCATTTTGTCTTTAAAATGACAAGAATTACTAAATGACATAATTAAAAAAAATTCTCCATTCAATAGGTCTCACTAATCTGGTGGAAAGACTTTTGGTGATTGAGGTTTTAATACAGGAAAAGGCTATTAGATTGTAAGGTGAAATATTTAAACATTTCTCACTTCTCAGATGATCCGGAATTATGGGACTTCACTCTGGACGGCATCGATATGCTTGACGATCATGGAACCCGCTCCACAGAACCTCCCCGTCCCACGACACCGAGCCAGCACAAGATGATGACGCGCAGCAAGACCCCGCAGAGAGACCAGCACCTGAGACCACCAGCTCAACCTCAGGGCCATGCTGTTCCTCAAGGCCAGGGAGGATATGGCCAGTATAGATCCTCAGACATGAGAACTACAGCAGGAGCAGGTACAGTCTGACATGTTTGCAGAATAAATACATATATATATATATATATATATAAAAAAAAAATCTTTGCAATTAGGCAAGTATATACATGCCCAGTTCTGGTTTTGCCTCTTCACTCATGTAAACATCCCATGTCCCCATTAATATAAATAGCCAGGGACTTGACACTCTCAGAGCTGGCAGCCTGTGGCCCACAATTCGTAACAAGCCTGTGCTTGTTGACTTTGCCTGTTCATTAAGAGAAAATAACTTTTGCTTCTTTTTAAATATGGACCTCTGGTAACGATGTTGTAAATGTAACTGTTGAAGGTGGACCACAGAGCCCATACAGACACGGCCAGATGATGAAGAAACGAAGACTGGACACGTAATGAAATTAACTATTTATAGTTTTCTTTTAGAAAATATTTTTAAGATTTTTTTTATACTAATTTGTGAATATAAAAAGCTAATAAATGTTTGTGTTTGTCTTTTTGGACGGAACATCCTAATTTGTAATGTAAAACAGAAATAGGACTATTTAAAATTTTATTTCTGATGTTTGGAGAATAAAAATCTGGAATGGATTGAAACTGTATTCCCGGGCTATTTTACCACATTTTACTATTTTTATTGGTAGCTGATGGCAGGGGATGTGAAAAGCTGTGGGTAAAATTCTAAAAAACACCTTGTAAGAAAAAGTACAATGTAGTGGGAGGACAAATCCAAAATGTTTTATTAAGCATTTGAATATATATATGTACATATTTGTTTTTAACGCAAAACCATAGTTAATCACCAAAAGGACCCTGGATGGAAACCTTTTTGAAAGAAAACATCAGCAGCAATTTTTGACCCCACAAATTTAATGCTGTTTTCTACGGGAACACGTGAGTTGTGGATTGTGAAACCATGCAGTTTTCAGAATTTCAGTTATGTGACGGGATCGTGTGACTGTGATTAGTGGTATTTCAACGGTTTTAACTGTCTAAATGCGGTTTTGGTCAGTTACAAAGGATTCAAATCTGTGAACTCAAGTATCAAAAGTAACAAATAAACCCTCCCTGGTCGGTTAAACCTTTAAACGCTGTGTTTTCTGCATTGCAGTAACATTTACCTTCTCTAGAGAAGTCAAGCAGATCATTTTAGAGGTGACAGGATGTCACTTCCGCAAACAATTGGCACTCAATTTGTGGTATAGAAAAAATGGTTTGGGGGAGTGATTTAAACTGGTAATGAAGTGCTGTAGTTTAATACTGTACTTCTATGTTGCTGCAGTCAAATGCACCATATTAAATCTTTTTCACCACAAAGATCAAGTATTTCATTTACTACAGCAAGGGCTTTGATGGTTAGACGGGGAATACATAATCCTGTGGTTTAAGGCTAGCTTAATTCAAATTGAAAGCAACATGTGATTGGATGACGAAATGTGCTTTCAAACAGGATGCTCACCCTCATCCAAATTAAGCCTTCTATCCACTTACATTCAAAGGTTTGGATAGTGGTGAATGTCTATATAAGATACACTGTATTATTGTAAGCTCATCATAAATGATATAAAAAAGAGAGTCACGAATTAACAATGCTATGAAATACGTGCAAGTATGAAGAGCTATAAAACCCTGCTTAAACCTCCCTCAATTGCACATCCTCTTCCTTTCATTTCAAAGTCCAACTTAAGCAAATTAGGACAGAAGTTCCCCAAAACTTGTCTCTAAAATGCCGTTACTCCTAACATTCCTTCCTTCCTACCTTCTTTATCCGTCTACCAACAATCTAGACTTGTATGTAGGATACACTCATTCAGGCTTGTGTTGGTGGTGTGGTCTTCTTTTTCCATCCATTCACTAACTCTACTGTAGGTAAACTGCAACACCATCACTGTATTTCACTGCCTATTACAATAAGGACGGTATCTGTACTATAAGGCTATATATCTGATGTTTAAGACAAAAACCAGTTTAACCCTTCCTGTGCCTCTTTATCAAATGTACACATTCATCTATCAGTCTGTAAATAGCAGATTCGAATAACCCGAGTCACATTATATGGACCTGAAAGTCTTTCCAATGTAAACTGTTGTATAAAACACGTCCATGTAAAGGACTAGGTCCGATAATCTCAACCCCACGAAGCACAGCTTTTCCCATCCTTGAACCAACCCAGCTGTTTCAGCTCGCCTGAGTGGTGCGTAGATTGGCTGACCCGCAGCTGTTTCCAGACTGGTGAGCTCCTGAGGGTACGAGGAAGCCCTGTTGTAGTCCTGCGGGGGGAGCGGTGGATGACAGCGGGCTTGTCTGAGCCCACTGGGGCATGCTGTAGGTGGGGCAGGTGTAACCAAACTGCTGATTGGGCACACACAGTGAACCCTTCCGCCCGGCTGTAGGGTTGACGGTGGCTGGCATGTGACCACCCATGGAACAAAGCTGACCTGGTGCAGAGTATTTACGTGGCATCTGAGGAAGAAGACAGTTGGCTTTGATTAGTACTAATCGACCAATCAAGATTTATTCATATATAATGTTACAACCATGCTGAATAACACTATAATGCACTGAGCTACTTATATATGTATATCACTATGCAAGCCCACTGTTAAAGTTGCAATGAAACAGAAATAGCAACAGACCTTTTTTTTTTTCTGACAACACATCTGAGTGCATAGTATAGGGCAGAGACTTAGTTTAATTCATTGCACTTAAAAATTGAGCTTAAAGTCGATAGTGGAGGGGCAGGGTTCAAACAAACTGAATGATTGTAGAAGGCTGGCACAGGTCACCAGATTGAGTTAATACTTTTCACTTTTTTTTTTTTTCCCCATTCTCAATACAAACTATAATAAGCATTTACAAAAATGACAATTTTAATTTCATGCCAGCTTTAACATTGGTAGATTTGTCAAAGACTAAAGCTCTGTAGTCTGTACCAAAACCTGCTGAGGTTTGACTTCCAGATGATTTCAATAAAGTGTGACATTAGCATGCTACTAAGCTAACAGTGTGATACTCTAATAAGCATAGAAATGCTCAACACACAAAAAAATTGGGATAAAATAAGTTTTTAAAACCACATTAGCCAGGATTCCATCTTTAGTTGCCAATTTAACTTGTGTGCAAAAATATAAGCAGTATTTTAATCTGACAAAATTGTCACTTCCTAATAAACTGGCACTAAATATCACAAAGAAAAGTGGGAGAAGAAAAGACTTGCGCCTCAGAGCGAGCAGACGAAACGCAATGAATGCGGTCATTGTTTCCGTGGATGCCTGCTGTTCAGGAACAGTCGTGTAAGACAGTTCTGGGAGGCAATAATACAGAAAGACTGCTCGGGCATTACAGAATGCTGCTGTGCAACAAGATCAGTCCGCTGATTAGTCAGGTTATGCATCCCATTCCGCAAAGTGTAATTTTGATGCGCACGGAGAAATTTATCCGACAAATGCGTTTCCATCTCCCATTATTTACATTAACCCTTTTTTGCAGAAGACAAAAAAGCACCTCAAGCGAGTGTAAAAAATTTTAGCGAATTCTTTCTTCCGAAATTTGACGTTTCTGATGCAATACTTCAAAATGCGTATTAAAACAGGGTGATGGAAACAACTGTGCAATCTTGGAAGGTTTTTTAAATGTATTAAATGAAAATTAAGTGTAGTTTTTCTGGCATAGTAAGAGTTAATGCACATCATGGGTTTGCGCATTCTTTTTGGAGCCTTTCTTGACCTGTGGCATCTTGTTCTTGGCATCCCTGGCCCAGTTATCAACCAGCTGATGGAGGTCAGCTGTGAATGTGCCCTTGTGTGGCAGATTAGCAGCAGGTGCTTGGTCCTGGTCATGGCTCTGTCCATTCTCTTCTCTCACTGGACTTGTGGTACCTGTATGCCACAATTAATATTCACCTATTAGAAAGACGTGAGCATTTTGAGAAGAAAAAATTATCTAAATAAAATGGTGAAAGTCCTACCTTGCACATGAATGTTTGAGCCTGGTATGGATTCAGTCTTTCCAGTGGCTGACTGATTGACTGAACTTCCATTCTGTACAGCTTGTTTGTTCCCTAGACAAAATCAAACAACATTTTTCATGTCATTTTTTCACAAGCTTATGTTACAGTTGGATGTAAATCACTAAGCTCTGATACCTTGTTGAAAAGAGCCAGTACCGCTACCGCTTCTTGACCTGGTCCCCTTGCCCTTAGTGGGTCTCCTTCTGCCTGTTGCGATAGCCACGGTGGGAGGGATCACCACAGAGGCCGGCGTTTTGCCCAGACGTGTATAGAGTTCCTCGATTTCCTTCTTCTGTTTATTCTGTAATGCCTGGATCTCACCCATATGTCTGAAAAAACAAAAAAGTTAAATTATTGATCACAAGATACACAGTTATCATGAATGAGCTCACAGAAAACACAAGTACCTCTCCCTGAGCTTGTTCATCTCTCGTTTAAACCCCTCATCTTCTGGTTCCGAGTCGTTGTCACTGCTGAGGTAGTGATTGGTGATGGACACGCTGGAAGGGGTCATTTTAGACTCTTTAGCAGAGTCTGGTCCCT
Source organism: Barbus barbus (assembly GCF_936440315.1). Classification (NCBI taxonomy): domain Eukaryota; kingdom Metazoa; phylum Chordata; class Actinopteri; order Cypriniformes; family Cyprinidae; genus Barbus; species Barbus barbus. Next base: position 11,541,661 of record NC_136726.1, on the reverse strand, counting down.
CAGCAGAGCTTATGGAGGAGCTCATTCCTTCTGCTGTAGTCACTAAGAAGCGGCCCACTTTGATGTCGGTGCTGGAGGTCACCTGAAAGCGGCCGACTGTAGTGGTAGATGGGACGGGTTCAGGGCTGACCCTGGGAGGGGTCTGAGATTTATGAACAGTGTTTTCAGGGCTAGAGAGAGATGATGGTGATGATGAGGAAGAGGATGACGATGATGTTGTTGTTGAAGATGGGGTGATGGAGGAAGATGAGACTATGACTGCTGGATCTTGAGCAGTGCCTGGGTCTTGATCATTGGCCACAGAAACCTGAAATGGAGAATGAGGATGTACATGAACTTGCTGTACAAATCTTTCAGGCATAAAATCTGAGGCCTAGTGTACACTGATTAGTATATAAAGCTACCTGAAATCGTCCAAGTTTGAAAGCTTTCTCGGTTGGTGATGTTGTTGGCTCCTTCTCCTCAGCGCTGGTCTGTCCATCTGGTTGAGTTACAGATATGGAGGTCTGTAAAAGAGAGTGCGTGTATAAACATGAATGAGTGTAAAATACAATGTACCATTTTTAAAGGTCAATGACAAATAAGACTGTCTACAGTAAAGAAAAGGAATTAAAAATCTAGTTAAAAATACATATGCCAAGATTTAAAAAATGTACTCTTTTAAACAAAATCACATGTAATTTATGAATGAATGATTCAATGACTCACTCAAGATGTACTTGTTTCATTACTGTTTGAATCAGCGTTCTTGAACGAGTCTCTTGTATGATTCAAAGACAAATACATTTTAACAGCCCCTTTTCGCCACCTATTGGCGTAACTATGTAATCGATAAATCTTCATTTGAAGTGTCAAAATTACTTTCAAAAGGTGATTTACTCCATTTTAATCGCTACCATAGACATCGTACACACAGTTTATATCTGAACTATAAACTTTTATCCCAGTACTTCTGTGATTTTAATGTTTGTAACAGAAATAATGATACTGTGTGGATGAAAAGACTGTGAAGTGTTTTCATTCATGACAGATGACAGCTGCTCTCTTTATTTAAATGTTCAAATCACACTTACTGGTGTGATCGTACTCTGCACAGACGAACCAAGTGATCACAACATTGTGATCGCATACGACAAAGGATGATGAATGAAACAGATGAATCATTGTAATTTAGGAATAGAATCACGCTGGTATTTGCATCGTGTTCGCGATCTTTAACGATCTATTAAATTAATGTGCTTTGTCATGCTGGTGGTGACACCTCTCTTGCAACACGTTTAGCTATCACAGATATTATAATTAGCTTTTTTGGCTTTTGATCGCAAATGTAGCCAAACTTTGGAGCAAGGTCCTGGCAGATCGCTGGGTCCAGTCCCCACAGATGAAGAAAAAAAGAAGCGCATAGGAATCGATAGGCGGAATCGAAATTTAAATTTGACAACAAGTATCCGATTCCTGACCTTAACCGGAATCGATTTTCGATTCCCAACCCTAGCCAAGACAGCATTTCTAATTTTCATTTATTTTATTTCAGTTTTTAAAAAATAATATTTTAATATTAAATTCAATTTTAATAAATTAATTTAGACCAAAAATAATTAAGCATCATGTCATCTAAATAACAACATAGACATTGAATCAGCAAGTTGGTAACTTCCCCCACCTGTGGCCTTTGTGGGGATGGATCTGCAGATGGTGTCTGGGCATAGCTTGTGGGTGTCACAATAGAGGCAAAAGCACCAGGTGCAAAGTTCCCACTGGAACTGAGAGACAAACTGGAAGGCATCACACCGGAGACAAAGCCAGTATTGTTAGTGCTGATAGTGTTGGGTGGAGAGGATGTAGACGTCTCTCCAGATCCATCAGGTTGGCTGGAGGAGCTCTGGGAAGAGTCCTTGAAAAGGGACCGCAGCTTCTGATCTAAAGCATGGATGTCTTCAATTCCAGGCGGCTTCCCCTGTACATCACTCTCACCATCTCCTGTCGCAGATAGTTGCGGGACAGGGACGACTTGCACCTGCTGGATGCCGGCTTGAGCTTGATCCAAGCCATTGCTTTCAGCCACAACATTTTGAGGAATCTGGGAAGGGGTGGGAAGTGACAGCCGACGTGGAACTAGTGATTCAGTTGGGGCTGGAGAAGGAGACGTCCTCCCTGTTCTGGTTTGCTGAGTGGTAGATGGTGTAGGAGTGGTTACTTGAGTGGTGACTGCTGTCAGAGTTGCAGTGGCTGCTGGATCAGGGCTCTGGTATTGAGAAGTATCTGGGGCAAGACCTCCAGGTGTGGATGGTACCACAGATATCTGGGTTGAGCCAGGTGCACAGCTAGCTTGGTCCTGCTGCTGAACACTGCTGGCTGGTGTGGGATCAGATGCTGGAAGTGAGAATACATGGAATCATTCTTAATGTTGGTTGGTTGGCTGAATTTAAATTTATTGTCATATCAGCTTCATCGGCTATTACGTGGCAGATACAAATGAAACATTAAACAGCATAATATCATAAATACTTGATATACATGTTTAAGCACTTTTAATTGAGGATGTGTAAATCATACCTGGTGTGGAGTCTTCAAATGATGTGTTTGCAGAAGGAGGTCCAAAAAACGGCTCGCGAAGTCTTGCTTCAGGCACTGGGCTAACTATGAAGCGCCGGCCTGCTGAATGTACAACCTGTGCTGCTACGCTAGGTGGCACACCTGTAAAATGCGAAATATGTCAAATGAGACAGGTTGCAAGATGGTGGTGGATAAAACATCACCACAAAGTACACTTACCAGGCACACTGGATGTTGAAATTTCAGGTACTTGCTGGCCCAAATTACTGCTCACCTGAAGTAATAGGAAAATTTCATTTGTAGTCTTCAAATCATTTCTCATATTTGTTCTTATGGTCTGAAAAATCAAACATACCTGACTATTTTTCTGAGCTTTTCCTTTCTGATCTGCCATCTGAATGACATCTCGAACCTGCTCTATGAAGGATTCCCGCTCGCTCTCCAAGATAAAATCACTTTTGATCTTGAAACGAAGTTACACACACAGAAGTTACAATCAAATTTTATTAAATATTTAAAGAAGTTAAACATCCTGGATACTGAGAATCAAAAAGGTTAATGCATAAAATGCTAAATGCAGAAAACAAACAAACAAAAAAACAATTGTAATAAATGTCATTGTAATTTCAAATGAAGAGGTCTCTGGCAATCAGTCCACTGAAAAAAGGTGAAAGTAAGAGAAAGGTGTACCATAATTTCAGCAATTTCTACAGGATTATCTCCATCCAAATCAAATTTGAATGTGACCATTTTCCTGTTATGGGTTTCCAGCTGACATTCTGCAACTCTGTCCCCAATTTTAGAAATCTACAAAAACAAACAGGTCAATAAGCTCACACTTTTATTATAGTACACTATACACCAAAATTTTATGTGATTAAAACAAATCAAATGATTAAAAACAAATCAAATTAGATTTGAGCATAACTTACATTCAGTACATTGAGCTTGAGCTTGGCCTTGGCCATCTTTTCGTGGCGTGAGCGGCTGCGTACAGAGCGGCTCTGGGGTCGTTTCGTAGAGCGCCCCTCATGCCTGCCCTCGTTCCCATCGCTCAGACCTGAAGCAGCATCGGAGTGACCACTGAGGGCAACATCAGTAGTTAAACTTCTCTCTACTGGAATGTCAATGTTAATGAACATGAATTTAAAAAAAAGATATTTTACCTTTCTGTGGAGGCTGGAACCAGAGATGTTTGAGGTTGTGACTGCTCTATTGGCTGTGGTTGGGACACGGTCAATGGTGCCTGTAATAGAGAATTGATTTAGAATTTTAGAATGCCACTCAACTCCAAATCACCCATAGCACACAATCACAAGGAGAAGTTCTTTGTCCAGAAAAAAGGCATTGTTTTAAATTGATGCAACGTGGATGCAATCTGAAGCTGAAAATTCAGCTTCGCCATCACAGGAACAACACAGGAATTTAAAAAAAAGAAAAAGAAAAAGTGTTATTTTAAATAGTAATAATTATTTGTTTTTACACAACATTTACTCAAAATTCACTGAAAACTAAGCATCTACCAACACTTGTCAATTTTTTTGTTTAGCATTATAAATACATTCAGAAAATATTGTGTAAAAACTATATACTTTTTAAATACACATATGTAAAAGCATTTTTCAGTCACTGGCACTGTAGATATTATTATCAGCACTAAAAACCCACATTGACGAACTGCTAATTCACACACCACAGTGTTAGGCACGACTAGTACCTGACAGGCCTGATATAGAAAATAGAGCTGTTCAGCATTTGGAGGTGGTGAGAAAACAGGAGGGCTGAGTTGACATGCCCATATCTGACAAGCATGTAAGAGCAGCCAGCATGCAAGAAAAGGATGGAGAAGCAAAGAACAGTAGCATTAATGTATGAGCCAACAAGAAGTTGGATGTTGTGTGCAAAGCAAGCACACACAACATTCATTAAGCAACATGCAGGCCAATGGAAGATGTAAGATCAGCCACCAGAGGGCACCTTTCATACTGTACCTGTAAGATTTGAGGGCTCGGAGGAGGAGCGCTGCCATCTTGAGGTGGCTGATGGTACTGCAAGGGGACGGTAGGTTGAACAGCAGAGGGCAAAGTGGCCGCCTGACCCATCACCTAAGAGGAGAGTACATGGATACTCTTGTTTATGTTTGACTCTGGTGTATGTTTAACAGACAACAGATATATAGAGCAACATGTTTTTGTCTTCATGTTATGGATCACATGAAATGTACCTGGGGTGTGGCCGCAGTTGCAGTCTGGGCAGTCGGACCCGGGGTCAAAGTACTGCTTGGTTGCTGCATAGGGGCCTGCGCTGGGTACTGTGACTGTTGAGGAGAAGCAATTTAGTGGAGAAAGCAAAGAAACAAGTTTTTTTCTTCAGATTAACATGACTAGCTCTGAAAACCAGGACTAGCTCTGAAAACCAGGACAGGTAACAAAACACAAAGGAAATGACTCGCCATGCTTTGTGGATGGGTCATGGTGTGCTGTGGATCAGGCTGTACAGTGCTGATAGATGTGCCTGGCTGGGCAGGGTGAGTCTCAGGGACAGACGCTGAACCTTGAGAGTCCACAAAACCTACAGCTGTGAGACAATAAGACTTTCAGAGCGTTTTCCCATACAAATACATTTCACTTGTTTTTTTTATTTTATTTTATTAGAGCAAAACGACTCATTTTGCAACACTAACTGGAAGCAGAGGCCCCAGGCTGCTGCAGTTGCTGGTGATGGTCTGCTTCATGTTCTTCAGACTCTATAATGACCGAGGCCAGAGCGGGACCAGGGGGCTTGGCTGTGGTGTCGGTATGCGGTCCTAGATGTGAGAGGTCATTCTCCTGCACCATCTTCCTCTTTTCTTGTTCCTCTCTCACAAGTTTTCTCTGCTCTCTCTTACGGGAGATCAGGGACACTCTGTCCTTTATGGCCTTTGCAATGGTCTTGTGGTCACCCTCACAAACATAGCCAGAATCGACCTAGAAGAAGAAGATTACTCAGAATTTAACTTCAAAAACAATGACAGGTCAATATTATAAGGCGGCCAAGGGGGAATTCTGCAGACTTTCAGGTTTTTTTTAAGCACTGAAAGACTGCAGAATAACTATATATGTATTAATTACATGTAAGGCCAAAAAATTTACCAATTACAGATTCAAAACATCAACCGATTTGAATCTGTAGTTGGGTAACAGAACAGAAATCCAAGTATCTTTACCATTTCTTGGGCAACGTCATCTGGGACGTCTTTATTCAAGTCAAAGGAAAATTCAATGGCTTCATTCTCTTTGTATTTCCCTTTCAGTTTCTTTACATCCTCAATGCGCAGCAACAACTTTATGGAAACTAGTTCTCCATCATCCTCCTCAGCTAGCTCTACTCGAACCCCAGTCTCCTCCTGGAAAAATGCATGACTTAGGAGGTCCTTGATGCAATACCTAAAAAAAAAAAAAAAAAAAAAATAGAAAAAGAAAGTTAATTTAATTTAAAGACCTGTACCAATAATTGAGAAGAACATATCAATATATTGATTAAAGACAAGAAATAAACAGAATTGTGCCCATCTTGTGACTCTATGTACTGAATGTGTTAAATATAATAAATAAGTCTTTCCTTCCTGTGATGGGGCAACCCAAAGCGAAGCCACAAGAGTTTACTTCCAATTAAATGCCAAACAGCTTATTGTGAAATGACGAGAGTAGACAGTTTATTGTGTAATCAAAATACCAATAACAAGCAGATATACGATTGTTTGCCTATATTTAATTATAAACAAGCACGAAATACACCAGGTCAAATTTTTTGAAATTGTATTTTGAAGCTTTACTACTTCCAGCAGGTCATTAAATATGAAAATATAATGTGCACTCTTATATCATCTAGAACATTATAATATAAACACCATAAAGTAAACACTGTCATTATCCATTAACAGTCAACTGTTCAGAATAAATGAGCAGTACTTTTTGATGGCGACCCACTCTGAAACTGCAAGCAATGCACAAAAGTGCCGTGTTTTTACTCTGAAACGTGAAGTACTACTCATGTAGTACCGTAGGCCTTACATTACATTAGTACTACTCTTCTTGAAGTTTAATAATCACATTAATTAACCTTATTGCAACTCCTGTTTTTTAACTCCCAAATTAACTCTTACAATGACACCGTGTACTAACTACAAGCGACACGGCAAAGGCTATTTTTTCCATGTTAGAGTTTTTTCCTAACTAACTGCGACGGCAACACGCAGAACGTCTATTTTAGAAACGGTTTCTATTTCCGCAACGTCGCAGCTGGAACAACATACAAACTATTTGACCGTAATAATCTCAGGTAATGATTGTGTGCTTTATTCAAAGTTAAACGTGTCTAATGTGAGTTTGAATGTCATATTGCGTGGCATTTATAGCTATATTGAAAGCAACAACAGATGGTTTACCTCAGATCTTGAAAATAAATAAATGTAAAGATGTACGTTAAAACTGAACTCACTGTATTCTATAACAAAGATGGTATTAGGTATCAGTCACTCTGTATGTACATTTAATAATGTTAAAAAGGTTTAATATTTATGAATTAGATTATAAAATTATCCATTTTGTTGTGAGTGCAGAGCTCTTCCAGAGAGAGCCCATCCACGCACGCTTCTGATTGGCTGTGATATTTGATTGATTGTGTGGACACCCAAATTGCTTATTTTATTGCTTAGGACACAGTGCGAGTCTGTTTTACTGGTTTACATACAAACCGATAATATACCAATGTTTTGAAAAATCAGTTTATTCCTCAGTAGTGACATCAAAACAATCATTTGTTTATCTGACTTGGGAGTATTTCATGTTAAATGTTAAATAAAGCATCCAAAATGTCAGTGGAAACTTGTTCAAACTCATTCTCCTCTCATTCTGATGTAAGCACATAACCACATGCATTGCTGGCTTAAGCCAGGTTAAGAAAAAGACATTGCAGATATTTTATGACCTTACATGTGATAAAACTGGATTAAAGACATTTTTAAATAATTGTGTGGTAATAACATAGATCTCAATAAAATCAGACACTGTATTTCATATGACACAAATGAAAATGAGCTGCAAGTATAGTCTGTTCAATATTAAACTGTGATGTAACCAATGAAACACTGAAAATACCTTACCACAAATTTCCAGTGGACAAGACAGAAAAACAGTTGAAAAATAGACCTTATGACAATACGACAACTGAACTCTCATTCTCTGTAAATGTCAGCCCACCTCTCATCTTTATTCTGACGTATACAACCCTCAATGATCTCCTTCACTTCAGGAATAGCCACTTTGTCAAAACTGCCAGGCTTCACCCCCTGTAAAAAGCACAAGAAACAATCAAAACACTGGTGTAGAAAACGGAGATGGCTTTAACTTGGGGCCAGATTTTCTCAAAAATACTACATTTTGAATCAAGTCTGAATGGACTTAGAGGCTTCAGCATTTACTGGTAGAGGTAAAAAAACAACTTACCACTGTGAGAGAAAAAAAGCAGAAAGGAAACACCCCCACAGGGGGCAAAAAGACTAAAATAGTGCAGCAAACAAGGAGAGGATGAGTGTGCGGGGACACTCTCCTCCGCCGGTGAAGTGTGGACTTACGCTGGTGACTCTGCGATAGATCTGAGCTGCATTTTGACACTCGGAGTACGGATACTCAGAAGTAGCCATCTCCAGCATACACATCCCAAAGGCATACACATCCACCGATTCGTCATACTTCTCCTCATACATCTCAGGCGCCATGAACTCAGGGGTACCTTAAATTAAAAGAATGGTTCAGAACTCTCTCAGTAGCCTATTACACCCTCTCAGTGAAGAGGTGAGAGGAAGATGATGCTGTCGTTGAAGACCGCTCGGGCACAACCTGCGAGAAAAGAGAGAGGTAGAGGGAAGGAGAGCAAAAAGGGGATAGAAAGTAAAAAAATAAAAAAAAAGAGGAAAGGGAAACTGCCCTCAGTTAGACTGCAATGATAAGAAGCCCAAGTTTCTCCATGTAAGACCTTCAAGGGCAGGACTGTGTATGAGAAAAACCAAACTAGTGCACAGCACTCACTCGAAGGCCTGGACTAACCACATGACTTTAAACAATACAGAATGAATTTAAGAAATCAACATATTTGTTGTTAGCCCAAATAGCAAGTTTAAAACAAGTCCGTGGTCAGAGGGCCCGATGCTTTTATCACAAGACCAAACCAAAACACTAGCAATGGAAAACAAACCTTTCAAAAAGTCCTACCTTTGGGGTTAACCTGTGAAGAGAAAAGGTTGAGCAATTCAAACATGTTACACTCCATAGCTTACTGAAAAGTGATGTTCTGTGCACCAGGAGAACTAGTAACCAAGTTACCCATTGACAAAGGTCTCACACGGACAAACTTCCCATATTGATAATGATTCAGACTGATATGTGTCACATAATACTGGTGGACTTACCAGGCTCATTTCTGCGTACTTACTGTCTGTACTGCAGTACACTAAATAATCCTTAAAGTAGAATAAGGGGAGACCTGAAATTAGAGCCTAACGCTTCCAAAACAAAACACAAAGATCTTAAAGCTAAAAGTATGAGGGAGATGAGCAGAGAGTTTAAGGCTTTGAGCTCCAGACACTGACACACTGAAAGAAAACAAGCATTTCCTTGTGGGAGGAAAAAATGAACAGATTCATTAGCATCATCATCATTAAATCATGGTTGACTGAAGAAACAGACCACAAATTTCCGAACCAGAGCAAAAGATCACTCACGGTACCTGCCAACCCAGGGCTCAGCTCTAGCTCTAGCTCTATCCCATGATCAGATCAGGTTTCCCTGCAGACGAGTCACAAAATACCTACAACCGCTCCACAACTACTTACTCTGTCTGTGGGTACCTGAAATTGTGGCAGAAGAGAAGACAAAAACTATGTTTGAACTAAAGGAGGGTGTCAAGAGACATCTTCCCGTAAAGCGGGAGCCCTGGTTTGCTGCGGTTCGAGCGCTCAGGGAAACGCTGTGGTCTGCTTTCTCACCACTGTCATTAAAACACGCTTTGAAAAGAAGCAGAAGAAGAAAAGAAACTTGAAAAAGAAACATGGAATGAAGGATTTGCCTTTCCCCCCAACCACAAATCTGAGTCAGACAATTCAAATGGATTTCGATTTAGAGGCGGTAATGCAGTTGCAAATACTTAGCCGTACCTATGACGCTCTTGGCAAAGGAGGCCCTCTTGAGGGTAGCCAGGCCCAAGTCTCCAATCTTGACAGATCCGGTAGGTCCGGTGATGAAGATGTTGTCACACTTGAGGTCCCGGTGGATGATGGGAGGTGACCTGGTATGAAGAAAGTGCAGCCCCTTCAGAATCTGCCGGCACCAGCTGCGCAGGACTTTGATCTTCATCTCCTTAAACCGTTTTAGATACCTACAAGGGCACAGAAAACAAGTCAATCATAGCAGGTGGCCTCGATGACGAAGACTGCTTAAAAAAAACCTGACAGGAACAAATAAGAGCACTTACGTCTTGAGTGTCCCAGATGTCATAAGTTCAGTCACCAGGACAATACACTTCCTGCCTTTCAAGGATGACTCCCAGGAGTCATAGAAGCGTACTATGTTGGGATGCTGAAGACCCTTCAGCATTCCGGCTTCCTCTTTAAAACGCTGCCGCTCTGACTTGGACAACTTGCGATCCTGAAAAAGAATTTCATATATTTGTAAGCATAAAGGTATGGTCACAATTTCATCAGCAAAAAAAGAACCACAGCTCACACAGAAATCTTTTTCAAAACAAGCAGCATTCTGTTGGTCAAAGTGGCAAATTTGCGTAAATGAAAGTTGCATGAGGAAATTTTTCTCTCTTACGTGAAAATCCCAGATTCCTATTGAAATGTCTGGATTTTGCTTGTGAAATTTCACCCATTTTTTAATTTGCCCTGTTTAGAAAACTTCTAAACTTATAAATGATAAGTGTCAAAGTGGCTGATAAGAGAAGGTACATTTTTTTCTTCATTACTTAAAAGGAGATGCTACATAAAAACTGCAGTGCTTTAACTCAATTTATAGTCACCTTTCTTACAAAACACCCTCAATACTCAACTGCTTTCATAGTGTCAACACCTCTGTGTGCACACTATCTTCTTTGATGATGACAAAAAAAAAAAAAGTGTGCTGAATTGTGGTTTCATCAAGGGGGAAATACTGCTGCTTGCAAAAACCTAATTTGCAATCAAAGTAGATGGTGCAGCACTAATATCATCTACAAAGAAACTTAAAGTGCTTGGCTCAAGCCCATTCCAGCAGTGTGACCGTTTTGCAGTCTGTGTCTGACTACAGTTAAAAAATGCACTCATTTCAACTGGCAATTCTTAGTTGACCTACATTTGGTGCGGTCAGCTGCCATCTCTGGAATGAGAAACATTTAGCCGTGAGTTTGCCTTTGCCAAGCCCAGCAGGGATGGGCATTCACACTAAGTTAGGGTTAAAACTTCTGTTATTACCGCTCACATGTGTACAATTAACACTATTAACACAATGCCGAAATGAAGTGAAGTTCTGTAGAAAGCAGTTTCAGTGCTGAATGATGTGGGTTGGAGGAAGGGGGACTCTGCTTTGCACCCCACCCTACAACAGACCTACTTTCTCTCCCTTCCTCTTTGACAATTCCAACTATGCGGTGCACTCTGTGGCCTATGGGACCAGACCAGCGAAGCGTGGGAGTATTTCCCCAGAGGAGGGTTGGCCCGCACACTGAACTCCAGTATGAGGATAAACCTCCTGGCATGAATCCGCCTCACGTGTGAGGGCACATACCACTTCAGATGGGAGATAAGGAATTAGGATTAGTGAGAGGATCTCAAACACAAATTACCTGGAAATACATTTAACAATTCATTTAAAATTGACAAATGAAGTTTAGGAGGTTGGGATAGAGTGCAAAGGTCTTGGCGCTTATAAGGGGCAGCACAGTTAGTTTGGACATTCATACGCTCATCTATCAGTCAGTAATGTTAATCAGTGAACACATGGAGGTCACATGCTTTGTGAATGTTTTTTGTTAGGATCCGTGTGGCCTAATTTCCGATTTAAAATGACTATAATGTTACATTAAAGGAATTAAAAAATCTAAATCATAGACTACCGATCAAGAGTTTGGTAAGATTTTTTTAAATGTTTTTGAAAGAAGTGTTTTATGCTCATCAATGCTGCCTTTATATGATCAAAAATAGAATACTATTGTGAAATATTATTACAATTTCTATTTTAATATATTTTAAAACGCAATTCATTCCTATGATGAAAAAGCCGAATTGCTGCTCAAGAAACTTCTTATTCTTATTATTATCTGTTGAAAACAGTTGCACTGCATAATTTGTGTTGTGGAAATTTTAATTTGATGAATATAAAGTTAAAAAGAACAGAATTTATTTGAAATAGTAGAGACTTTTACTATTTCAAATAAATAATTTATGCATTCTTGCTAAACAAAATAAATAAACCCTTACTGATCCCAAACGTTTGAAAGGTACTATAGATATATTTACTGTAAATTAATGGCTGTACTTAAGCGATTGTAACACTTACAGCACTTCCATCTCTCAAGAAGACTATAAGCAAAGCTCATGAAGTTCTGATGGGAGCACAAAGCCCCCGGAAGTGTTAACAGTACAATGAAACTTTCAGCAGGCAAAAATCTAATACATTTTTAAATAAATTTATTTAAAAAAATAATTAACTTAAATTAAAAAATTTTAAATAGTTAAAAAATACACAATTGTACCCAGTACAAATCATGTCAACTGGGAAAATAAATCTTTAAACAGTTTAAGGTTACTGCAGAAGATTAAATGGATTTACAGGGGTCCGTTAAAGGGATCAAATGCAGGGCGAAAGGCAAATGCAGGACAACTGGAATGAAACTCAAGCAGTTGCTTGAATGTCAGTGGTATGCACTCGCAATGATGACTCAGTTATCTGGCTAAACCGTATAACTGGAGTATTTAATGTGGTACATCGAGAGGGAACTTCTGTAAAAAAGAGAAGCATCTGAGATCCATTTTCATTTTCTTTTTTTGGTGACCTACATATTGTTCAAATGTGTTTAGCATGTGAGAAAGCAAAGGAGAGAAATGTGGGAGGGGAATATCCCTGAGTTTAACATAAGACTCTGGAGACAGATGGCCTTGTGGGGGAGATACATAGGCCCTTCCCTTTTCTGCAGCAGTGTGAACTTGCAGCTTATAACACATACCGTTGTATCACACAAGAAAGGCCAGGAGACAGAAAGAGACAGCGAGACATGAAATGTAAAAAAATTAAGATAAAGAGAGGCCGAAAGCTAGAGAGAACGACAGAGGCTTTTGTTTCAGCTCAGTGTATGAGCTGGCTATGCGTGAGGGCCATGAGCAGAACTGCAGCTCACGTGGTGCTGCCTCGTCATTGCTCTGCAAAAGAAGAGGCAGCAGGGGGTGGAGAGCAGCAGTAGCAGAGTCAAGCCTTGGCAAACCAGCTCACCATACTTCACACAGGAGATTACAATTGCTTTGGTGGTTGAACTTGACCCACTTTTGAAATCACATCTCTATGTGGCACATTGGTACATAAAAAAACTCCCTCTACATGATGAAAACAAAAAGGAGGAGGTCTCTGTATGCAAACAGACTTCTCAGAAGTGAGCCACAAAACTTATGAGCTGGTGATTTTCCGACAGAGGTGCTGTTGCTATGCAAGCACACCTCACAGAGATTACTTATGCTTTTATCATATCATAAACCAATAAAATTAGAACGGGTGCAAAATGTTTAAAAGCCCATGTTTCTCACAGTTCATTAATTATCAAAAATAGAATAATTAAGAGAAAAAAAATTTAAATGGCTGAAGACTGGTTCTGTCTCCAAAATAAAACAAAATCGTAGAAAATAAAAATTATGTTTAAAATATGAAAGTGTCACACTATGAAATATACACTACTACTCAACAGTTTGGGGCCAGCAAGATTTGTTTTGAAAGAAATTAATACTTTTATTCAGCAAGGACGCACTAAATTCTAAAGTGACAGACAGGATTTCTATTTCAAATAAATGCTGTTCGTTTGAACTTATAATAAACTAATAATAATAATAATAAAAAGTTTCTTGAGCACCAAATCAGCATATTAGAATGATTTCTGATCGTGTGACACTGAAGACTGGAGTAGCAGCGGATGAAAATTTTGAAAACAGAAATAAACAGAAAACAGTTACTTCAAATTGTAATAATATTTCAAAATATTACTGGTTTTAACAAGTAAAAGCAGCCTTTGTGAGCAAAGATTTTTCAGTTTTAAAAAACATTTAAAATTTTACCAACCCTTAACTTTAAAACTGTAGTGTTAATTCAAAATTGCATGATATAAATGCAATTCCAAAAAATGACGTAAAAACGTGTAAAGTCTAAAATTGCAATTTAATACAGTTTTTTTTACTCTGACATGGAAACAGGCTTCCACTGCAATTAAACTGTCTCAAAGTACACCTTAAATAAACACTATGATTTACTACATATGCCACACATCTTCCAATACACACCTGGTGGTCTAGAATAATCGAATTAGGAAATGAGGATTTTCTATTTAAGGATGATACTACAATACTGGGGCTACGGCCAAAGATGACAACAGCTATAAAAACACAGGCCAAATGCCAGATGTGTTAAGTGTCAGATGTGTGTATTGAGATGCTTCAGAGGTGTGACAAAAAGGACTAGTAAAAGTATTTCCTATTTCTAAAGAGATTATACAGCAAAATGAAACATGAACAATATAAGCTGATGGCACATGGTGTAGATGAGGCATTGAAGTTAAAATCAAACTGACTACTCATCAGACTGTCATTTAAAGGTGCTATAAAGGCCTCGAGACAGGGTTGTAGGTTTCAGAGAATGAGAACGTATACTTCAGTCCCAAATGAACAGATCAGATAGTGATTTACCACCGTCAAGAGTGCCAACATCGTCAAGTGTTGCACTTTGTTATCCTAGCTGTCAAAAGCTGTGACATCCTACCCATAAAGCGTAACACTCAGGTTTCGGAAGCAAAAACTCCATTTATCTTCTCCATAGGGAAATTTAATTTAAACTCATAAACCTTTAAAGACAGAACTACTGTCAGTTCCTAGTCTGTTAAATGACCTCTGTTCTCATTATTTCAACTTTTCATTTTAACGGTGAAAAATGAAATTACCCATGATGCTGTACAGAATGAAGCACCACAAATGGTGCAATCAAGTCCTGCTATGCTATCAAAATATTTGTGTAGTTCTATTCCTCATTGAACTCGTCAATTACATACTCTTGTACCTTTTTCTATTGGTCCAATTTTTTAAATACTTTTTTGCTTCAAATAAAAGTTTATAATGAAACAGAAGCAGAGAGTGCTACACGGGTGTCTTTATAAAGCCACTGGAGCTCATTGAATGTGGTGGAGGTAAAAATCTAATTATATAGACAAAATACTTCCAAGGCACTCACATGGTAATATAAAAAACCTTTAATGTACCGGGCTTTCTTCAGGACACAGAAGGCTGTTTTTGCCGAAACGCGTAGATCTACTTTTACTTTGTAATGATTTAAGCCCGGTACATTAAAGGCTTTTTATCTTACCACGTGAGTGCCTTGAAAGTATTTCGTCTATATAAACGTTTATATTGTGTTACTGGCTGGTTTGGTTCTTGGCCTCTAATGCATTGACAAAGACTGAAATATGTAACTGAAAACTTAAGGTACAAAAATACAAGAAATGTACCTGCAACTCGCACCATGCCACCTCCACTGTGGTTTCAGTATCCAGACCCTTGTAGACTGTCTTAAAAGAGCCACGTCCAATCTCAATGTCGAACTTCAAGAAGCGGCCATCCGGCGACGTCCCGACTGCGTTTGTCTCAACTTCCTCATTGTCTTCCAGCTCCGCCTTCGCATCCCGTAATTCTGCCTTAGCTCGTGCCTTGTCTTTACTTTCTTCATCCTCCTCTTTCTCATCCTCTCGTTTTGCATTAACATTATCTCCAGATTTCAACTCTGCAACCAAACGTGGTGCTTCTACAGAGAGAAGACGTGTGGTATTCACAATCAACACCGGCGTTGACTCTACGGCTGTCTCGACAACGTCACCCTCCTTTTCTGGTGTAACCAACCCTTCAGATTGTGTGGCCACTGAAGCATCTTTGGTTTCCAAGGCAGGAGGTTCACAAACAAGAGCGTGGGAGTCCGTTGAGATGGTTAGGATTGCATTCTTGCTGGGTAGCTCCAGCGCCGTAGCATTGGAGTCGTTGATGACACTGCGACGGAAGAAACGGTGCTCTGCCTTCAGCATTTCTCGCTCCATGGTGTGGTGGCGACGGCGGACTTCGACACCTAGACGCTCGCCCACCAGCGTGTCTGAGCTGGAGCCGTTGATGCTCTTCGAAGGGGGGGAAAGGAACTTGACCATATTGTCGTTGAGATTTTCTGACATTTCTCCACTGAGAGGAGCGAGAAGTCGGGTCAAATCTTATATCCTATCCATGCATGAAAAAAAAGCTGTATAAATGTGTGATAACGAGAAGAGGTTGCTTCAAACCAAGTAAAACCTTGCCAAAACCTCTCTCCTCTCAAAACAGCAGTTCAGATAAAGTCAATACTCTTGCAAACTAAGGTGTTGGAGAGGAGCACAGGAAGTACTTGGTGATAAATGTAACGCAGGATCCATGCACAGATCAAAATACGTTGTTGTTGTTGATGATGATGATGACAAAAAGGAGACCTCACATCCAGCTCATCCATCCTGTGTAAAACTGCGAGGTGTATTCAATCCACATAGGGGGTCTCCTGAGGGGGCAGGGCAGTAGCCTGCTGATAAATGTAATAATCACTTTCAACTCCGAGGTCGTGCAAGAGCACAAAGTTTAACAGTTGCGTCTGATTCACTGAAAGAGAGACAAAATATAATTTAACCAAGGTGGTTAGCCACAGTTAACAAATTTACACTCAACTTAAATGGCTGCATATACAAGAGGCATTGGCTTTTTCACAACCAGGCAAATATTAACCCGTTCAAATGGGGTTAAAAAGAGTTTACTCTAACTAACTAAAACGACAAGATGTGACACTTATTATTTTAAAATTAGACCAGTCATACTGAAACTTTTAGATAAAGACAGTGTAGGAGGAAGTAACTCACTGATTTTTCACATTTAACCCTCAAGTCAAATTTAAAAAAATTCCACATAGCACATTTCCATAACTATATATAATTCTATTTAAACAAACAACAAAAGTAATTTACGCTACATCTATGCTTTTAATTTGAAGTAACTTAACTTGTTCAGGACAGTGAACATATGTTGAGGGATTAGTAAATTAGATTTGTCCTTGTCATGTGTGAACACAAAATAGTCTATGGTTTCAAATAATAAAAAGGAACAAAAACATTTTAAATAATATAATTTTTCCTTTCTTTCGAGAAACACAAAATGTAAGATACTGAATTGATTTTTCCCTCATACAGTGAGAAGAAATGATTTGAGATGTCAAGCTTGCATTTTTTTTTTCATCAAAAGTCATTGTCAGTTTCTTAAACTTATAAGAATCTAGAAGAACTGGAAATTAGCCCAAGTGTTATGTGGACTAGTTTTTATAGTGCTAATACTTTTATGGTGACTTGCGTAATTTTTAAGATTGAAAGACTCCGTCCCCATTCACAATAATCATAATTCAGCAAATTTCGAAATTCTTTCTTTTGTATTCCCCAAAGAAATTAATTCATACGGGATTTCAACGACGACATAACGTGTAAATGAATGAGTAAACAATTACATTTTTAGATGAACTATCCCTTTAAGTGAATATCTTTCCACTTATTGTATCTGGCGTTAACCATAAATGAGCTAGAACCAAGGTTAACTACTTATAAATAAATCAATAAATAATAGTCACGACTTCGTTTAGTTTCACTGCTGACCATTTTGCCACCACATTTAAGACAAAAACTTACCATAATGTTAAGTGTCGTCGTCTTCATCTTCTTCAGTTATCGGTGAATAACCAACAGCCAACTCCAGGTTTAACCGGTATTTCCCCAAACGCGCGTGCTCAGTATTTGAAATAACGTTTATCCGGCTCGAAGCAAATGAAAAGCTCAACGTCTCTCGCTTAAAGCAATTTTTATCCAGTAAAAGTCTGACAAAATGGCTAAACGTCGGTTACTGTGCCTCCCCTCTGTAACAGTTACCGTCTCTCGCGATCCTACAAAGTTCGAATGTCAAACACTAACGTGCCGCTTCCGCTAATGGTTGCTCGCGAGACTGCAGAGCAGGTTCTCTTTGTTATTCCCTTTCAACTGACCTCGATTCATCTTCCTTGTACACTCATCTACTGCATGACGTCGCGCGTGCAAACGATGCAGTCCAAGTTTACGTTGCAGTATTTACATCAACAGGATGCAAAACAATATTCGTAAAGCTGCGAGACTATATGCATTTACGCCGACACGAAACTTGGCTTTGGGTGCTTTGCAGCGCGCTACCGAGCGCTTTGTGGCTCTATTGTTGACAGCGAAAGATCCCGAACAGATGTAGACGATTTGCACGCTCAGGGTTCAAGGCTACGTAATCTGCATGCCATCGATTCCCAACATTTTCGCCATCGTATAAATGCATGCTACATGAACAAACCGGTTTCGTGATAAACAATAACCCGGACTCTGTCCACTCCCCCTACTTGTCTTTATCCTAGTAATGTCTTTTACAGTGAGAAAATAGCGCCGCCTGCTGAACCATCGCATGCATACCGTGTTTTAAAGGGACAGTTCACTCAAAAATGACAATTCTGTGAACATTTATTTACTCAACTTGCATTATTTTGTTTCTTCAGTGGAACACAAAAGGAGAAGTCAGGCAGAATGCAAGCCTCAGTCACCATTCACTTTCATTGCATCCTTTTTCATCAAATGAAAGTGAATGACTGTTTCTACTCTCAGTGCACACGTCATGATAATTTCTTAAGAGGTCTTTTGGAATTTTACCATAACTAATCTAATTGCTAAAAAGAGCAGGTTTAGTTCTTTCATTAATTTTTTCTTTGGTGCAAATCTGTATAATATTAAAACAAACCTTCAAATATATCAAAGGTACACAATATAAAGGACATATACAGACTTGTAGCAGAAAAGGTAGAGAAAAAAAAATCATATTTTATTATCTTATTAAATGAAAGATTATTAGTAATATATATATATATAAGATTATAATCATATATTCTTAAAGCAATTGTATACATAATAGTATATCATGAAGCAATTCAGGTTTACTTGATCCATTGTTTTTAGAAAAACATGTTAAAATGTATGTATCAAATATTATACATTTCTCAGTTATCATTGTATTGTATTGCATTATATGTTTTGCCACCACAATAAAAACTACAGAGCTTTGATCATAAAACTAAGCATGTAAATATACTAAGACATATTATTGGTATTTTTATGCAACTGATATTATGCATTTTATGTAAGCAGTCTGTCTATTATACAAATATAATAGATTTACATTATAAGCTATCATAATTTTGTCATAAAATTGTGGAGTTTTTTTCCTCCTCAGTATTCTCATAATACTAAGCCTATATGAGCCATAAAAGCCTCATGTATGAAATATGAAACAAAACATAAAACACATATACAAATATTAGGCTATATGTTTAGTAAAATAATAAAATTGTCCATTATTTTAGGCATGGAAGTGAGTTGTGATTTGATTAAAGTAGGTTTGCATATCATGGTTGAATTAAACACATGGAAGCAATAGTACACCTAACACAAAGCTTCAAAGAAGAGAGAAAATCTTGAGTTAATGATGACAGAATATCCATTTTGTGTGAACTGTCCCTTTAAGAGGGATCAAACCCCACCAACTGGCGTTTATCTCTGTTCTCTATCTATAAACTGACTGGGACATGGTTTGGGGCAGGATGACTATACACAGATGCAAATAAAGATAATATTAAAGGGTATAGGGCATATCATGGCTTTTTTTTATTTTATTAACTATACATATTTTTGTCCAATTTGGACGAATTACATACAAGAAATCGAAAATATTTGTTAGCCTATAAAATATTTAAATAATGTAAGTTCTGAAATGTATACTACATAAAGATTATCGCCATTTTAACGTAATTTTTGTGAGATAAAATTATAATTTTATTTTTTTAAATTTTTTAAATAAAATGACCTTCGTTGCATGGCATTTCAGAGGCGAGTGTTGTGAGCGCGCGCAGCGTAGGCGTTACGTCACTGAAGTCCTCCAGCTCTGGGAAGATGCTGGTGTGTGTCTGCAAATAATAAAATCATAAAGCAATACAAAGAAAAAACAGGCCGCTTCCTCTTTATCAGACATCTATTGGACAGACGGTCGTTACATATCGGATGAAACAGACCAGCCTTACAAGGTAAATTTTTTTTTGGAAAAAACCCTATAGTAGTTTATAATAGGCTAAAATAGTATATGAGACGTTTATTCAATATTTACATATATTGATATTCAAATAGCGCCTCTTATTTCCTGTCACATTTGCTGGACAGCTATTACTAACAAAAGAGGAGGCAAATGTGTTAAGCCATGCAATGGTGGAGAGGAAGGACATTGAGGGAGGATGCTCAGGATTGTGGCTGAGCGACTGCAGGGCTGAATTTTACTGAACATTAGGTTTAATATATCCGTAATCTAAATTGTACTGATCTAAGAATTGTAGTTTATGATTTTGCGCATTTGTAAGTCTTATTGACGTGGCTTCTGGTTGGTTTGTCAGCGCTGTTAACAGCCTTTAACCTAAATACAACAGCGATGAACACTGAATATCTGCTGTTTTATAAATCATCAGCTGAGTATCCCATAATAATGTTAGCTTTTTCGTTGACATTAGATGTTTGATAACCTTGGAGTGTAAGCCTTCAATAAAATCCCACCTTTCCTTCGATTCAGTCATTCGGTGTGTAAATGGGAGAAGCTTTATTACATTATCTAGCTTGTGAGTTATTTTGTGTATGAGAGTAATTGTCTATAGCACGAGCCAGATTTCTATTGAGATATGTATAATAATATTATGAACAATAGTATTAGTAGACGTGGTGTGGAGGAAAAAAGCTTAACATTCCTGACTGAACATATAGCTTTTTTTTTAATCTCTGCTGTTTGATGAAACCTGTGTCAAATATTGACTTTACTTGCTGCCTGGAATTGGTTTTGTACATTTTAAGGGCATTTTTAAGCATGGCAAGTCTCAATATGAACAAGTATATCTGATCTGTAAGTATACCTACTAAATCAAATTAGTATTAAATACAAATGTAGGTGAAAATGATGCACAAGATATCATAACACAATAAACACTACATTTGAATATACAGTTCTCTACAGTCTACCATCCTGGTAGATTTGGACAAATTTCTAGTCTTCACATTCACCTTTTGTAGAGCTGAATTTAGTCTTTGTAATTAAAAAAAAAAACTTTAAAACTCATATCTGAGACAGAGAATACAGTTATCTGACAGCTTACAGGTCATTTTGGGTTTTGTATAGGTACCAAACCCATCCCTAGATAAGCCCAGGATAAATACATATGGAAATATATCAAACATTAGATATAATAAATTGAAAATAATTGAATAATACCTCAAAATTTAAATGGCTTTAGCATTTTTGCCTCCAAATGGTGTAGACTCTCTTGTCATTTCTTATGTGAGTATAGTATTATTTTGTGTGTTTTGAGGGTTTTGGTTTATTTCATTTTACAGGCCACCATAGTTGCTCCATTTGACAGAAAGAGACAGAAGACCGGCCTTTGCTTGACAGATCACATTCCTAATACTTGAGATGAAGATGACCTGGCCTGTTTATTAGCACATTCCTTCACAATACATTTCCGGTGGGTTCTCTTGCTTGCACTCTAAGCCTGCCAATATGTACGGAAGTTCACGCTCTGTTAGTAAAATGGACAGTAATCACAGCGGGGGAAGAAACAACCAGGGCAACTCTGGACGCTCGCCACGGCTGCCTCGGTCACCCCGTATGGGTCACCGTCGCACCAACAGCATGGGGGGCAGTGGCGGAGGCCCGGGCGGCTCTGGAGGCAAGACGTTGTCCATGGAGAACATTCAATCTCTCAATGCTGCCTACGCCACGTCAGGACCGATGTATATGAGCGACAACGAGGTCGCAATCGGCACCTCCTCTGACCTCCCTAAAAGCGGTGTAGCAACGGGACGCTTTGGAGGCAGCATTCCTTATGGGGTCCGGGCAACGGTTACGGGCAGCACACCGGACATGGCCATGGTGCCGGTGGTTTCCACCGACTCTATGGGCTTTGGAGGGGAGATCCACGCTGCGTCAACTGTTCCTCACTCACTACGTCAGGCGAGGGACAACACCATCATGGAGCTCCAAGCCCAGCTTAAGGAGGTGCTGAGGGAGAACGAGCTCCTTCGGAAGGAAATCGATGTGAAGGAAAGCAAGCTCAGCTCTTCCATGAGCTCCATCAAAAGCTTCTGGAGCCCGGAGCTGAAGAAGGAACGTGCGCTGCGCAAAGACGAGGCGTCCAAAATAGTAGTGTGGAAGGAGCAGTACCGCGCTGTGCAAGACGAGACACAGGTGGGTACATCTGGCAGGATATGCTTGTTTTTAAGTATAAGTGGACGTTTATTGCTGATCGGAGAGCTGTTTTGTGGTTTCAGTGGGATTTAGGATTAAAGTGTGTGCTTAAAGCAATCTAGTTTTAAATTAGGATCTTAGATAAGTACTGAAATGCACTGTATATCTATAAAAGTGTACTTCTAAAGTGTAAGGCCTGTTCACACTAAGGAGAGTAAATATACATTTTATAATTGTTTTAATTGTATAAGAATATGGAAGTCCACACTATAACGATAACAAGACAGAGGAACGATAACGTTGAAACCACTTCCAGAACATTTTTTTTCGAGATGGTGAATGATCAAAATATTGACATCAATTGACAGCCAATCAGAATCTGACAGTAAAGAGCTTGAGCATTTAAAGCGGCAGATGATAAAACTGCAGTGCATGCTTATAATAAACATATCATTACTGTGCTTTGGTGTGGATGCTAATATAGCTAATACAACACAACCACAGTATTCTTAGTGTTAACAACAACTAAAACTATTTAAAATTGGTAATTAAAATAAAGCTGAAATAAAATATACACATTAGTATAAACAAATATACAAATTAGATCAGAAATTTACACTTGAATGAAAACTTTGTTTAAATGAAACAAAAAACATAAACGAAAATGATAAATGTTGCCTTAGTAAGAAACTAAAATAAAGTGTTGAAGTAGTAAAATTACTAAAACTGAAATAAAACTGTACAAAAATAAAAAATGCTAAAAATAAACAAAAATGACAAAAGCATATAATAAAATGACTAAAGTTAAAAACTAAATTTAAAATGAACACCGAAAATCTAAAAATAAAAGCTTATATATATATATATATATATATATATACACACACAAACACACACACACACAATGTGAAATCACACATATTTATCATCTTTTTGATTATTCAAGATTTGGAGATGACAACTTGACATTCATTTATTGACATAATGCTTACCGTCATGGATAATACTATTTGTTTTAATAGTAAAAAGTATACAGTATATACTGCATGGTGTTTAGTAATCAATACAATAGTATTTAATTCCGATCCTGAAATGCATGTGTCAGGTAGAACTAACCATCAAGGCCATCTTAAACCAGCTAAAACCTGCAAACCATCTTAGGTTGGGTATAGCTAACTATTTATAGACAAAGATGATATAATCATCACATTTTCACTGCATCAATGCATTTTCATAGATTTATAGGAGTGAGAATTGCGTGATTAAAGATTCAGCTCATCTTCAGACGAGAAGGAGAAGTCTACCTCCGCTGTGAGGTGATGCTAATGGCCAATCCTGAAATGGACATCCTGGTCCTGCTGCGTGCGGCTCACTGCTGAGTTGACTGCCTGAATTCCTGCAAGCCACAATATGTTCAATGTGCAATACATGAGCTAATTAAGGATGAAAGTCTGTTTTCTGATATTCAGTGGTTCTTTTAAATGTACGTTGAGATACTGAGACGAGTTTTGATGGCAGTGACAGTGGCATAGTCCTCCATCTATGCTGCGTTTAAAACACTCCCTTTATTTGAATGATTAGCTTCAAACTGTGATTCATTGCAACATGGCTGTCATGACAGATTTCCAGACGTAGGGGCATACAGCACTAAGCTAATGACGGCTTGGTTATTCATTCTAAGCATAATCAGCATTATCACGCTCCTCACACCGTTCGCTCGAGATTGAAATTAACACGCAAATCATCAGAGAGCTCGGACTCTGTATGTGTTTTTTGGAGATTCTTGGCAAGTAGTTTTGTCCCTGTTGGGCTTAATGAGACCTCACCATTAATTATGGCACAGTTGTGTATGTGTGTGTATGATTAAGAAAATGTATAATTACTGTTGTTCCGTCGCCTTTTGGCTGCCATCAAGTTTGCAGCATAGGAGTCACATCTGAATGGATGAATTTGGAGTAAAGAAAGTTTGAACCTTAGCACACATTTATTTCAGTCTTCTTGCCAACTTTACAACTGGTGTTGAAGACAAGTGTGTGTGATGGATTGTACATAAGCAACTTCTTACAGGCACAAAATTAAAATGAGGCAATTATTTATTCACTTTTGTTCTTGGAAATCTCAACGCAAAAGGAAAAGTTTGAAGAACTGTACTGGTTGACTGGTAGATGGTCAGTAATATGAGACTGAGGGTTTTTAGCATCAAAATTATTACAATATTCCAAGTATATCTTGAAAATATTTCTTCTAAAGCCATATGATTGCTTTATGTGAGAAATAAATTCACATTTAAACTGTTCACTGAAATTCAACTTTCCTTGACAAATTAACGAGAGTTCATTAGAGAAATAGTGATGTCTGATATTGAATTTCTATTCTTCCGTGTCAGTCTCTGTCACGCATTCACGAGAGTACCACGCATAGTTACAAATGAGATGTTTACATCATAACGCTTCTCAATACTTACTCGTATTACTGCTTCTATGCACGATGATGCTGTAGATTTAACTGTATTCACTGATGAATAAAGAGAAGCTTTCCATGAGATGCCATTATAAATAAAAGGAAAACAGCTGATAAATCATGGGAAACATCTTGGCTGTTAACTCTCTCTTATATCTGTTCCAAAATCTACCAACAGGCATTGTCACTGGATAATGAACTACTGTTTTAAAAGTTTTTTGAAAGAATGGTAAATATTGCATATTACTCTCTTCTATCCATCATAGCACCTACAGACATCCGTGCAGGCGCTGCAGGCCGAGCTGCGTATCCAGCGCGACTTGAACCAGCTACTCCAGCCACCCGGGGAGCCGCTGGCCTGTGAGCCCAGTGAGGAGCAGGAGCGGCAGGCTCGAGAGGTGTTCTTGCTCCGCCGTACCCTGGAGGAGATGGAGGTTCGCCTGGAGACCCAGCGGCAGACGTTAATTGCTCGCGATGAGTCAGTCAAAAAGCTCCTGGAGATGTTGCACAGCAAGGGACCCTCCACTAAAGCCAGTGAAGAGGATCACGAGCGCACACGTCGCCTCGCAGATGCCGAGATGCACGCACACCACCTGGAGAACCTTTTAGAACAGCGTGATAAAGAGCTAGCGGCTTTGAGAGAGGTATGTGATTGCTCAAAATATAAATAAAAAAAATATGAAAATGATATAATATGCTAAAAACAGAGTTCCATACAGCATAATATACAAATAGGGTAAAATATATATAAATATAAATAGGGTAATATTTTTAAAAAGTAAAATATATCTCAATTATATAAAAACAAGTAAATAAATAAAAACAATACCAAAATCTTAATATTTAGCTTTTTTCCCATTTAAAAAATCATATTCCTTAAAATTACAATATTAAGATGAACATATAGACAACATAGTCTATTTCTTAGATTATACACAAATTGTGTTTGTCTTCATTCATCAAGCTCAACCTTTCAACTGTTACCCAAGTTATTGTCAGAAAAAGTATAAAATATTTTCATATATATATATATATATATATTATTCAATACCCACTCTAGTGTAGTATTTTCTATTCATTTATTGTTTTAGAAAATAAGTTTTTTTATATATTTTGACAATACAGTTAGAATAACATTTACTGATATGACAAACATAAAATGAATAGCACATACAACAGCTCATTCAATATTTAGTACAACTTCCTGAGGATGACAACCAACATTTTCTGAAGGTTAAGCACCTCCTTTCACTGAACATTTGCTAAAAAAAAGAAATAAGACATTTAAAAAAAAGTTTAATGCCATATACAATCAACTAACTGCAGTGAATTAAAGCAGAAAGACTATTCTCTCTTCATGCTCCATTATACCACATTCAATCGCATAATGACCACAGCTATTCTCCTCAAAGCGCAAAATAAGTAGGATACTTAATTGAACTAGATAGCAGGAAACCCTATTTGTACCTATAATAGAGTACAGCTCCTGCAATGTGATAGAGAATTCGGCCAAAACTAAACAGCGCTGCTCACCCTCAAGGTATGATGAAATATTGGAGCGCTCTATTTCTGGCACTGGTGTGAAGGAAGTGCCAACCATGTGTCTTTAATTCCAGGAGCTGCATCGCCGCCTCGAGGGGACGCCAGAGACTACGAAAACCAAAGCTCTTCAGACTGTAATTGAGATGAAGGTAGGACTTTAGCTCCGATTTTAATTAATGTGGCTGTTTACATATGATGACAGCAACCACATTAATGCTTTGTCTATCAGTGGATTAAAAGCATTTACAAATAGTATTTCATACTGTTTGATATTTTACATGATATTTAAGTGCAAACTGACTGTTAAACGGACAGTTAATTTCATGTTAATTGCATTTAAGTGAAAATTTATTCGTTTAAATTTATATTAATCCAATTAGCTGAACTTCAAAGTGCTTTTTTTACCCACTTAGGTAGGAATTAAGTACATCTTTATCTGTAATTTCATAATTACAAATATGGTTAAAGTGAAATATCGTTAAAATGTACTGCCGAATTTACTGACAAATAGTAGTTTCTATTAGAACTTGTATATTGTGTATTTTAATATATTTGTAATTACACATTTTCAATGGCAAAGTTGAAAATTAAATACAAATGACATTATAGTTAAGATTATAATCAAGTACTTTACATTATGTACTCATAATAAAGTACTTTAGTTTTTTAAAGCATGATAAAATTTTATTAAAACATTTAAAATGTACTTTAAAACTTAAAAATGACATAATAAAAGTTATGGAAAATAGTCATCATGAAAGTGACACTTAAGTGGTCTTTTGTTTCATTGATAATTATCTGCCAGTACAGTTTTTTTTAAATATACTTTTAAGATTTGAAGTATACTTCCAGTTCACAATACAAGTTCAATACAATTAAGCATACAAACATTCTATCATCATTTACTCACTTTAATGTTACTGCAGACTTGTATTATTTCTTTCTTCTTTTGAAGATATTAAAGTGCTAGTTCACCCAAAAATTAAAATTCTGTCATCGTTTACTCACCCTAAAATTGTTCCAAACCTGTAGGAATTTCTTCTGTTGAACACGAAAGAAGATATTTTGATGAATTTTGGTAACAAAATATTTGCTGGTAGCCATTGAGTTCCATAGTACTTTTGTTTATACTATTAAAGTCAATGGCTACCAGGGGAGTAAATGATAACAGAATTTTTATTTTTGGATGAACTGTGCCTTTAAGGCAGGATGTTCATGTTTCATATAATGAAAGTACATGGCAACCAAAAATGCCACAACAGAAAAATAGCATTAAATTGCATGTTCAAACTCAGCACATTGGTATTGGTTAATAGACACCAACAATATCATGACATCATATTTTTGATGCATCTCTCAGGATTCTCAGATCAGTTCTCTAGAGCGGGGCCTCAGAGAGCTGGAGGACCAGGTCATGATGCTTCGCTCCAGTAGCATGCTTAGCTGTGAGGAACGGCAGGAGGAGGCCAAGCAGATGGAGGTCTACCGCAACCACACCAAGTTCATGAAGAACAAGGTACTGCTCAGCCTGCTTTAGAAGAACACATCCAGATTAGTCTCGCATATGAATAACAAACCTTGAATAATTCTGTTATGCAGATGGACCAAGTTAAGCAAGACCTTTCCAGGAAGGACACCCAACTCCTTGGCTTGCAGACCAAGCTGGAGACCCTGACTAACCAGTTCTCTGACAGTAAACAGCATATTGAAGTGCTTAAAGAGTCTCTGACTGCCAAAGAACAACGTGCTGCTATTCTGCAGACAGAGGTAGTAGATCAGGCCAGTGATTGGTCTTCACCCATCACACCAGCAGATTCTCTGAGCATGGCATACAACTCTTTTTGCAGGTGGATGCTCTGAGGTTGCGTCTGGAGGAGAAGGAGACCATGTTAAACAAAAAGAGTAAGCAAATCCAGGAAATGTCTGAAGAAAAGAGCACACTCAACGGAGAAATCCATGATCTGAAGGACATGCTTGAGGTCAAGGAGCGTAAAGTCAACGTACTTCAGAAAAAAGTGAGGACTGGATTTCAGCAAATACATAGGCTACTTTTTATTTTTTTAAATTGTACTTTTCATTACAGGAAACTGTTACAAACAAAACAAAATATTCTCTTAATACACATGTCAGAAATGAGTTACCAATTCACTATTCTTAAAAACTATATAGTCATGCATTAAATCATACATTAAAAAATAATGTATGAGTAATAAATACTGTTAAACTAATGGTAAAGATGTAAATCTGAAACAGATTTAACGATAACAGAACAATGACCAAAATTTTTTTATAAATATAAAAATAAAATAATAATATAAAACTCTAATAAAACAGAGAAAAAATAAGGTAAAATAAAAATGATAAAAATACAATAATAATAATAATATAACATACAATACTACTACTACTACTACTAATAGTATTTAATGGTACTACTACTTTATTACTGCTAATGATGAAACAAAGCAAAATAAATAACTGACTTACCCAGCTTATTCATTTACATGTTCCCTATATAACTTTAAGCATTAACAAAGAACAAAATTAAGAGTAAAATGACCTCTGGATGTTCGCCAATACATAGATTTAACAAAGATTTCTATCAAAATATCACAGTTACTACAGTTATTGTTACTGTAAAAACATAATATTAGGGTTTATTATAAATTGATTAATGATATTTTATCAGAAACAAATGATTTCCATTGTAGATTTTAATATGAGCACATCCAAAAATAACATAATAACAAAATAAATACATGATAAAAATAAATAATAAGGTAACACTTAAGTATAGGGACCAATTCTCACTATTAACTAGTTGCTTATTAGCATGCCTATTATTAAAATATTGGCTGTTTATTAGTACTTATAAAGCACATATTCTGCATGACCATATTAACTATTAATAAGCAGCAAATTAGGAGTTTATTGAGGCAAAAGTCATAGTCAAGTCAATATTATTGTATAGCGCTTTTAACAATGCAAATTGCGTCAAAGCAGCTTTACATCGGCTTGATATAAAGCTGGGTGGCTTTATATCAGCTTTACAGTATTTAGACAGGGGAATTTTTGTCGAAATAGTGTCATTCTCCTCTGGCCAGACAAAATCAGCAGTTTAAATCTAGGCTAAAGCAGAATCAGATTGTGCAAAGGACTCATCGGGTTCCTGTGGTCTTAATGTCTGCACCTGCTGATGTTATATGTTTTGTTAATTTAGCCACTGTATTAAATAAATACTTGGGGTTGTGTTTGTTTTCTTCTAAAAGAGACGTAAAGTAAGCAGATCTAGCATTTTTTAATGCTTTTCTGTAGGATAGGGTACTTTCCCGCCAAGCAATACGAAATACCTCTAATTTTGTTTTTCTCCAGCTGCGCTCCATTTTCCGGCCTGCTTTCTTTAGGGCCCGAGTGTTAATAGTTAATGTTTTGTTAGTCATAGTTAATGTTTTGTTAGTAGTGAGGATTGGACCTTAAAATAAAGTACAGTATGACCAAAATTTATTTTGTCAAAATGATCCAGGTCTAAAACTCCAGGCATATTGGTGAATTGCCAAAGTATAAAAATATATATTTTTGTTGACTATAGAAGTGCAATTAATTACTTATCTATATTATGCAGTATTTTGAATCATTATTATTATATGCTTTGGGGTAAGCTGTGCTTTTCCTGCAAATGCAGGAAATATTTTTAAAAGTCTTAGAAAATGTTGAAGAAGATTCACTACATTAACAGTTTGGATGTTTATAAAAATGTCAATTCACATCGATCTTACATCAACTCCTGTGTCTCAGATTGAAAACCTGCAGGAGCAGCTGAGGGATAAAGAGAAGCAGTTGAGCAGCCTTAGAGAGAGGGTGAAGTCCCTACAGACAGACACGTCTAATACAGACACGGCCCTCACTACACTGGAGGACTCCCTGGCTGAGAAGGTGAGGGTCACCTCTAGAGGACGCTATAACACACCCACCGGACTACAGGACAAATCACTGGTGCTCTTCCAAATGGCATCAGCATGGTCGTAGACTGGAGTCGAAACATCTGTGCTTAGTTATAAACATTTCATGCTCCTTGTATATGCTTTCTTTTTGGCACCGTGTTAATGTGTCCCCTTGTAAACAGGAACGTATTATTGAGCGCCTGAAGGAGCAACGTGACCGCGAGGAACGAGAGAAGGCAGAGGAGCTGGACAGCAGTAAAAAAGAGCTGAGGGAGTTAAAGGAGAAAGTCAGCATGCTGCAGGGAGACCTGTCAGACCGAGAGGTTAGAGATCACCAAACAGTCCTGAAAGACGAGTGGAAACACCATTAAAAACACATAAGATTATGAAAACATTTTCAGCTGTTGAACAACGTGCAGCTATGAACTGTGCAAAATACACTACACAAAACATTGTATTTTTGTCTTTTGTTGGGTAATAATATTAATTTATATAAAAAAATATATATATATAAAAATTAGAACAAGACCAATTTACTATAATAAAACTTTACAGCAATTAACTATATCAAAACTTAACAGAGAATATATCTTGGGTTTATTTTTGCAAATAGTTTTTAGCATAAATCTAACAAAATATAGTAAGGTTTATGCTTAAAATAAGAAAATATTATTGGCCAATGAGTTTGAAATAAATAAACTCAATTCAAGATATATTCTCTGAAAACAAGTTCTTATGGAATTTTGCTCTCAAGTAAATCATAAAATATTTAGTATTAAACATATATAAAATTCAGATTTTTTCAAGATAGTCTTATCACAATTTCGCAGTTCAAGTTCATTTATGTTGGAGTGTTAAGTTTATTTATAGTTTTTATTACATTTATTTAACATTTTGGCTTTTTTTAGATTTTAGTTAAATTTTTAGTAGTTTTTTTATGTGCTTTTGTCAATTTTATTTTATTTAAAAATATATATATATTATTTTTAATATTAATACAAATATTACTATTTATTTTGTTCAATTTATTTTTATTTTAGTTTTCATTTTAGTTCTGTTTTAGTTTAGTTTATTTCCATTAGTATTTTAGTGCTTCAAATGAAACTTATTTCTGTTAGCTGAAATGGTAACAATTCTCGTTAAAATTGTTCATCTAATATCTATATTTCAATATTTCAATTGAGAAAACTTTTAACAGTAATAACCCTGCTAAGTTAAGGATATTTCGATTTTTACTGGAACACAATAAAAAATACTGATAAAGAAAATTAATTGACATTTATTACGAAAATAAGGTCTAAATGTCTCTAATATGTAGATAAAATACTTTGGAGTCATTCACATAAGATAGTCAACTTCGAAACATGTGTTTAGGTAGATATCCTATGTGACAGGTTGGTTGAGTGCCTGTCAAAACAGATAAGCCGTGATGAGCTTCTAAAGGTACATGTATACTACAAGTGTTTGATGGTTCTATACCCGGGACCTCAATGCTGAGTTTGGTTTCAGACTTCTCTGCTGGACCTCAAAGAGCATGCGTCGTCGCTGGCCTCATCTGGCTTGAAGAAAGACTCCAAACTGAAAAGTCTAGAGATTGCCCTTGAGCAGAGGAGGGAGGAATGCATTAAACTTGAGAACCAACTAAAGAAGGTGAGCGGGAGTGTATTTATTCAAAAGATTGGTATCTTATATACAAATAGAATTCCAACCAGCAATCTACCATGATTTCTAAAGAAAGGTTGTATAAATTCATTGGTCAAAAAATGTGGGAACCCAATGCATAGTATAAGTATGCAAACTGGGATGTAGCTATTATAAACTACAAATGGGAGCATAAGAATGGCTGTATAAATGTGAGTTTGTGTATGTATTTATATCTTGGTGATCTATTAGGCCCAGAGTACCGCAACCAATGCACAGGCCAACGCAGAGATATCTGAGAGGATTTCTTCACTTGAAGCTGATGTGGCCAGACACCGAGAAGACTCCGCCAAAGCTCAGGCTGAAGTTGATCGTCTATTGGACATCCTGCGTCAGATGGAGAACGAGAAGAATGACAAAGACAGAAAAATCAGTGAGCTGGAAAGGTCAGTTTGTTTCCCTGATCGGCTTGATTGGTGTCCCCTCTTTTAAAAAAAAAAACATGATTATATGTCGCATTGGTGAAGCAGTACAAATGTGTTACGTCTTTATCCCTTTTTTGCTGCCGTGTTTAAGCATCGCCATCAAAACGTTTTCAGTGTCTGCATTTGACGAGGTTGATTTTTTGAATGGGCTTCTTTCCCTCCCCTTTGAATTTTGCGTTGAAGCACTGATCACGTGTTTTTTTCTCATGCTGAGTGGCCTTTGAACTTCTGCTTTTGTCTCCCTATTTTTCACTTTTTCACCTGGAAATGTGTGCCTAGCGTGACTTCCAGGTTAGTAAATACATGTGTTCTTCCACACACATAAATGGAGTCCTCAAGAACTAGAGAAAAATCTGTTAAAGACCCCATGAAATCAATGTTTTGTAGCTTTATACTAGTGTATACTTAAATTTTGAAAAGACCGAAAAGTTAAAAAGACAAAAATAACTTTTTAATGATGTGCATTTAAAATTTACAGTCCAGGTAAACTGGTCAAAAATATTAATGACACATCCTGAAGTAGATAATTTTTCTGGGGATGCACCAATATTAAAATTCAAACATTTAGGCATCTCAACAATATAATGTACAATATGAGTAATTGCTATTCATTTTAAGATTGGAATCAAGATTACACTTAACAGTGTTACTAAATTATTAGTGTTTCTTAAAGATTAACTTTAAAGTAGTTTTAGATGACAGCAAAAGTTGTTTAAATGTAAAAATAGGGAAAATGAGCATGAAAACATAATTAATATTAGAAATGTATATAATTATATAATACAATAAAATTACATATCTGATAATTTATCTGATATCAGGTCAATTTAAAAAAGTCTATTTAACTAATATTATTGTGCATCCATTTTGTCCAATCACAAGCTCTCTAGAATAAGATTGTCCCACCCCTAATCCCACCTGACACTGTCTTGAAAGTTCATGGATGTCAAAGTGTTTTGCCTATTAACAAATAAAATAAACACAAAAACAAGCCCTTCGCTATGTCGCACGGAAAACTGCTTTTGTCAATCGATTTATGGGGTTTTAAGTGAAAAAAAAGCAAGGGAATGTATTTTGTTCCTTTGTATAATCGCTGTTTCAGCTTTGGAAGTTACTATTTATGTGATCAGGCTCAGTGATATTTATTAACCAATAATAAAACCAGCTCTTTTTCCAGCTATTAAATAGTCCCCTCCACCCCAAAATTCTTAAACTCTTTATTTTACTATTAAACCCCAGAGAGTTCCTCTCACAAGTGCTTCATGTTTATGTTTCAGGCAAATGAAAGAGCAGAGTAAGAAGTCCTCTGGCAAACACAAGGAGCCGCCAGGGAAGGGCAGAAATGTCAACGATGGCCCACAGCAGGTGAGACGTACAGAGAGATAGTTATGACAGCTTTGTCAAAAGCTCCTCTGTTTTGACAGACCGCTGTATATTTAAACATTGTCAAACTGTGCTGGAGTGCGTATGATGAGCTGAGCCTCGTCTACCTCAGGAGTCCCTGCGGCAGAAGGCAGAGCGCATCGAGGAGCTGGAGGAGGCTCTCAGAGAGAGCGTTCAAATCACTGCCGAGAGGGAGATGGTGCTGGCGCAGGAGGAGGCCGCACGAACCCACCAGGAGAAACAGGTCAATACTACAAGACTTACTATTTCAGAATCAACTTGTGACTCCTAAACTATTCGATGCATCTCCAAAAACTATGATATGCCACCCTAATGCTCTTGACAAGATGCTCAAAATAACAGTGAGTTGTGATGCAGTTGTCAAAGATGTCTGTCTCTATGTTTATGTGGCGATTAAGGGGATGAATTTAAAGACGCAACTTCTTAGAGAGTGGTTTACTGTGAAAACTGTCTAAAAGCTAAAGCACAGCATGCTGGTTCTCAACCAGGGGGCCTCAGCAAACTTCCAAGATGACTTCATTTGATTTAAAATAAGATAAAACAAGCAATAAAATAAACCAAAACAATTAAAAATCAAGATTTTTTCTTTAAAGAACCAGGATTTCCAGTCTTGAAAAACCTGCAATATGATGAAGCCAAATTTGATTAAAGTGTGATTTCCAGACCTAGAAAAGTCACAATAATAAAAGTAAATTTATTATTTTGGGGGGAGTTTAAGTAGAAGTCCAGTTAATAGCAGGAAACTAGAAAACTAGCCATAGGGTCCTCAAATATTGTTGTGGACAATGGGAGGGCCTTTGAGTTGAAAAAAGTTGAGAACCACTGAGCTAGCATGCTAATCAAAACTCAAAAATATCAAGACTAGAAAAATAAAAGGGGTAGGCAGTGTTGCCAAGTCTGTGGTTTTCCTGTGGAATTGGGCTACATTAACACTGTTGCCGCGGGTTGTTTTCATGACCACGGTTGAAGCGAGCCCAATAACGTGATATTTAGCCCCAGGAATGTGAATTTTACCAGGGCAACCCCGCCAAAAAACTTGTATTTTACTTGTATAAAACCATTTAATACCATCAGAAGCCAGTTATGCCTGAATTTTTCAGTAGAGATAAGCTGATTTCTTATCAAAACTTTAGAATCATGGCACCTGCAGTAAGCAAACTCAGTGTTTAAAGGGATCATGAACTGCCTGTTTTTTATTTTGTACTGTTCTCTTGAGGTCTACTTATAATGTTATCAAGATTTTTACATCAAAAAATAGTTTAGAAATAATAAGCTATTTTCTATCCTGTTTTGACCCCCCTCATTAGATCGCTCTATTTGAAAAGGCATGGCGGATTGTAGACTCGGAAGTAAATGCCTTCATTAATATTAGGTTAAAAATATATAAATACTCTGTACATATTAAACAATCTGTAATAACAGACAAAGCAATAGTGACCATGTAATAAAAACAGTTACTCACACTCGGATCCAATATAGTTGGCACAACATCGTCTTTTAGTTTCAATCTTTCTGAAAATCCTGCGCAAATTGTGCCTTGTTTGTAAACGAATCTGCAGTAAAATGAAGTGAACAAAGGACAGAGTTCTTACTAAAGTTGTCTGGCACTTCATTAAAAATAAAGTTAATCAAATGAAGTTTATTGTTTGGTTTCTGCGTAGACCTGCATTTGCCACTCTTGTTATTTACCTACTATACGCAAATTGGTGGGCGGGGCTAAACAGGCAGTGGTGTAGAAGCAGGCGTTGATCTTCTTCTGCGGAGGTGGTGTTTAGCCACACTATTACGTCATAAAGTGGCACATTTCCACAACCTGTCATTTTGGCAGACTGCCTTCAATATAACCTGTTTTTAGACTAACAAAAAAGTTTTGAGTTCTGAAACTTACGGGATTTTTTTATAGCACAATTACCTCTTATATATCAAAAGATCAAGGGAATTTTGATTTCTAAGTTCATGACCCCTTTAATGTTTTTTGCATAACTGATCATAATGTGTTAGTTAAGGTGCAGTCACATTAGTGAAAATTTCGCCCATTGTTAATACACTCTGAAAAATAAAGGTTCTTTATTGGAATCTATAGTTCCATGAAGAACTTTTAACATCCATTGAATCTTTCAATTGCACAAAAGGTGGAAAAAGGTTCTTTAGACACCTAAAATGTTCCTCAAACTAAGACAAAAAAATGGTTCCTTTAAGAACTGTTCAAGAAGGTTTCTGTGGCAAACCCAAAACGATTCTTCTATGAAACTTTACATTTTTAAGTCTGTAGTGTAGCGATGAATCACAGGTTACACAAAAGTCGAGTTCAGACCAAGCAGCTTGCTGGTCAACGTGGCAAATTC
This sequence comes from Barbus barbus, assembly GCF_936440315.1. Taxonomy (NCBI): domain Eukaryota; kingdom Metazoa; phylum Chordata; class Actinopteri; order Cypriniformes; family Cyprinidae; genus Barbus; species Barbus barbus. Next base: position 11,505,642 of record NC_136726.1, on the reverse strand, counting down.
GCGTGACAACCTTGAACATGATGCAAAATATGAGTTGGAGAAATCTTTTACACTCAATCAACATTCCCAATCACGTGGATTCCTATTTAAATTACTGGATTTCACCCGCAAAAATTCCCAGAAAAGTGATAAATGTTACAACACATTTAGTCACTTTGTGAAGTACAGAATAAACAGTAATGAATAAGTTATTTTCTGTTTATGTCTTAAAAAGATGGAAGAGCTACTGGGAGCAATGGAGAAAGTGAAGCTGGAGCTGGAGTCCATGAAGGCCAAGATGTCATCCACCCAACAGTCTCTGGCAGAGAAAGAAGCTCATCTGACCACACTGAGGGCCGAGAGGAGGCGACACCTGGAGGAGGTGCTGGAGATGAAGTACGTTATGAATTTTCTTTGTACATCTTATCATAACAATGCTTGCAAAGAAACCAAAAACTGAATCAGTGGAGACTGAAAGGATGAAGCGAGTTTGCAGACGTTTTGCGAAATTAAAAAATAATATTTTGCGCACTCTGCAGGCTATATTCCATACGTAGGTTGCGCTTTCAAAGCAGATCGTTTTTTGATTTTATCCTGTTTTATATATTAATAAATCAAGACAGTGACTAAATGACCAACTTCGCGTTGGCCTTCATAGCAGCATGAAAAACAGTGTTATTTAGATTTAAAATTAATTATATACAGAAAGTGAGCAACATAACAATACAAGAACTCTTCCATCCTTTTATAATGAATGCTGTCATTGCTAGTTTACATAGTTTCATGCGTCTGCATACAGCATGAGCTCGTTGACTGTCCGTACTCAGATTTATTCCATGATAATCAATAAAACTGCCAGCAATGCAGAATAGATCTCTTATTTACAGCATATTTTCTGGTTTTGTTGTGTTGCTTACTTGTAATGTATATATATATATATATATATATATATATATATATATATACATTACAAGTAAGCAACACAACAAAACCAGAAAATATGCTGTAAATAAGAGGTCAAATTCCACTGTATCAGACCACTAATTTTCAATGTAGATAGATGGTCTAACATCCTATATATATATATATATATATATATATATATATATATATATATATATATATATATATATATATATATATATATATATATAGGATGTTAGACCATCTATCTACATTGAAAATTAGTGGTCTGATACAGTGGAATTTGACCTGTTGGTAAATTAGTTCATAATCTTAATTTTTTATTTATTAATTGAACACATGCAGTCTAGTCCCTTAGTGGCATGCATCAACATATAGTATGTAGGAACAGCAACAAACATCAGATTGTATAGATTTAAAATATATTTCATCTTCGACTGCCGTTTGTACAGGATACACATTTGCTATGTGTTATATAATGAACATAATGAGATCTAAATAAATTGCTTTTCCAGATGACGTATTTAAATCATTAAATATCCATCGTTCACATGAGCGCTCATTCTAAGGTCACTTTGGCAAGCTGTAGTATTAATAATATAAATCAGTTAATAGAGAGTAAACGGGGATAAACATCATGACAGAAAAATAGGCTGTAAAACTTTAACTCGGTACATTTCTTCGTGCCATGTATGTGTGCAGATAATAAATGCAGAGGATGATTCATTCTACACGTGGCTTGTTCTGTTTGCTATTTCTGTCTCCACACTTCAGCCCTGCTCCTGGGAATCTGTAGAAAAACCGAGAATAAGCAAGCTATTTCAGTCTTTCTGAGACAATTATGCACAATCATTTTGACAAAATCCATATTCCCCTGAGATGTTTTGTACTTGTGAAGGCAAACATCCTTTAAGCTGCTCTGTCGAGTGTTGTAAGACTCCTGGTCATTGTCAATGAGGTCAATTGCTTTGAGGAGGATTTCCACAGTACTTCGGTAAAGTGCTGTTTGTCATTGAGCTTAGACTACTAATCATTTCAACCAGAGTAATTATGGTTTTGAAAATGTTTTCATTTCATAAGAACATTTTTTCTTCTTAATTTTAATTAGTGATGTTTGGCATTGGACTTTGTCTTAATAGTCTGCAATTTTTATTATTATTAATTAGTGCTGTCAAATGATTAATCGCGATTAATCACATCCAAAATAGAAGTTTTTGTTTACACAATATATGTATACTGTAAATACACACACATACAGTATTTATTTTGAAAATATTTACATGTATATACATTTATATTCTTATATTTGATATTATATATAGATATATTTAATATATAAACATAACATATTTTTCTTAAATATATACATGCATGTGTTTGTATTTATATATACAGTATACACATATTATGTAAACAAAAACTTTTAATTTGGAGGCGATTAATCGTTTGACAGCATTAATTATTATTATATCATAATGATTGTATAGTATTATATTATTAATGATAGTATAAATGCTGTTTGACATTCGCCGTTGACTTCTACTCATTTCAACCAAGGTTAATATAGTTTTGAAAATGTAATTAATTTTTTGTACTTGATTGTAATGATAACAATAATAATAATAATATATAATAATAAATATTAATTTCTTAATGATAAATTCTCTTTGACATTGGCCATTGACTTCTAATCATATAAACCAAGGTTATTAGTTTTTATTAATTTTAATTTTGTTTTATAACTAGTAACTAGTTAATTTGAAATAGTTTTAATAATAATAACAATAATAATAATAATCATTATTATTATATAGATATGTTCTTAATATAGTTAAAAATTAGTTTGTTACATAACTTGATTTCAACAATTGTAACTCACAGACAGGAGGCTCTGCTGGCAGCCATAAGTGAGAAAGACGCTAACATAGCCTTGCTGGAGCTGTCGTCGTCCAAAAAAAAGAAGACACAAGAGGAAGTGGCCCAGCTGCGGAGGGAGAAGGACCGTTTGGTGCAGCAGCTCAAACAGCAGGTACGGACTGCGTCACAAGGCTCAGACCGAGTGTATCTGTCTGTCCTCAAGGTCAAGTTGTTTGTTTGCTTTAAATTTAGAGCTGCTGTAGAACATAAAAGGCCTAGACAAAACATATCTTTGTTTTGACTGGTGGGTTTCTGAATGCAAACAAGGTCTATTGATATGCTTTTAATTGATCCCCCCCCCCCCCCCCAAACCTTTTGTTTTCATCCGTCTCTACCTCATCCCCCCTCCTCAAATCTTTCCTTACATCTGTGCCTCCTCTTTTTTCCTAGACACAGAACCGTATGAAGCTCATGGCGGATAATTATGACGACGGCTACTTGAAAACACCACCTGACCAGACCAACCACAAACCTCCAAAATCACCCGATCAGGTCACAATCCGGTCCTACAAACATCGGCAAACAGTTAAAGGGACAGTCTACCCCAAGATGAAAATCCTGTCATTATTTACACACTCTCATGACATCCCAAACCCGTAAATAACATGAGGAAATGATGACAGCAAGTTCATTTTTGGGTGAACTGTTACTTTATAACTGTTACGGTCATCAGCTTTTTTATTTAGTGGAAATTCAGTATGGCTGAATATGACATAATTGTACCGTTGCTGTATTTTGCTTATTACATATACATGAAAGCTTAATCTTAACAGCAAGCCAAAGAAAGACAAATTGGAGGTGTGGTCAGTTTCATTTCATTACTTGTTAATAAAATATTCATACTAGAAACTGAATTGGAAATGGATGCTCGGCCGTCCATTTCCATTGCAGTTGCGTCGTCGTAATTGAAATGAAGCTGCCCTTATCTCCAACGCAGACGCCATCATTTCCTTTTACTGCCTTCATATTGATCATAACTTCTCAACCCTATGGATTTCTATTATTCATGACTGTAGAAATCGCCCCTAAGCGCAGATCCAGGATCAGTTTACCTTAAACCTCGTACTATGGTATTTCACATTGACATGCTGAAAGCTGATCCTGCATCTGCGCTTACGGGCCGCTTCTACCTGGATAAATACGCATACTAACCTGATCTTTTTTCCCATGCTGCACTTGGCTAAAACCCTGCCATCTCTTAACCAATAGGATGATGAGGAGGGCATTTGGGCATAGCCTCACTGGCAGCCATTTTGTTTTAGAAGGGTGAGCATTTCTTTGATGGACATGTAAAAGCCAATCTCAGCTGCCCTGATCCTCCCCATGTGACATCAAACCCTGCCTGTCCCGCTGTGCCTGTTTGAGATTATTGGCTATGTCACCGCAGTGCAAACAAGCTTTCCAGTGGGATGTTTATTAACAAAGAACTTTTCATATTTCAAAGGCCATTTGTTTTGATATAAAACCTACACACACATAACTCACTTAGAACTGCACTGCTATGAAATAGTCTACAATCTCATTTCTCCTGGTTTTGTTTTTCCCCCTTTTGAAGCCTCTTATCTCTTTGTATGTTTTTGTGGTTAAACACAATCCCAGATGGTGCATTAAGACTGTATTTCCCACACTCTCCACACTTGCTCTCACCAGATTCAAATCCTTTTCTACAGTAACAAAATCATTTTTAAACATGCTGATAAACAATTTTTAATTTGCAGGTTTACAAAATCATAACATTTTCCAATAACTTAGTTACATTATTTACTTTCCATTACAGTACATGTATAATATAGCTAATAGACAGGATACAAATAACATACTAAATTAAATTTGTATGTGAATTTTTCAGTACAAAGTTAAATATCCAATATAATAGCCTAAATAATGTGCATAAACAGTGGTTTGAGGCCACATTGAGAATCTGAGATTCGAGACATTTGTTATATAGAACATCCTAAATATTGAAAAATTCTGAAATTATAGACTCCAACGTTCAAATGTTTGGGACATTTCTTTGTTGAAGTACATGTACTGTAAATAAAGTGGATCCAATATTTCTATTTCATATAAATGTTGTTCTTTTGAACTTTCTATTCATCAAAGAATCAGCAAAAAATATTAAGCAGCACAACTGTTTTCAACATTGATAATAAAAAATGTTTCTTGAGCAGTAAATCAGCATATTAGAATGATTTCTGAAGGATCATCATGTGACACTGATGTAATGATGCTGAAAATTCAGCTTTGATCACAGGAACAAATTACATTTGAAAATATATATTTTAATTATAATAATATTTCACTACATTGATGATTTTACTTAATTTTTTTCTCAGATAAATGCAGCATTGGTGACGTCTTGCAAATACATTACAAAATCTTTCTGACGTAAACTTTGGACAAGTATATTAAAATTAAATAATAATAGTAAAAATGCTAGTATTAACAATGAATGCTCATTTGGATTTTATTTCCTGACCAACAGCCCATCTTTATCCATGTGTTTTAATTTTTTTAATTAATAAAAAAAGAATGACTTCCAAACCCAAAATGCAGCCATTATTAAATATTTGAGTTCGTCTAGCTAGAGGAAATTACTGCACAGCAGTTTGCTGTCAGTTTACAGAAACATCAACTAAAAAGGAAGACTCATTAATGTTTATTAGTATTTAACTAAACCAATGTTCACTGGAAGCTAAGCATGACCCTGAATGAGAAACGATATTAACAAATAAAGTAAAATCACATTAAGATGACAATGCTTGTTGCGCCACCAGAATGATTCCTTATAAGAGTCCTCCTGTAACAAAAAAGGTTACACTAATATAATGAAATTGAACGATTTTTCACTGGTTTGGGTACTGTCTTGTCTCGTCTCATCATGTCTAAAAAGCATGTGTTTGCATGCTAATACATCTCGTGTCTTTTAAAAGCATTGTGCTGATAGAAATGATGTGCTTGCAGTGAACAATATCAACCCCAGCAAGCTAAAGTATGCAAATGCATGAGAACAGGCTGTCCGTTTCCCATAATCCTCTGTCGTGTGGTAGTAACAGTGTGTCTGCTCTGTAGATAAGATCTGGGCGGAAGGCTACAGTGCACAGGAGCTCTACACCGGCCACCTGATTATTCTGTACAACCACCCCAAACCCCTTTACTTACACAATCAACTCAGCCCACATCTCATCACACCAGTTACCCAGGACCCACTGCCAGTGACCACACACAGTCTCACAGGTAACACTTACATGTTTGCGCATGTCAAAGCTTTTCAAAGTACTTTCAAAGAATTTTCTAGGTGTGCATAAGCAAATCATGAACTTTTATGTTATGGCTTCTTACTACTGAAACTTATTTCTGTCATATAAAACTAAAAACAATAATGCTTTAATTTACATTTAGTCATTTAGCAGATGCTTTTATCAAAAGCCACTTGCAAATGAGAACAATAGAAGCAATCAAAATCAACAAAAGAGCAATATGTAAGTGCTGTGACAAGTCTCAGTTAGCCTAACGCAGTATACGTAGCAAGAGTTTTTTTATAATAAAAAGAAAACAAGTAGTAAGAATAGAAAACAAGTAGATAGTATAGAAATAGAATAGAGAATGCTAGAGTTGGAGGGTCATAATTATGACAAACATTTTAGCATAAAAACAATAAGACAAAAACTTGAAATTCTGAAATAAAATGTTATAATTATGGCATAATTTGACTAATGATATTTATTTTTTTTACAGTTTTCTAGGTGAGCATATGCTAATAAAAATAAACTTATAGTTATAACCATTGAAGCCCATAGTAAAATCATGCTTTGGTAAATCTTAATTATGACATAAAAAGTTAAAATTATGAGATGCTAAATCAAAATTATGACAGAAAAAAATTAAGAACCTGATAAGTTTAATAAAACCAGATTTATGCCATTTTTGACTATCGCAATTATGATTTTTATGTGATTTCAACATTCTATCTTATAATTACGACTTTTGACTTTTTGTTTGATATTTCCTACTTTTTATGTCATAATAATGATTAACCAACATAATTTTTCTTATGTGGCGGAAATGGCTTTTTATATATAACTGATATGCCAGTGATGCAAGTATTAATTTAGTACAATTATATATATATATATATATATATATATATATATAAAAACTATCAATTTAATCATCCTCAACCTGCACACAAAAATCATAAGAAATTCAACCAAATATTATTCTAATATTATGATTTTGTATAAATATTATTTGATATAACACATATCAAGCAGAACTTTTGTAATAAATTTGATTAATTAATCATCATTACATGTAATAAATGCCAATTAATAGAATTTTGAATCACTTGATGGCCGTAAAATCTATTTCATTGTCATTATTTTAAACAATATTTACACTTAATTTCAAATGTTTAATTACAGGTAATAAATCATTTTCTGCTAATTATTTAATTCACATATGTGTAAATCTTTTTGGGTTTTAGTGGGGGCCTGGGATGGTGATTCAGTGTGGAGCTGCAGTTAGGATCCCTGGACCCTGCTTTGGACTTTCAGAACCAAACTGGCCATGATCGAACCCTCCAGCTCCACTCCAACCTCCACTGTCTCTCTGGTCTCACCTCTCACCTGAACTAAACCGGAGCCCTCTAAGAGCCTGTAACTGTCTGTAGTCTTAATACTGGTGCAGCATTGAAAATATGCAGTGTTAGTTGAGTCGTGAATGCAATTTTAATTTCGTTCTCTTGATATGTCATCATGGTTGAGTAAATACAGATTTAGAATGTTAACCTGATCAATGGGTGGTGCTATCTAAACATAACTGAATGCCAAACTGTTGTTAAACAATTAAAAAAAAGTGTTATGCTACTTAAACTGCACTCAGCATTAAGACTACCAGACCTTCGATCTATTCTGCGTTTAGGTAGCATCTTGCACTGGTTATACTTCATTGGATAACCCTTCCCCTTTACCGAAAACCTAAAGGACACCTTCAAGAGCATGACATAAACATTTATAGATAGTGATGTCTATTTGTCACACCTGACGTGTCGTCAGTGGAAAAAAACAGGTTCTGTACGTCCTTTAATTCAAATTAAAAGCTGCTACAAGGAATAGACATAAAATATATATATGAAAAGAGTTTGCATTGCTCATGAAGGAGTCCACCGAGGGGTGTGTGCAAGAAATTACAGTTCTCACTTAATGAGACTATAGGTGTTTTCTAGCAGCTCTTAGACAGGACATTGTAGGCTCCCAAATATCTTCATATCATGTCCAGATAACCAGTTTCTGAGAGCGCATTGCTGGTTTTATGTGCTCTCATAAACGTGGATATCATTGTGTCTCTCTCGCTCTCAAAGTGGATTTTTTTTATGTTGCATTTGTGGCCTATTGTCTTCGTGTATTAAAATTACAATTAAAAAATGGATGGTCCACAAAAAAAAAAAGAAAAAAAGAAAAAGAAAATGAAAACGAGATGATAAAATCAGACAAAAGACACAGGTATGGGTGTTCTGAAATTTGTATAAATGTGTATGTATATAAATATGTATTATCAGTGTTTTCACTCTCTGACGTTTTCATTTACTGTTTGTGTTGGGAGCTTTTTCAGTGGCAAAAAAAACACTTTTTCTAGGAAAAAAAGAACTCAAAAATTGTTTTGTAAACGTGGACAGCTGGTATTTTTTTCTCAATAGTGGGTGTGGCTAATGCAGATTTTTCAGTTTTCTAACAAACAATCATTCTGGTTAACAAAAATAGATTTAAAATGCTTTATTTTGAGATTTGATGTTATTTTTCCAGCAGTGGCCATTTTTTCCTTTCAGCTGAATTACAGAAATGCAATAGAAAAGAAATTCATAAATTTGTATGCACTATTCTCTACACGTTACACAATATATACTCTGTGTCCCAAGGTGAAAAGTCATTGTTTGGCAGAGTAACGTTTCAGCATACACGTGTTTTAAATCACAGCTGACTTAATGCGGACTATTATGTCATGTTTGATTAATCTACAACTTTAACAAAAAAAAAACAAAACAAAAAATAACACCCACCCTGTTGTTACAAGCATTACCTCAAAGGGATAGTTCGGGCCAAAATTCAAGTTTTATTTATTTTTTTTTACACTTTTTCACTATCCCGTGGTCTCTCATACCTGCATGTCTGACACCATTACTGATCCCAAAATTTGATTTGGCATATTTATTACATTACAATTAGTGTAATTTAAGACTTTCGTGCTGATATTGAGTTGAAACCCTGCACAAATGAACAATCAAACGCTTTAAATTGATCACTGAGAAACAAAAGCCTGAAGTCAAGACGTCGCCTGTTTCATTGCATGCAACAATAAGAGTAATCTGTGCAAGCATTAGCCAATGGTTTAATGAAGTCAAGGCTTTTGTAATGCAAACAAGCGGTTTTGACGTTATCTGTTGTTGATGCACTGTAACCATCAACTCCAGATGTCTCCTCTCCAGTTTGAAAATCTGGATAAAAGCAGTCATTGGGTTTCCCACAGAATTTACCTAATTAGTGTTATATAACTGTTAGGAAAGAGTCTGAGTGCACTTGTCTGTTCTTTTATCACAATTACATAATAACCACTATCACATCATGCAAATGTGTTGGAGTAGCGGTCGCTAATGTGGTACTCGAACCCAACCGGTGGGTGAACTGTTTCTGTGAGATGGTTTATGGAAAAATCTCAGTGTTTACATAGACAATGACACCGATGGGCTAAACCATCCCCGAGGATTTCAGACTGTGACATCTTAAGGGGCACCACACAATAATAGTCCTGTCCATAAATGGTAAGGCTTTTCTGATTAGTGGTAATAAAACTGGGAGTTGGCTTGTAATACAACCACTGCTGAGCGCTATAAAAAATTGTGAAGTCAGTACTTTAAAGACAATCAATTCTGTTTGGACACAGGTTGACATTGTAAACATTGGTGAGGGGATTTTCATGATATTAAAGACACTTGGACGTAACGTTTTCCGCTCTTGCTTAATGCTTAGACTACAATGGCTCCATTGTTTATATGGTTGTTACGACATTTCTCGTAATGATATTTTCTGTTTGATGTGGGGTCACCAGACCTTATCAACATTTGATTTGCAATTGTTAAAAAAGGACATCTGTCATTACATTTGGAAAGGAGTTAAAGTGGATAATGTCCATTGCCCATTACCCAAATCCTCTAAAGACAAGTTAGTCAGTTAAATTGGCCAACATCGTAATGCTTCTGGGATGCTATTTGTGCAGTAGTCATCATCTTGAATGGGAAAGAGCAATATCTCAGAATATGTGTCACAATTACATTTTATATAAGACAATGTCATAATCACTATATAAATACCACAATCATGCACTCCTGTCCAGGTGGGATTAGACTTCTTAGAGGATATCTGAGTTAGCTGAAAAACATTCATTTGTTTCATAATTGTTAAGAGGTTTTGTGAGAAAAATACAGGCTTGTTTAATTCTAAGTATGTTGCAGAAACACAAAAATACGTTGAAAAAATAGTCCTGTCTCAATAGGCCTTGAGTCGCCTTTTAGCGTTACAATACATCTCTGAATCTTCTGTGGCTTGTGTGCATATGTCTATGTGTGTAGGGCATGCTGCGTTTTTGGCAGGATGTTGGGAAGCTGCTGCCATTATGATTCTCACACATATGCATATCTGCACATGTGAGAAAGGAAATGAAATATACAGAGAATGCATTGTGTTCTAGATTAAAGATTGATCGTAAGTGTGATGCTTTTGATTAAACGTTAGGTTCAGCCAACGCAAATGACTTTGACAAATCATATGGTGCTTCTCAGTTCTGATGCCCTTAAAAAGGTTAAAATAATGTAGATATATACATAGCAATATATAGCAATGTGCATGCTGTTTCACTTTATATTCATAAAATAGCAGGTATTGCAACTTGTGAAAAGTCTTAATTTAAAAAATATATACATTTGAGACAAGATATTAATGCTGTATCTTTTATTCAATGCATGTCTTACTGCACTAGCAGATTTTATTACTTGTTTTTAAACTCACTTTCACTGCCAGTAAAGCAAGACAAAATAAATATACATTCTCTATTCTCTATATAGCATGTATATTGCAACGTTAAATGCTATCCTGCTTTAAGAATTTTTAGAAATTGTAACTGGAGAAACAACATCAACAACAAGAGACTAATTAATCTCAGGTTTTAATGTGTATATGCACAGTGTTGTCAATAATCATTAGATTACTAATGAACAAAGAAGGCACAGTAATGAGATAAATATTGTTGAAATATTGAGTATATTCTGTGTTGACTGTTCTGATAGGAGGCTGTTACACTCCTCTGTTGAGAGTCATCACAGAGTATCGCCCCTCTCATACTTCTATAAAGGGAGGTGGTCCTCTAGTCTCTCCTGATCTTTCTCTCTCACGCACTCTTCGACACATTGAACAGACCTGCTCACCATACAGGACATGATGTGGCTTGCTGTGTTTTACATATGGGGAAGCCTGTTAGCATTTTCTGTGTGTCACATCTGCCCAGAGACCTCCGAGGACGTTGCTTCATGGGTAACGCTGAAGCCCCTGGAGCACTGCGGGGACGAGGACAAATTGTGCCCTTATCAACTCACCCTCCCTCCTCTCTCCATTCAGCTTCCCAGGCCTTTTAGGGAGTTGGAGGAAATGGCCAAAGAGCTGCAGGACCTAAAAGAAGCTGTTAACCAGCTAAGGAGAGACTGCCAAGAATGTAAGGACAGACATAGTATCCAGAGAAGTGGACAGAAAGAATACGGCGAGGAAAAGGAAAGAAGACCTCAAATTCCAAGGCATAACATCAGAATCAAGGAGACACAAAGTCATAGTGGAGAACAAGTGGTCCGGATCTTAACTTCAACCTTACTGCAAGGAGACACATCAGAAAGTGAGGGAACCATCAAGGATGCCGTGAAGAGGCTCGATCATTCCATTTTGGAAAGTCAGGAATGGAACATTGCCCCAAGGATTTTTCCAAACCAAGGCACAACAGATCAGAGGTCTGAGATGAGTAGAGAAGTAAAAATATTTAACCCCTCACTTGATGAGACACCTGAGGACATATCCAAGGTCAAACCGGTGCTCTCGCGTACACCTGAGGAGTCAGAGAGGGAACTGAAGTCTAAGCAAAGTGAATTAGTAGAACCGTCCCTTCCTAGAAAAAAGGAGGCCATACAATCCTCAACCCATGGGAAACAGCAGCCAAACATTCTCAGAGATGGACATGTAAAGAACATCAGTGGCATCCTGACGACGAGAAGAAGAGTGCAATCAAATGTGCCTGATTCAAATGGATTAAGCACCATTTCAAGGGATGCTAACACTAAGATAATGGATTTAAGCACATCAGCTGGAAACAGAAGGGTTGTAAAGTTTCCTGGAGTAGGTGGACCACTGAGGCCAAAGGGATCTTACATAAACAGTAGAGTTGTCAAGGTTACCAATGAAGACAGACTGAAGAACCCTGCTTTGGTGAGGATCCACAGTCTACAATCCGGGGACATAACGGTCAAGACTGAGACAGAAGAGGCTGGATTTTCCCCAGTGAGGAGTGGTGTTATGCGGGTCAAGGAAACAAGTCCTCATATAGCAAACACAAAACCTGATGCAATTACTGGGACAACACTTTCAACAGATGACCAAAACAATCAAGACATCAGTAGGGTTTCTGGTCCCAGAACAGATGACGGACACGTCCTGAAAGATGCAAGCCAAGTAGCTAAAATTATGGAGGACAATTCAAGAAAAGTAAACAATACTGGGATTACAAGACTCCCAACAAATCTGAGGAAAGAAAACCAGGGTGATGTGAGTCACATAGCCACAAATAAGTCAATCTCTAGTGTTATGAACCAAGCTGAACAGCCAAACATGATTAGAGAGGAAAAAAAGCTCATGGGACTGAGTGAAAGTCTGGTAGTTATTACTAGTGAGGAAGAGACTACCTCCAATTTGAATAGAGAGGACTTGACTTTCCTAGGAAGACAGGTGGAAAATGAAAAATATCTAAATCCAATTAAAGAAACTAATAACAGACAAACTGATTTAAAAATGTTGGATAAGGCTGACAGCACTTTCAATGAAAGGCGAGTTTTGGTGGGAAAGTCCAATCCACAATCTGGGGACATGATGGTCAAGCCTGAGCCAGAAGAGACTGGATTTTTCCCAGCAAGGAGTGGCGTTATGCGGGTCAAGGAAGCAAGTCCTCGTATAGCAAACACAAAACCTAGGGCAATCAGAGGACCGACCCCGTCAACAGATGACCAAAACAAACACACATCAGACATCAGTAGGTTTTCTGGTCCCAGAACAGAAGACGGACATGGCTTGAAAGATGCAAGCCAAGTAACTAAAGTTAGGGAGGACAATTTGAGAAAAGTAAACAAGTCTGGGATTATAAGACTTCCAACAAAACTGAGCAAAGAAAACCAAGGTTATGTGAGTCACATAGCCACAAATAAGTCAATCTCTACTGTTATGAACCAAGGCGAACAGGCAAACATGGTCAAAGAGGAAAAAAGGCCCATGGGACTGAGTGAACGTCTGGTAGTTATTAGTAGTGAGGAAGAGATTACCTCCAAAGTGGATAGAGAAGACTTGACTTTCCCAGGAATACAGGTGGAAAATGTAAAATATCTAAATCCAATTACAGAAAAAAATAACATACAAATTGATTCCACAATTTTGGACAAGGCTGACAGCACTTTTAATGAAAGGACAGTTAATCCACTGTCTCCAGATCTTAAAGATCAGATGCAGCCAGGAACGTTCATTGAAGGGGCAAATGAGCATATCGGGGTCAACTCACTGAGTGCAGGTACTATGAAGAAGGACATACCAATCCACAGTAAAATCACCCTGCTGGAAAAAGATCTGGTGAAGCCCACTCTTGTCCCAACTGTAAAGAGTAAATTGACTGATAGTGCAGTGAGTATGACCAGTAGGGTTCAATCAAAAGTAGTAGGCCAGGGGACAAGGAGAATTTCAGTAACTCCGAATTTCAAAGCTCCAGCTGGAGAGGGACAGTTTCAGAACATCAGGAAAAACATCAGCAAGATACGTGGAGTAAGTCAAGACAACAAAAGGTATGTGATGCCAATCCCATTAAGACACACCGATAGACAACCAGTTTCACAGAGAGTCAACAAACTAAGACAACCTAACGTGATGGACAACATGTCAGCAAACAAAAGTGCTGGAGTACATTCAAAGCTGTCAATCCCAGTCAGAAATACCAATATTGCCAGGAAAAATGGCTCTGGAATTATAAGACCAAGCTATATAAGGAGGTCAAACTTTCAAACTGAGCCAAACTCAACCAGAGGCTTCAAGACAAAGGTAAGCACAGTGACTCAATTCTCCAGTCCCAATGGTGCAACAGAACAAGAACAAACAGAAGAAATCAAACACATTCCGCAGGTGACGAGGTCAAATGTATTGGATAATAAATGGTTAAAAAACAATAGTACAGAGTCACAATCACAACCAGAGTCTCAAAATTCAAGTAGTGTACAAGATTTGGATAAGGTTCAACAAAGTAAGAACCAACTTAGAGACAACAGTGAAACTGGGAGTACAGAGGATCCTAACAATCTGCAAAGTGGAGCCTCAAATTCACCTACTGGTCAGAAAGAAAGCAAGATTTTTACTTTGGGAACTGATGATACCAGCAATCAACCACCATTTGAAATGGACAAGATCAGCCGTGGAAAGAAAGGACCAACTGCACCAACCTTAAAGAAAGATTTATCTAAGGAACCAGGAACAGATCTATTCACCACCTCGACAGTCTCTTTTATGGACACAGACCATAAAGACAGCTCAAAAAATATTCATAGAGTGACAAATACACATGTTGAAATGGCTAAAAACAAAAGTTGGGAAACACCTATAAGCTTTGAAAGTATCGGAGCAACAAGAGAACTGGAACTTATTACATTTAATAAAGACAGAGTGGAAGAAAACTCTGGGGAGATATTATCTAACCCAAACAGTGCGGACACTGCCCAAGGGTACAGTGGAGACAGGAACGCAATACCAGTTGTTTTGGAAACGCTTACAAATGTTGAAGAAATTAAAGGCTCAAAGCTTTTCTCACTCAGCCCCGAGGACACTGCTGAGGGGTTTAAATCACATGCAGTCAGTGATGAGGTAACAGGGAGAGAGGAAGTAGAGAACAAGATCCACAGCACCTGTGACAGTGATTGTAACACTACGTCTACCCAACAGTCTACAGCCCAGACAAGGCCCCCAGTGGACTCTGGAAGAGGTGAGGAATTTTCTTACACAACCCATGTTAATGTTTATTTTTAAGAAACAAGTTGAAGGAGTGTTTACTCTTAATGCACACTGCAAAATGCCCTCTAGAGTGTTTGGAGTATGGCAGCAGTGCATGTTTATTTGACACAAAGCATTCAGTACAGTGGGATAAGTCAGTTTGACTCTTTGTATAGATTATACCCAAGGTTTTAGCAGAGTGCAAACAGGGACACATGTCCAAAAATAACTCCAGGTACAATCTATCCAGATTATCATTCCCAGGAAATAATATAATATGAACGTATCCTTTTAACACATGTTCTGTGACCCCACACTTTATCTTGATATTGTGATAGGATTCCATAACAAGATAAGTGGATATGGATTCTCATCTGAGTAGCAGATGTTGTGGTTTTTGTGAAGAGGACCAGTGGTAGGCGTCTTCTTTTGTCTGATGTATCAGGATGTGGTGTCTTTGTTGAGCTTGAGGAAAGGCTCAAAGGCAAAAACTTTTTTGCAATGCATAATTAACGCACGCAGAAGTTCAGTACCATTCCATAGTGATAAATTTACTTGACTGGTGATTGGATTCTGAAATTCGCCCAATGTAATCTCTTGAAACCAAGAATAAATAAAATCCAGGTGGTCCAAATTTCTACGTATAAAACAGCTTTTACATATCTTTTAAACGAGACCTTAAGTGTAGTCTGCCGAATGCAGCTTTGTTGTTTGTGTCTAACAACAAAGATGGATAGAAAACAATTTCAGTGCATCATCTTGCTCTGCATTCGTTTACAAATTCATGAGATCCAGATTTTCTGATGAACGTTTATTTTTTCAATTTCAACCCATTTGAATTTATTTGTATTGCGCTTTCCACAATAAATATGGTTTCAAAGTAGCTTTACAAATAAAAGTGCCTTAAAGCTTCTCTAGTTGAAAGATGACAATGGCAAAAAAATGCTCCTTAAGATGTTTAAGCATGCAGATTTAGGCTGTTTATGCATTGTAAATGCATTTTTCATAAACAAAGAATGAGATAACCTAAAACAGTTTTTATTGACCACAGAAAAAGGACCTGCACAAGACTGCGCTGATTACATTACGAAATCCAGAAGGAATGGTGTATATAGAGTAATGCCGAAGCCAAAGAGCAGCATGTTTCCTGTTTTCTGTGACATGGAGTCTTCTGGCGGGGGCTGGACTTTGATACAGCATCGCTTTGATGGCAGCACAAGTTTCAATCGCACATGGGACGAGTACAAGAATGGATTTGGTAAACTAATAGGGGAATTTTGGCTTGGCAATGACAAGATTCACTTGTTGACAAAGGTGAAGAACATGTCATTGAGAATAGAAATCGAAGACTTTGAGGGTATCAAAGAATATGCCCATTATGACCACTTCTATGTGGCCAATGAAAGCCAACAATACCGCCTGTCCATTGGTGGTTACTCCGGTACAGCTGGTAATGCAATGCAGATTAGTAACAATTACAATCACGACCAGAAACTCTTTACCACTCCGGACAGAGACAATGACCAGTATTCCTCTGGAAACTGTGGGGCCTATTACAGCTCAGGCTGGTGGTTTGACGCATGCATGTCAGCAAACTTAAATGGGAGATATTATCAATCAAAGTACAAAGGGGTACGTAATGGGATATTTTGGGGTACGTGGCACAATATTACAATGGAATATTACCCAACCAATGATAGACAATCTTTTAAGACTGTTAAAATGATGATTAGACCTAAAAACTATGCTAAGTAATATTATACCCACCAATTCTAAAACTTACCAACCAAAATTAAGCTCTCTTTTGAAGTTAGATGGTAGGGAAAAAGGCAAGTTCCTTAAGTATATTGCTACTGGTGTTTATTGCTTTATTAATTGAAAATATAAGTGTGGTGTCAGAACTTGAATAAACATTGATAAATGTTTCTGTATCAATTTTTTTTTTTTAGCTGTACACATATGCATTAGTAGAATACATAGAATACACAACTGAACCCTCTTGTGTTGCTTTGAAAATAATACTGTATTGCATAATACATATGAATCCATGCTTTTACAGAATCAGCTATTATCTTGTATATTGTATTTTTTTAAATATAATGTTTGTAAGTCTGGGCCAATCCATGACTACGTTTACGTGGATATTTGCAGAATTTCAGATGCCTGTTTTTTTTTTTCATACAAACACCTGGATTTTACCAGCTGAATAAAAGCATCTGTAATTTTCTATTATTTTCATTGTACATTGTAGGAATTTTGAATTTACACTAAGTGTTATTTTCAACCATTGTATGCATGTACACCCCAAAAAGACAGATGACTCTTTTTAAGAGGAAATGTCAATTTCAGTTAAAAAGGAGGATCATAATTTAATTACTTATAATTAACTAATTAGTAAATGTCTTCTAGAAATACATATTTTGCTCCCTGCTGAATTGTTGCTGAATTGAGACCTTTTCTGCATGATCTTGGAAACATTTGTAAATATAATAGCTGTGCACTTACTGAACATACTTGTCATAAAGAAAAATAAATATCTATCTTTTAATTATAAGGACGCTGTTATTACTTTTTATTATTATTATTTACACACTCTGTACATGAGAAAATTAAAATGACATTTTGTAAACATGTATTATGTAAGTTCTGCAATGCAAAACATAAATGTACGATAAAGAAACACAGATTCAGAAATATACACCATTATTGTAGAACGTATGTCTTTTCCGTAAGCAAACCATGTTGTGTTACAGTACTGGTTGAACAAACAGTGTGTATGCAGCACGTTAACGGTTATTTTTCAAATGTCCATTATGGTATGCCACTAATGATCTCAGTGTTTCACTAAAATGCAATAAATATTCTGAGCAACATTCACAATCAGTCATTTCTGTCATCTGAGTGGAAACTCACCACTGAGCCAAAATACGTAACCCTCCCTGCATCACTGTGAACATGAAACGTAGGCTATTCAGCGTAGTCACTCTTCAGCCTGAAAGAAACAAGCAATTCCTGATAAAGAGTTTGAAACAGCTGTACATTCTTATTGTCCGTTATATATACCCTTCTTTATGAATAACATCTACTTTCAAGATGATTTTATTCCTGAAGAATACAGTAAAGATTTCTGCTGGCTTTCAAAGAATACCATTCATATGTTCAGTCTCGTCTGAAGTGGAAAACGTTGTAGCCCAGTTCGGCCATAGCTCCGATGAACAGTGCCCACAGAGGGATGCAAACCGAGCTCACCAAGATGTCCATTAGGCCCTCTAATTTGGCACAGAGCGTCAGACAAAATGCCAGTTTAAGAAGCATGGCCACGAGGTACCACACGCGCTTCTTCAAGTTCTCCGCCCCGTTGCGAGGGTCGAAGCCCGGCTTGCACCGGCCTGCCATTTTGACAATGAGCATGAGGAGGAGAATTAGATCAAAGGTCCAGACAGGAAGGAAGATGAGGAACCAGTTCCAAAAGATCTTCCCGTCCAACTTCAGCACCAGCATAATAAGGAATATAAGTGTGAAGATCCATGTCAGAAGGACTCTTTGAGCAAGAGACATGTTCATTTGAAACGCTGGCCTAAGGGCACAGCATTAAGTTGATCTGAAATAGACAAAACATTTATCATTGGAAGTATGAGTTCAATTTACATTCAGTCAGTTTCATCTAGTGGAGTTCATGCTGCTTTTAAAGCAAAAGAGGGGCATTTCAAGTAGCAAGATAATATCATTGTATATTATATATTTAAAAAAAATAGTATAAATGAATTAATAATATTAGTACTAATAGATTGCACAATTAAAATAATATAAAAATAATATATATATTTTAAAAATCAGTTTTTCACTGGATGTTACGTTGGTAATGTAAGCTGTATTAAACTATATTTGTATTTATTTACTAAATAGTAGCATGTTTACTATAAGCCGTTTGAGATGATATGCATATTCATAAAAGGCTAAAACTTGGTTTTAATATTAGTTGAACATTAAATAATTAATTTTAACATCTTAACTCTGCAATAGCCGATTTGTTCAAATGTAAACTGTTTTAGTTAACGTACAGTAAGTAACTTACTTCTACATCTACATAAACCCATCAAGCTGTATAACATGCAAGGCACACCAATGTTCGGTCTCAATAATAAACGAACATTTCTTTTATTCATCCATATTTTATCTTGACTGCTCCATCCTGACACATTCTTAAAATGAAGGAGCTATTCATTACTAGCACAAAACTAGCATATACAGACCGGACTGCCTTATGTGTTTATGAAGGCAAACCGACGGGAAGCGGGGAAAAACACATTGACGGAAAAGCTTACCAAAGCTTACCACAACCCGGCTGGCCTTCTAGTCAGATGGGTAAATGATTCAAGCTAATGTCCCCTTTCTGGACTGTGTGAACACCGACGTTTTCAAAACAACTTCTCTTAAAGGACTAAATTTATGTACGCGCAGCGCCACCTAGCGGAATGGAGGACGCGCATTAAACAGCCAGGCGAATTCAGTTCAATTTAATTGTACATTGTATCAAATAATTTAGGATTAATTGTGCCTTACACGGTCATATATTTATACACGTTTATTTAATTTGCATTAATTCAGATTTCTAATGAATGCGCATCCGTGAACAAACGGTCAGGATATTCACATTAATACAAAATTTAGGTTTGTTTTCACTGAAACCTACTGTATACCGACAGAACACTTGGACTAACACAAGGGTGAGTAAATGATGACTTAATTTTCATTTTTGAGTGAACTATCCTTTTTAGCTGGCATGTCCATCTGGTAGCTAAGGTGTTCTGTCAGTTTTTAATCTCAATTAAGCAGGGGAGTGGTTAAAAAAAACATTTAAATGGTTTGAAATGTAATAATGTTACTAAAACACCCTTCTTTATTCAGCCTCAAGATGACGCTGTTTCATTATTTTGAGCTGATGGTGGCATTGCTAACAAACTGCTCCTTATAGTGAGGCTCTAAAGATGAATCTGTCGTTAAAAGAATATACATGAATCATTAACCCAATATTTTGCTTCAATTTTGCCTACATTTACACCTCTGTAAAAGCAACATTTGTCATTTTCATTGCACTTTAGTTGCTATGAAAGTATAGAAGTTTCTCACCCTTCGAATGAAAGAAAACTTTTCAGATTTCTCTCCGGTCGATTCCACATCTGAGATAACCATCAGAATCCACTAATTTGCAATATACTATTATAATTACCTGTTTTCTAAAATAGCATTTAGGATCCAGACAAGAAGGTGCAGGGTGCATTGATAGCACACAAAAAGCCACATCCATACTGAATCAGTTAATGAGCTTATTACCCTGTGCAAATATCCTGTTGTGTCTGCCATTACTGAGGCCTTAAGGGGGTGTCAGCACAAAAGCCAGGTAATAATACAGCGGCTTCTTTGCTTCGTGTTGCTTATCAGTGAAACCACACAACTGCAAGCTGCCTTGAGGCCCTGAGCTGAGGACGCTGTTTTAATTGGGTCAGTCTGATTCTGCAGCCTGTTGCCACCACATGAGCGAATAGAGAGCTTTTTATGTGGATGCACAAGGTGTTTCAGACTGCACACACACCTGGAACGGTCTGCTTCTCCATTAAGATTTACCATAGTTCTTGCATATTAAAAAAGTTTTTATATAGCATTTATAGTAGGATCATAGTCAGTGTCATAGTCATAGTCACTAATAAGCAAATATGACTTTAGATAACATAACATTTGTTTCTTTTTGTTTGTTTGTTTGTTTCTGAAGAGAGAAAAATGAGGCCAAGTCAGATGAGAAAAAGTAACACAATAAATAATTAAATGTAATTAGTTACTTTTTTTAGGGAGTAACACAATATTGTAATGTACTTTTAAAAGTAGCATCCCCCAACACTGATCATATAGTAACCACAGGTAAAACCACTATACTAGTTACATTGATCTAATCTATAACTATAGATGCAATGTAAATGAAAATGAGAAAATTAAGTGCATCAGATAATGCCATAATATATTTGCTCATGAAACATTTTTGTTATCATCACTGCTGAAAACAAGTTGTGCTGCTTCATATTTTTGTGGAAACCATGAATGTGTTTTCCATATTTTTTCATAAATAGAAAGTTTAAAAAAAGGCATTTATTTGAAATAGATTTTTTGCAACAAGTCTTTACTGTTACTTTGGTTAATTGAATGCATCCTTGCTGAAGTATTATTATTATTATTATTTAATTGTAATATCCAAGTTTCCACAAAACTGTTAGCAACACAACTGTTTTCAACAGTCTTACCTGGTTTTAAGAACTGTTATCATTTTAAAATTACATCATACAGTGACACTGAGGGCTGAAAAAAGATTATCCTTATCTGGCCTTTGCATAATTTGTTCCTTCAATCTGGCACAACTTTATGCGTTGACTTTGAATATGAATATTTCAAATTAAGGTAAAGATAGAGTCCTTTATATTCCTGTGCCAAGCACAGCTGCACAGTAAATATTAAAATATTCCATGTAGTACTGTGTCCTCGCTGAGCTTTGTGGCTTTGTCTATTTTTGAGCATGTTTTGGTGACAAATATATATATAATAAAACCAATTTGGAATTCTAACCTGAACATATGACATGACAAAATTCAATATCTACGAAATGGGAATTTAAAGGGATAGTTCACCCCACAATAAAAATCTTTATTTACTCAACCT
The DNA here is from genome assembly GCF_936440315.1 of Barbus barbus. NCBI lineage: Eukaryota > Metazoa > Chordata > Actinopteri > Cypriniformes > Cyprinidae > Barbus > Barbus barbus. The sequence continues at coordinate 11,483,794 of NC_136726.1, read as the reverse complement.
CGTTTCGTTCCAAATCAGTAAGGCATTTGTTCGTCTTTGGTACACAAATTAAAATATTTTTGATGAAATCTGAGAGCTTTCTGACCCAGACAGCAACACAACTACCATGTTCAAGGCCCAGAAAGGTAGTAAGGACATAGTTAAAATAGTCCATGTGCAATCAGTGGTTCAACCGTAATTTTATGAAGCTACGAGGATACTTTTTGTGCTGAAAGAAAACAAAAATAACTTTATTCAACAGTTTCTTCTCTTCCGAGTTCCGAGTTGACTGGAATGCAGCATAACCCCATTTAAACATAAAAAACACATGAACCACATGCGAGTATCTCCAGTACAAAACAGCTTCATGCAAAAGATACACAATTCAGTTTGCATTAACATCAACATCCAAAGCGCACATCTCTGTGATTCTGTAAGGTAAATTCAATTTGGTGCTTCAATTTCCTCTTGTGGGTATATAATGTGGTTGTCATGTTCAGTGAGAAATCGCTTCCCCTCTGAAGAGCTTTGTGGGAACTGAAATAGGCTGCTATGACATGCTCGTTCCCCGTGTCCTTCTAGAGAAGATTAAAAGCTTGATATCGAAATCACGCTTTGTCACCAATGCAAGACATCTTATTTCCTCTGAATGGGAAGCGAATGCAGAGTGTCAGACGTGAAAAACACGTTACTGTCATACACACGCACGCACCGTTTCAAATCAAGGATCTTCAGGCCCCGCTTGGCTGCGGCTCCATTATCTCCAGTTCCTGCAGTATCCTAAGATTTGTGCCTATTCCCCGGCGTACTTTAGCCCTAGGGCTGTCTGTGTTGATTTATGTTTGACAGCCATTGAACTCATCACAGCCTTGTGCGAATATCCGTATTGACCTGTGGCCACTCACATTAAATCCTTTCGAGTTTAGTCTTGCATGATGTTCGACCCCCTCGAGGAAGCCTGTCTTAGAGCAATCGGAAAATTCATAGCTATAGCATTTAAGCGCAAATCTATCTTAGGCAGCATGATATCAATACAAAATTGCAGCCATTTGTGCTTTCACATTGGATTTGTGCATGAAAATCCTTCATCCACAGCACAGAACAGGTGGATGTGCCAGATATGACATTGAGAAGAACATAAGCAAAAAGCTTCGTTTGACTTGAAAGTATTGGCATTAATTGGAAGTTGTAAATAGCTGCCATATACAGACTGACACCTCCAATAATGAGTTTATGTGTGAGTTTAAAGTAACAGTACACCCCATAATAAACATTTATTGAAAATTTACCCATCTTCACGCCAAGATGCATTTGAGTTTGTTTCTTCATCGCAACAGATTTAGCATTATATCACTTGATCACCAATGAGTCATCTGTAGTGAAGGGGTGCTGTCAGAATGAGAGTCCAAACAGCTGATAAAAACATCACAATATTCCACAAGTAATCCACATGACTCCAGTCCATCAATTAAAAAATTGAAGTAAAAAGCTGCGTGTTGGTAATAAATAATCCATCATTAAGTCATTTTAACTTTAAACGGTTGCTTCTGTTCTTGATCTGTGCATTTTTCTCTCCTGATTCAGATGAGACGACTTTTTCGCTGGAAATTGCAATATTATGGATTAAGCACATATTTGTGACATATTTGTTTATTACAAACATGCATCTTTTTTGTTTGAATTACTTGTAGATTATTGTGATGTTTTTGATTAGCTGTTTGGGCTCTCATTCTGACGGCACCCATTCACTGCAGAGGATCCACTGGTGAGCACATGATGTAATGTGCTGTAATTTCTCTAAATCAGTTCTAAATCTTGGCTTGAGTGAGTACATTTTTGGGTAAACTATTCCTATAATACACATGAGCAACATTTTATTAGCCCCTTTCAAAGCTCACAACAGTCATTAGCTTGCTTATAAGTCGAAAATCTTAGTAGAACCAATTAAAAAGGTAACCTTTAAAGGGTTACTTCACCCCAAAATGAAAATTTTGTCATTAATCACTTATCCCCATGTCTTTCCAAATCCATAAAAGCTTTGTTCGTCTTCGGAACTCAAATTAAGATATTTTTGATGCATTCAGACAGCTCTCTGACCCTCCCAAAGACAAGACAGAAATGTAATTAACATGACCAACGTCCAGAAACGTAGCGAGGAGGAAATATGGACAATGAAATAATCCATGTGACATCAGGGGTTCAACACAGACAACACAGAACAGCATATGCTGTTTGCATTCAGTGGATACTCTCCAAAATGGCACTAGGGTGACGCGGAGGAGACAAATTGTTAAAGTTGTTATTTTTGTTGACTTTGCGTACAAAAAATATTCTCATAGCTTCGTGAAATTACGGTTGAACCCCTGATGTCACATGGATTATTTTACAGATCTGGACGTTGATCGTGTTAATTACATTGCTGTCTATGGGAGGGTCAGAGAGCTGTCAGAATGCATCAAAAATATATTTTATGGGTTTGGAACAACATTGGGATAATTGGGATTAATAACAAAATTTTCATTTTGGGGTGGAGTAACCCTTTAATATAAATATGTATTTGGATAAATAATATATTATAAAACATGTTTTATTAAATATATATAAAAGAATATTTATATAATAAATAAATATAAATACGTGCTCCTGTGGTATTTTTCTACCACAGGAGCACGGCGTTTTAAAATGTGGTGTTTATGGCATGATATTCTTGTAGATAAGCTACTTTTTGTAATGTTAATGCAATACAACTATTAAAATTGACTTAATTTTGTATAATACATATTTATATTAAAAGCAACTGGTTCTCTAAGATGGTTTATAGCAATTTTTGTTTAATAAGTAAAATTAGGTGTTTTATAAACCTCACTTTGTGTGTGTGTGTTATTTTTATAGGATAAGATTTTCAATTTATATAAATAACAAATGATATATACACCATTGACCTTTAAAAATAATTAATTTGGCAGATAACTGTATGACTTTTTGATTTATTAATAAAAACTAAAAAGAGTATAATAGAGTCATCTGACCACTGAATTGACATCGACTTGACAAAAGGGTCAAGAATGTGTACAACTGACAATAATCGCCTTTTGTGGCTAAAAAGCAGAAAGTCTTTCTTGGGTTACAGTTTGGCCCACAAGGTTTCAACAAGAACATTTCCGTAGTCCATAACACATCATTTACATTTACTGTACATGAGGGTTAAAATGGTTGTATGGTTGTCATTCATTTCAGTCATCATAACCGTCCTCTGTTGCTCCATCCCAGTTTAACAGCGGTCTTCGTTCTGGAGGGACAGACGGCTCGATCCGCTGCCACCGACTGGGCGGCCAGATGATGTGAGACGCCCGACCATGAACAAGACCCAAAGAAACCTGTGGAGATCAGAATCATCAAGCTTCTGCTTATGAACTACCATGAAACCCTCTATAAAGTCAAACAAAACGGTCTATTTCTTAAGGAGAAAGACTGTCGTTTAACAAAGAGCAACTAAAACAAGAATTACATGCTTTTCTCATTTAGTGAATACAAAGCAATATATCTCTAGCTCGAAGAGAAAAGGACCTCATTGCTTTTTATTCCCAGAAGGACATGGGAGAGAATCCAACAAGCTCCCAAAAACCCTGATTTGGAGGGTTCTGTAAATATCTGCGGGGATATATATATATATATATATATATATATATATATATATATGTATGTATATATATATATATATATATATATATATATATATATATATATACTGTATATATATACATACATACAGTGGGGGAAAAAAATATTTGATCCCCTGCAGCAGGGGATACTTATGATTATGGGGCCCTGCTGATTTTGTACTTTGCCAAGAAATGATCAGTCTATAATTTTAATGGTAGGTTTATTTGAACAGTGAGAGACATAATAACAACCAAACAAATCCAGAAAAATGCATTTCAAAAAAGTTATAAATTGATTTGTATTTTAATGAGCGAAATAAGTATTTGATCCCCTATCAATCAGCAAGATTTCTGGCTCCCAGGTGTCTTTTATACAGGTAAGCAGGAGCACTAATCTCAGCTTGTTTCGTGTATAAAAGACAACCTGTCCACAGAAGCAATCAATCAATCAGATTCCAAACTCTCCATCATGGCCAAGACCAAAGATCTGTCCAAGGAGGTCAGGGACAAGATTGTAGACCTACACAAGGCTGGAATGGGCTACAAGACCATCGCCAAGCAGCTTGGTGAGAAGGTGACAACAGTTGGTGCGATTATTCGAAAATGGAAGAAACACAAAATAACTATCAGTCTCCCTCGGACTGGGGCTCCATACAAGATCTCACCTCGTGGAGTTTCAGTGATTATGAAAACGGTGAGGAATCAGCCCAGAACTACACGGGAGGATCTTGTCAATGATCTCAAGGCAGCTGGGACCGTAGTAACCAAGAAAACAATTGGTAACACACTACGAAATCCTGCAGCGCCTGCAAGGTCCCACTGCTCAAGAAAGCCTGTCTGAAGTTTGCCAATGAACATCTGAATGATTCAGAGGAGAACTGGGTGAAAGTGTTGTGGTCAGATGAGACCATCTCTCTTTGGCATCAACTCAACTCGCCGTGTTTGGAGGAGGAGGAATCCTGCCTATGACCCCAAGAACACCATCCCCAGCGTCAAACATGGAGGTGGAAACATTATGCTTTGGGGGTGTTTTTCTGCAAAGGGATGATGGACGGGGTCATGTACCGTCAGGGCCAGGGCATTGAAGCCAGCCAGGGCATTGAAAATGGGTCATGGATGGGTATTCCAGCGTGACAATGACCCAAAACATACGGCCAAGGCAACAAAGGAGTGGCTCAAGAAGAAGCACATTAAGGTCCTGGAGTGGCCTAGCCAGACTCCAGACCTTAATCCCATAGAAAATCTGTGGAAGGCGCTGAAGGTTCGAGTTGACAAACATCAGCTTCGAAACCTTAATGACTTGGAGAGGATCTGCAAAGAGGAGTGGGACAAAATCCCTCCTGAGATGTGTGCAAACCTGGTGGCCAACTACAAGAAACGTCTGACCTCTGTGATTGTCAACAAGGGTTTTGCCACCAAGTACTAAGTCATGTTTTGCGAAGCGGTCAAATATTTATTTGACTCATTAAAATGCAAATCAATTTATAACTTTTTTTAAATGCGTTTTTCTGTATTTTTTGTTGTTGTTATTCTGTGTCTCACTGTTCAAATAAATAGTTTTAGTTAAAAATTGCGTATCTTGTCAGTGTGTGCATGTGTGCACTTGCTTGGCCATTTTTTGTGATAAACAGGAAAGTGGGTCCAGCTGAATTCAAATAGTGATTTGTTAGATGGGTATAAAAAAAGGTTATTATACCGCGGCAGCCGTCGTGTAAAGTCCTCCTTGTGTGAAGACCGAAGAGTGTAAAGACCATCGACTCTACCGGGCGACTCCACCGGACAGGGACACCGGCAGAGGATATAAGTATCACTTTTTATTTTTCCTTTTTGATACTACTTGTTTCACTTCTGTTTCAGTTTTTATAACCATTTCTTACTATGTGTAAGTAAGTTGTTGTTGTTGTTTTAAAACGTGTGCTTGGCTCAGTGTTGATGTCTGTATAAGTTGTTTATTCACTTTTAGTTTTATTTAATTTGAGTTATTTTAGTACTTCATACTATATGGAAATGAAATAATATATATATTGAATTTATTTTTATATTTATGTATATGTAAATACATATACTTTAGATATGTAATGTACATATGTATTTACACATACATATGTAAATACATTAATGGTTAGAGAGTCGGACTCGTAATCCAAAGGTTGCGGGATCGAGTCTCGGGCCGGCAGGGATTGTAGGTGGGGGGAGTGAATGTCCAGCGCTCTCTCCACCCTCAATACCACGACTGAGGTGCCCTTGAGCAAGGCACCGAACCCCCAACTGCTCCCCGGGCGCCGCAGCACAAATGGCTGCCCACTGCTCCGGGTGTGTGTTCACGGTGTGTGTTCACGGTGTGTGTGTGTTCACTGCTGTGTGTGTGCACGTTGGATGGGTTAAATGCAGAGCACGAATTCCGAGTATGGGTCACTATACTTGGCAGTATGTCTCTTCACTGTATATGTGTGTGACTGTACATACACATGTAGTTGTTTTTTGGTGTTTGGCTTAGTGTTATGTTAGAAGCATTATTATACTCATACCTTTTGTTGTTTTAATATTTTGAATTGTTTTTAGCTTATTATTTTGGTTTTCATTTAAATGTTCAGTATTGAAATGTTGTTGTATGCATTTGTCAATTTTATGTAATTTCTTTATTTTCTTAAATGTGTGTATATAGTATTTACTGAGTTTTGACTTTTGGTTTTAGTTACTTTTTCTTATTTGTAAGTTCTGCTAAATTACTAAAAGTAAAGTAAAAGTAAAAGTAAAATAATAACCCTGGTCCAGTCTTTAAGACACGTTAAGGGATAGTTCACCCCAAAATGTCATTCCAAAACTGTATGGCTTTTTTTTCCTTCTGTGGAACACAAAAAAAGACTTTGACCAAAAGGTGGTTTTGTCCATACAATGAAAGTCAGTGGGGTCCAAAACAAGACATTTTGTTTGTCCTACAAGTTTGTAACAATGATGTTCGGAAGAGGTTCTGAATTAAATGAGTTAAATGATGACAGAATTGTAATTTTTGGGTGAACTGTCCCTTTAAGCCCACAAATTGGATGTCTGAGTCGAATCCGTGTGACATTTTGCAGTGTTTTGTGGGCAAAATAAACACGGTCTCAGACAGTCAGGATATGGTGACCTGACTTTCAATCAGTGCTTTGTGAAATGCTGGAGTCTTGTCATTATTTCAGAATCCAAATATTTCAAACAACAACATTAAAAGCCTTTGCAGCATTAAATATCAATCTAAATTCTCCTTAAGATTTAAATGTTGCCTCGAAAGGACATTAAGCAAAAAATGTTTCCTTCATACACGCACGTAAACACACACATCTTGCTGCATAATACATCAAGTCAAGGTAACGGCACAGCCTGTACTGACAAAAGTGAAAGCAATTGCCTGAAACATGCAGCGAGAATATTTGCTCAGTGATATATGACCTGATGGTTTTTTGCCAAATATATCTCACACCCCCTGGTCTCTGGGGAAAACCAAAAGCGTTTTGGGTAATGGATGTGAAACAATAATAAAAGAGACATAGGAAGTATGTGGTTCAGTGAGAAACATATTCATTTGCTTTCTGACAAGAAACATCATTAAAAATCCGCCTGAGGACAAACACTCGAAAAACCTCAGCAAAACCGAAAACGGTGCAAAACCATCAAAACTCAAGGAACGTGACAGAGTCAGTGACTAAATGGACAGGGCGATTTGCTTTTCATTCTCAGTCCAAGTAAGCAAATCCCAACATTTAAAAACATTTCAAGGACGAATCTGAGCAACAGATCTTGATGTATTGCAATGATTGTACGAGTCGTGTCACAGTCGGAGTTGAGATGGGAGAGAGAATCACTGCTGTGTTTAATAATGTATCTGAGGAGCCGTGCAGCAAAGAAGCTTCTTCAAAGAACCAATAATACCTCAATCTCTATACATTACAGGCGGGGGCATTCGAGCGCATCAAGGCTGTTAACAAAGTCCCCAGAAAGCGGCAATCTGCGCTTTTTGTTGAATTTTTTATAAACAAGTCGATTTGTGGCAAAATCTGCCTTCGGTGGTGACTTTCAGAAAAGATCCTTTGAAACTGCAGCCTGAAAGACAGTTTCCATCGGTCACCTGTGGGATCAGACAAATGTATACCATCTGGTGACATGCCTGAGAAAATGACTGGTGGATACATGTTTTGTACTGTAGTTCACTAGTAATATGCTATTTTATTTTGAAACCGAAAATAAATACCAAATTGATTTTTATTTTGCATCTTTACCTGCTATAGTCGACAATTAAATCTACTTTTTTAAAACATTTTTTTAATGTATGTTATTTACGGTCGGTGAGATTATTAATGTTTTTGAAAGAAGCTCGTAAAAGCTGCATTTATTTGATTGAAAACAGCAAAAATCTGGAAAATTGTGAAATATTATTCCAATTTAAAACACGTTTTCTATTTGAATCATTTTAAAAATGTAGTTTATTTCTGTGATGATAAAGCTGAATTTTCAGCAGCCATTACTCCAGTCTTGAGTTTCACATGATCCTGCTTCATATTTTTGCGTAAACAGTGACATTTTTTTCTTTCAGGATTATTTGATTAATAATATAAAAAGTAGTAAAAAAGTCAAAAAACAAAACAACAAAACAAAAAACGCAGTATATAACTGTGACACATTTGATCTGCATTCTTTGATTAATAAATAAAAATAAGTAAATAAATAAAAATCAGAATTTACTTAATAAATAGAAATCCTTTGTAACATTATAAAGGTCTTTACCATCACTTTTGTTCAATTTAGTGCATCCTTACTGAAAAGTAGTATTAATTAAAAAAAAAAAAAAACATATATACTTTTTGAATGGTAGGTTTTGGAATACATTTTCTTTTTTAAATATATATATATATATAACAATTAAAGAGAACATGAGTTCTGGGGATGATTCTAGGGTCCTGTTGGTTGTTGCTACGGTGTTGCTATGCTAAAGTTGCTAAAGTGTTTGTTAATTGTTAGTCTCAATGTATGTCAGCGTATGCCTATGAGATTTTGTCCTTAGTAAGCACCAATTAATCGATTACCGGTCCAAATGTGTTGCTGTCGAAACTGTGTCCGTGATGGTCCCCCTCGATCCACAGATGTCCATCGGGAACTCTTACATAACGGTTTTTATATCCCAGCATTCTGATAATAGAAAAAAAATAATGCGTTAACACAGTAATGGATTCTGGCTGCTTTTAATGCAGGAAAACACCAGGCTATTTTTCATTTCTCGCTGTTTATGTTACAGTTGACCAGCTACGTGTATTCACCAATCCTGCATTTGGCTCTTGGCCCACTCTCTAAATCTAAGATCAATAATTAATGTTCGCACAGCTGCTGCAGTCTTTGTTTTATATTTAAGATGGCTTTCTGACACAGCAATAGCTCATATCCATTGCAGGCAGTGCTGTGAGCACTTTAGAGCGAGAGCGTGAAGCAAATTTCAGATTTTTAATGGTAGTTTTTCTTCATCAGCCATCACAGAACAAAATGAACTTCCTCTTCATATGAATCATCTCGAAATCAAACTCGAGAAGTCATCGGGCCTGGGATTTCCTCAACCGAATCCCAAGATCACCTTGAGATGTAATGCTTTTGGCCGCGAATGGTTTGATGAGACATTAATGTTTAATGACACTTACGGCTAAATGGTGCATTTGTGCGATACAAGCATTTAAAGAGGACCGAGCCTGAATTGGTGCGTTTAATAAGCTCAAACAGATCCTTCTAGCAGTGCTACAAAGGCCTGTCAGTCTGAGCAAACACTTTTCAGGCAACAAAACATTTTCTGCCATTAAAACCCAAGAATCAATCATGATGCCATCATACCTCATTCATAACTTAATTTGGGACAAACTTACTTGATGAAGTCCCCCTCGATCCCAATGACCCGTTTGATGATCTTCTGCTGAGGGTCCTTCGGGCTCCTGCAGAAGGAATGAGCAGATATGAGATGGTACGACTACAACATTTGCATACTGATGACAGAACTGTTCCTGGTTTATTTGAGGATGCTGCTGAGCTCAGTGGATTATGGGGCATTAGGGACAGTTTTCAGAGACCAGATGGGTCTTATCTGCTGAAGTAAGTCAAGAAAAGACTCTATGAAATGTCAAAACTCTTGATTTTCAAGGCGCAATATTATTAGATCATATTTCACTTGATTCACTTAGTGTTCTCATTTGGAACAATGCCTAAAGCTTTAGATGTAGGAAAAGGAAAATACTTCATGAATGTTATATGTGACCCTGGCCCACAAAAATAATAAAAAAATAAGGGTCAATTTTTTGAAATTGAGATTTATACATCACCTGAAAGCTGAATAAATAAGCTTTCTATTGATGAATGGTTTGTTATGATAAGACAATATTTGGCGAGATACAACTATTTGAAAATCTGGAATCTGAGGGTGCAAAAAAAATCTAAATATTGCGAAAACTGCTTTTAAAGTTGTTCAAATGAAGTTCTTAGCAATGCATATTACTAATGAAAAATAAAATTTTGTTATATTTACAGTAGGAAATCTACCAAATATCTTCATGGAACATGATCTTTATTGAATATCCTAATGATTTTTGGCATAAAAGAAAAATCGATCATTTAGACCCATACAATGCATTTTTGGCTATTGCTACAAATATACCCATGGTTTTGTGGTCCAGGGTCACATATATTTACTCATCTATGAATTTTGGCTGTTTTTGTTACAGAAGAGTTTCTGCCTGAAAAATAAAACACTTTAAATCTCAAAATTGCAACTTTATTTCTCATATTTTCAACTTCATGTGTCATGTGACTTTATATCTAGTAAATTTGTTCTGTAATTGCAGTTTTATATCTCATAGTGTGACTTTATGTCTTGATTTATTTATTTTTTAACTTTATTACATTTCCAAAAATAAATTTACATGACATATAAAGTCACTTAATAAAGATTTTTCAAAACCAGTGTTGACCAACTATTAAAATTGTTTTTTTTAAAACTGAAATAAAGCTAAAATAAAATAGATGAAGAAAACACTATTAGACAAACAATTTACAAGAAAACTTGTACAAGAAATATTGTCTTGGCAAGTAACTGAAATAAAATAATAATAAACAGAACTCTATTTAAGATAATAAAAATATTAAAACTGAAATAAAAATAAATTAAAGTTAAATACAAATATAAATGAAAAAAAAAGGCAAAAGTACATAACAAAATTACTAAAATGAAAACTGAAAAAAAATAAATAAACATTCAAAATATTAATAAATACTAAAAGATTATATAAATAATATTAAAATAACACTGATCAAAAAAATCTATATGCACAATGCTCATTTCCAAACATAATATTCATGATAAATGGCACAAAGCGCAATTTATTGCAAAAGAATACATAGAAAAAATTATACTTAATTCTTTTTAAGGTATGTGGTTACAAACTATTTATTTTTGCTACATTTAATTTTTTTTTTAATGTTAGTCAACTAAATTAGTTTATTTAAATGTAGTTAAAATAAATTGATTGCAACACTTACCTTAACATTTTTTGGGTAAATTCAATGAATCATTTTTTCCATGACTTTTTCAAGCCTGGCAATCCCAAATTCCCTAATATTTCCAGGATGATCCCACATAGCTTTTATTTTGAGGTCAGGTCTCTGTAAGTGTTACATTTGTAGTGTCTGAAGTATTTGTTCCATCAGTTTTGACCTGATCCCCCACATCATTACCCACAATGACCCTGACTGTGACCGAGCTGCAACCTTGTCTTCCAGGAGACTGCAAACTTCTCATCCCATCCACGTCTGAAACGTTCTGCCACTGGCTGTCACTCCATGCTTTATGGAATTTCATGTACAGTAATCTTTTCTGCTTGTTGCCTTTCCGCAAGAGCGCTATCTCAGCTGCAACACACCCTGTAAGGCTTCTTATAAGATGACTTCTCACGGCTGAAGTGTGTACTTTGGAGCCAAACTTCTCTCAAATGCTGAGCAAGCACTTTGGTGAGAAATTGCCTACTTTCTTTGTGACAGTCTGAACACCATGTCTTGAAAATCTAGGCACCTAAGAAAAATCTGTTCATTTAGATATCTCACAAGACATTGGTAGGACAACTCTTGACGCAACTTTTATGTTTTAAAATTAATTTCTTTAAAATCTAATTTCAGATTAAAAGAAAGAAAGTTCAATGAACGCTTCACTTCAAGCTCCCTGTCAGAACCTATGCAATGTTAAATCTTCAAACAGCTCTTGCGCAGCCTCCATCCATCATAAACACACACACACACACACACACACACACACACACCTCTTCTGCAACAGCTCTAACGCTCAGCCTGATTTGTGATTTTCATTACTTCTGCAGGCCTGAATGTTGTTGGTGTTTATCTCAAGTGTTACATACGGCATGCTGGGAGAATATATTCTGATTTGCTAAGTAGGATTTTGCAATAAATGCAAGAGCCTATAGTGTGTGTTAAGAAAGACTTACCTAAAGACTTCCAGTATCGATTATATCTCACAAAAACTGTTGGCCAAACTGGAATAATAAGCAAAAAATTTGAAAAGCTCTTATTATGCAGAGCAAGGTAAAAATGCCTCAATACATGTTTTAAATACATTTAGAATTAGTCCAGTGGTTTTCAAGTGGTGGGTATATATATATATTTATATATATATATATATATATATATAGATATAGATAGATAGATAGTACATAAGAATATAAGAATCCTGAAATATGTATTGCAGTATTCTTGCATCACAGGAATAAATGATATTATAAAACATTAATATAACAGTTATTTTATTTTCACAATATTACTGTTTTACTGTATTTTTGATCAATTATATGCAGCTTTGGTGAACGTATGAGACTTCTATTAAAAACACTAATTGGATTTGGATAGTTCACCCAAAAATGAAAATTCTGTCATTAATTACTCACCCTCATGTGGTTCCAAACCTGTAAGACCTTCATTCATCTTCTGAACACAAATTAAAATATTTTTGATGAAATCCGAGAGCTTTCTGACCCTCCACAGCAACGTAACTGACACGTTCAAGGCCCAGAAAGGTAGTAAGGACATCATTAAAATAGTCCATGTGACATGAGTGGTTCAACCTTAATGTTATGACGCTTTGAGAATATTTTTTTCTGCGTAAAGAAAACAAAAATAACGACTTTATTTATCACACATGTATTGTGGTAGTCTTTTGAATGCGCGTCAAAGACTGACACGGAAGAGAAGAAATTGTTGAATAAAATCGTTATTTTTGCTTTCTTTGCGCACAAAAAGTATCCTCGTAGCTTCATAAAATCAAGATTGAACCACTGATGTCACATGTACAATTTTAATGATGTCCTTCCTTACTACCTTTCTGGGTCTTGATTGTGTCAGTTGCGTTGCTGTCTGGGTCAGAAAGCTCTCAGAATTCATCAGAAATATCTTAATTTGTGTTCCGAAGATGAACGAAGGTCTGGAACCACATGAGGGTGAGTAATTAATGACAGATTTTTCATTTTTGGGTTAACAATCCCTATAAAATCTTACCAACCTGGTAGTGTACATTAATAGATTTCAGTGATCCCTTTTGTGATACTGAACCAATTAATGTTCAAAGTCAAATCTGAGCAAAACCACTTGAGAAGCACTGATCTAGTCGTCAGCATATGAATATTCAAATAGCTTATCTTTATCAGAGTCGTAGCCTCACGGGCAAAGCGCAGAAAACTACAAATAGAGATCAAGTTGACGAGGCAAAGATAGAGAGAAAGTTGCAGTATGAAAATGCAGAGGGGAGAGAGAGACGGTAAAAAGCGAGCGATGTAATAGCCCCGCCCTCTTTCCAATTTATATATGTATGGGGGGGCCCTAACCTGACTGACAGCTCTGCTCGACCAATCAGCTTGCAGCGAACGCCAGGCAGAATTTGCCTGTCCCCAGGGAGACTGGAGGGAGTGAGTATCACAGACAGCTGGATGGATACGCGCTTCTCTGGTCCTCAGTCCGCGTTGCGCTCAGCATCTTTTCCAAGACAGCCGTATGGAGAAAGACTCCACATCTCGCACACGCTAAAATAAAGCTCAAAATTCATTTGGACCTAGATCTCTATAACAACCCCGCGAGTCTGGAGCTCGATCCCGCGGTTGAGAGGAAAGGAATATATTATGTGCTTCAAACAAGGAATCTCATTCTCTCCGGTAAGCGCGGCTCTCTCGCTCTCATGACTCATGAGCATCCTGTGTGATGGGGGATTTTAATAGTGTGCCAGTGCAGGGGGCTTAAAGCCAAGCGTATCGTATGCGCTCAATTAATATTAGAATCACTTCTAAATGTATATTTTTATCTTTCGTTTTTATCATTGCTATGTTTTTGATCAGAAAGCTCTGCGCGTCAGCGTACGAAATGTCGTAATCTCGCGCAGAGACTCTACAGGTATCATGGGGAGGAATAACTGTGATTCCAATAATATGATGGATCAAGAGGAAATTATTGATTTATGTCTCCCCAAGTTACTGCAAGGGATTTTAGAGATTTTAATGCAAGTAAGACATAACAATAAGGTATATGCGTTTATTCTATCACCAGTTTGTATTAATATCATTCTGAAAAAAAGCTTATTAAAAGTTATCAATATACTTGCACAATGAATGTTGCATTATCAAAATTGAGAATTTAGACAGCAACTTTTGGCCAAACTATTCTTGCACATACTGGATGTTACCTACATGTTACGATAGCATTAAAACAAAGGTTTAGCATTATTTCTGGACAATTAGCTTTGTTCATGCACAATCGACCCTCATAAAATGGTCTTATAAACCTTGCTGTATCACTGTGTAAAATTTGTGACCGTCACAGATGCTTTCAAGTGCTACAGTGAAATATGACAAAAATATTTTACACCACAGCTCATACAGCACCTCGCTTTAACAGACATCACTCGGTTCTGCTTTAAAGACCTATGTTATTCTTCAGCCTAAAATACAAAAACATGCCATCTACAAACTAAATACAGGTTGTGCTTGCTTCCTATGTCAGATGGTAAAGGAGGCTGTGATGCGGCAATATAAAACAAACCGGCTTGAGTTTCCTCAGCATAGTTCGTGTAATTCTGGAATAGGACAGTTAGGGATCTTATAGCCTATAGTACAGTTGTATAATAAAAACATTTGGCTTCTCTTCTGGTATGTGGTTACAAAGTTTGTGTTTTTGGTTTGGAATCAAAAAGCAATAGGTTAAAGGAAGATAAAAAGGTACATGGATGGATCCAAAAGGGGACATGTATTTGGTCTAAGCACCACTGATTTATGGTATGTGCTCCTGCCTCATGTGTATGAACAAGGTGTAGATGGGAGCGTAGGGAAATAGTAGAGAAATCAATAGGGACAATAGAAGAAAAAAAGGCTAACATGTCTTGAGACAGGGCTGAAGAATATGCACAGAAATAGCTGATATATCTACAGGGATTCTGTCAGCAGAGCTGAAGCGTAATTAATTGCTGTCGTGCGGTGTGTTCACCAGCAGTGCGGAGCAGGTGAGAGCTGTAGGACTATATAACACACACACTCTCTGACGGTGCCTGTGCCAGTGTAGTATCTTAGCTAATTATACTTCACACCAGGCGTTTGAAGTGACACCATGTAGTGTGATAGGAAACAATGCTGATATATTACAGCACACGAGGGAAAACACACTCATGTAGTCAAGCTCATAACTCATGAAGTAAACTTGGTTATCTTGAACAGTTTGTGAACAGAATACAATCAAGGAATAGAACAGAACAGAATAGAATAGAATAGAATAGAATAAAGCAAACAAAATAGAATATAATGGAATAAACAGAATGGAACAGAATAAAGAGCAAGGGAAAAAAATCAGAAAACCTGAATACAATATAACAGGAACAAAGCAGAAGAAATAAAAGACCACAGTTGCAAATAAACCGATTAAAACAGAAAAAAAGAACAAGAGTAGAATATATTTCAAACAGAATAGAAAACTCAATAGAATTGAATAAGAATAAAACAGAATTTGAGAAGAAGAGCAGAACAAAACAAATTAGAAAAGAGCCGAACATAATATTAGGATTGAGTAGAACAGAATGCAATAGAAAAACAGGACAGAATAAAACAGAGTAAAACAAAACAACAGAATTGAATACCACAGAACTGAGAAACATTTTATACAATGGAAGAAATTAAAATAAAACAAAATACAGCAGAAAAGAACAAAATAGAATAATGTACAATGAAAGAACAGAATACAAAAAAAATATAGAATATATTGAAAACGATGAGCTAGAACTGAATAAAGTAGAAAATAGAGCAGAACAGAGTAGAATTGAACACAGCGGAACAAAATAGCACAGGGCAGAAATAATATAAAACACTATAGAATTGATAAGAGAACACAACAGAATCAAATACACCTGACCAGAGCTGCGTTTCCCAAAGCATCATAATAAGCCTAAGTAGATCGTAGAACCATTGCCACCAATGATCTCTACAAAGCTTTTGAGAAACACAGCCCAGATCAGTATAGAATTGAACATGGCAGAACAGAATTAGACAATAACTATATAGAATTGAATACATAGAACCGAACAGAATAAAAAATGTCAACCAGGTATCTACAGCGTGATAGTTTTACATGGTGGTGGTGTTAAAAGTCAACTTACAGAGATAATTAACTTCAAACCAAAAAAAAAAGACTGAAAGCAAAAGAACATTTCAGATGATTCTGTAAATGAATTAAAACCAAAGCAGAAGGCAAAATGAAAAACAGCCGAACGTTGCCTCTTTGTTCCGACAGCTAATATTTCTGCTATTGAAGCCAAACTAGAAGTGGATCTGAAACCACGCAGGTGGATCCACATGGTCAAGGGCTAAACGTTTAATCCATTAACTTCACCGCCACAAGAGTCTGCCGCTGGGTTTGAAGTATTCTGCCCACCGCACATGTTTTTCACTCTTGCTTTCAGTCACTGCGCGGAATGAAACAAAACCTGAGCAGCCCCCTCAGATCCACTCCATTCCCTAAATGCAATCCAAACGCAGACTGCGTTACGCCATCGTAATATGACAATGTGTCACCTCCAATTCGTGATGTCCCCCCACACAAGCTTCACTAGGAGCACTGCCCCGCTGCCGAAGTATGGCGAGATTTCTACCTTGTGAATAAAACAGTGCAGCAAGGCCACTTTAGGTGGTGTCTGTAGCATTAGACGAGTGGATGGAACAGGGAGTGTGTGTGTGTGTGTTAGTTTCATGCGTACTTTCTCTAAAGGAGGCAAACCATAAATATTTCAGGTAAAGTGGTTGGACTCTAGAAAGGAGCAGTTGTCAGCAAAAAGTTGTGATTAATGCAGATAGACAGAGGAACTGCTGTTGGTCCTGTTCAGACAAAACACACTACAAATTTCCACTGAAAACGTCCTTAGAAAAGACTAGCAGTGCTAAACGCTAACAACATCTTTGACAGCTATCCCTTAGCCAATCACCACTTACTTCATGTTTAAAATATGGTGGGATTTTGGAGATTTTACTGTGGGAATTCCAACATTACATCCAGCTTTGGCTTCTTTTAGAACAGAAAAAAATATTTAAACAATTATATTTTTTTAAATAAAAAATCAGTGTTGTTACTAATAAGAATTCATTAAAGTAAAGCTAGAATAAAATTAAACAAAAATATTAGATTACAAACTTAAACTTGAAAGACTTGAATATGTTATCTTGGCAACTAATTGAAATAAAAAAGTTGAAGTATTAAAGTAACTAAAACTGAAATTTAGTAAATGTAGCTAAATAGAAATATATATGTATATAATGCACACAACCAAATTTCTAAAACAAACTAAAATTAGAAAACTAAACCAGTTTAAAATATGAATAAATACTATGATAGTATATACAGTAAATAAATCTGAATTAAGAATGTTGAATTGTTGAATCACATGAGCAAGAGTGTTGTACTAAATATCTGTTAATTTTTAAACAATAGTTCAATAACAAGTTGAGTGATGCAGGGATTTTTCACACCAGTGTCTGCAAAATGTGCAGAAAAAAAAAAAAAAAAAAAAAAATGCATTCAATAAATAAATACATTTAATAAAAAACTGTTTTAACAAAAATCTTAAAATTTGATATTACATATTCTTTTTGCTTTCTAAAGACATGAGTTGAAATCAAAATTATTACTGAAAGCCACAATTTTCTTTCAATATTGTACACCTCTCAGTATTCTAATTATGGGTAGAAAAAGAACAAATTAATACAAAGTCTGTAAAAATAATACAATGTAAATATTTCCCAAATAATAAATATTTTACACACATTTATAATACTTTTTGATTAAGACATTCTGACTTTCAAAAACAAGTTTCAAGTTAAAATCAAGACTCTGCTTCACATATGGTCTGACAAGCAGATCGATACTCTCAGTGAAACGTCCCAATGGAACACCACATGTCCAATCACATTAGCCGAGCAGCAATAACAGTTGTATAAACCCCAAATAATCACTGATAAAATCATGTCATAATAGTGTTTACGTTACATTATATACATCTCTCCAGATACCGTGCATCTGTGTGCATGTGTAATGCATGTGTCGACCCATGATGCAAGTGAACTGAGCAGAAATAGTCTGCCCCTTTGACCCTTTCCAGCATTCAGCTATAGAAGCACTCTCTACTATTTCAAACCCCAGTTTCACATAATGAAGTGAGCACAACACTCATGAACCACAGCTAAGGGCTCTCTTAGTTAAGAAAGACACATACATGAACAAATCAAATTAGTGTGTGTGGGCATCTTTAGCGCTAATCTCTTAACAAAAAATAGACGGAAATGGGAAAGATGGAGAGAGCAAGCGAGATGTGTGTCCTTGTGTGTGTATCAATACTTGTTCACACTTGTGTTCAGCTCAGTGCATCCATGTTGTGCTTGTCATAGCAACAAAGAGCATGTTCTCTGCAAATAATGTCAGTTTATTATCTGTTAAATAAATGAGGTATTTGAAAAAAACAGCTTTTGAAACTGATTTAAATTATGAGACAAATTTGCAGTTAAAATCAAAGTGAAGACATTAAAGTATCAAGCAGTTATATATTATATACGGATGAAACTAGATATTTTAATTATTTATATATATTTATAATAATTTTTATAATTTTACACACATACACACACTAAAACTAATATATATCAAAATTCCATCAATTCGAAATTAAGAAATATTTTTGATTGTATTAATTTGACATTTAAATTTAGAAATATATTTAATTGCTACACACACTTTAGTTAGAATATATACAGTATATACACACACACACACACAAATCTAAACAAAATGTAATTATTTATATATATTTTAAGAATATACATTTTAAGAATTTATTTAATAGACAGATATTTAATTTTATTTATTTTACAAATCTATTTATTCATTTTTGATTTTTGATATTTATATATAAAACCCTAACATCTACAAAAATAAATTAATAAAGTTAAATAAAAAAATGATATCTATGCAGAATCGATTGATCTTTTTTTTTTATCAGTTATTTTATGAACCGATTCATTAAAACAAATCAGACTTTCTAACACTGTCTATATTGTCTATAAATAAGAGATGAAAATAGGACAGCACAGCTGGTTATCTTGCTTGGCTGTAAAACTGTGCACATAAAATGAAACATAAAAACAGTGATGTTTTTGCTATTGTTCTACTAATTGCTTGTTGAAAAGCCACTCCTTTTAGTTAGTCTCTCCTCGACATGGCAACACACCACCTAATTCTCATACATCAGACAGTAAGCAGCTTCTGAAATAAGTTTACAACCTCATAATTTGTACGGTCGTTGGGATGAATAGTGATCTTTGCACAATCCTGGCAAAAAAAGCAGACTACAGGACCAAACAGATGGCTATGCAAGGAGAAAGGAGAAAAAAAAATGCTCCCACCTGCTTGTGTTGACTCGCTGCCATAGTCGGACTAACATAAGCACACTGTCCTACAGGAGTTCTTTTGCAAACCTGCTCCTATAGTGATACTGACAGCTTCATCTAGCACAGGCAAGCGGCTTTGTGCTTTCTGTCCTCAAGTTTGCAAGCCAATCATAATTTCAACATATGGAGTAAGATCTAGCAAATACACTGAGATTTTCTGTGTAACCACCCAAATTTTTTATATTTATATTAGGGCTGTCAATCAATATCATTGAAGATAAACCTTATCACAAACCTCACAGTGCACAGAAATCCATTTTTCAATCGAATTAACAATCTGTCCAAGACAGAATTAGAGTGCTGTATTTTAAAGACACCCTGTCAATTAGATTAAAAACTGATTTATATTAAATGCTGTGTTGAAAAACACAGACCAGTTTTTCGTCACTATATAAAAGGTTAAAGAACAACTTACTGGGTTGCTCACTGTGTAATGCATTCAAATATAGTTTTAGTCAGCCATTCAATAGGTACAAAGCACAGAGTCTGAGTTTATAGGCAAATTTTAAAACGTCTTAATTAACTTACTGTGCCCACTGGCAGCTGCCACTGAAAGACAAAATGCAGTGGTTATCACTGAGCCCTTTGGGATAACATTTCATTGTGAAATAATTGCCCCTCTGTGCATTCAGCTGGCTTTAATGTCTATTTATGAGACAATAAAAACCAATGTTAGCAATGCCCTTAGTATGCTTAAATAGCACGCTTGTAAGAAAAGCAAAACACAAATTAAATGCGCTATGTATGACAAGAATCAGTTGTTAAATTGGCTTTCATATAAATGCGGTTAAAGTAAGTTATTATATTCACAGCGCATCATAGCGTAGAAATAAAAGAATGTTACAACAGATTTAAGTGTCTGGCCAGTCAGTCGCCAAATAAAGCTCATTATCTCACAATTACAAAATGATCTACGACAGAAGTAAGATGGCACTGCATACTGATGCTCTTATACGCACAACCCTGTCATACACTAAACAGAATGCTTGTGATGTATGCAGATTTTCTTAACACCTGCCCTCATGCACATAAAACCTCCATGACATTTGAATATATTGCGAGAGCAGTCCCAGTGGTCACATGATAGATGTGGGAAGGGTAGACATATGAGGTCAAACCAGCAATAATGTATTATTTGATGGCACGAAAAAGCAATAATACCTTCACTCGTATGGTCTAAATATATCATCATGCTCCTAAATGCCAGTGCGGCTCTTCTTGATGCTAATGTGTCACCGTATTCATTTCCTCTCTCTCCTGTCTCTTATTTTCTACAGATGGGAAGTGATGAGTGTGACTGATTGAACATAATAAGGATGGCAGACAAGTGGTCCACCCCCCACAGGAACCTGAGCTCACCCTGCAAATTTCCACTTTCCCTGCTTCCATTCCCCTAAGGATATGCTGACCTTCACATATGCAGCCTGCATGACAACCCAAAACAGGGTAAATTGAAAGGTTGCTACTCTCCGCCAAGGACGACAACAGGCGAACTTGCTGCTTTGGGGGACTTGCCATCAGCAGAAATACGCCCTGTTGTCATAACAAATGATTCTGTGTTCGTGAATTTAACGCCTCTAACACCAGACCCCATAAGGACCAATTACAAGCTGAAGAGAGTAGGACCAAGATGAAAGATTTGCTGTTTGCAGTTTGTTTGCTGGCACTGACTAACTCAGTTCAGGCCTCCGAGTGGAGGGTTGTGTGCCTCAAGCTGTGCAAATGTGAAGTCCGACCCTGGTTCTCTCCCTCGTCCATGTATAATGAGGCTCCAACTGTGGACTGTAATGATCTAGGACTTCTGTCTCTGCCGGAGAGGCTGCGCTTAGACACACAAGTACTTCTATCGCAGGCCAACAACATCGCAAAGATTGACAGTCCTTTGGACTATCTGGTAAACCTAACAGAGGTAGACCTCTCTCGAAACAACATATCCTCATTGAGTGATGTCTATCTAGGTCACCTTCCACAACTTCTGTCTTTGCACCTAGAGGAGAACTGGCTAAGCAGCCTTCATGATAACTGCCTTGCACACTTCCCAAACTTGCAGGAGTTCTATGTTAACCATAACCTTCTCTCCTCGATCAGTGCGGAGGCTTTCCAAGGGCTTAACAAGCTCTTGAGGCTCCATCTTAATTCAAACCAGCTGAGGGCCATAAGAACAGAGTGGTTCCGGGACCTTTTCCAGCTAGAAATCTTGATGATAGGAGAGAATCCAATTGCCAGAATACAGAACATGAATTTCAAGGCCCTTATCAATCTCCGCAGTCTTGTGCTAACCAGAATGAACCTCACTGAAATCCCTGACAGTGCGCTGGTTGGACTCGATAAGCTGGAAAGCGTGTCATTCTATGATAATATGTTCCCAAAAGTACCTCAAGCTGCTCTCAGACAAGTGCGGAACCTCAAGTTTCTGGACCTTAACAAGAATCCCATAGAGAGGATCCAAAGGGGTGACTTTGTGGACATGTTCCATTTGAAAGAACTTGGCATTAACAGCATGCCGGAGTTAGTTTCCATCGACAGCTTTGCTGTGCACAATCTACCAGAGCTGACCAAAATTGAAGCGATGAACAACCCCCGACTTTCCTACATCCACCCGAATGCATTCTCCAAACTCCCGAGGCTCGAGTCCTTGATGCTGAATAGCAATGCGCTCCGGGCCCTTCATCATGTGACGGTGCAATCCTTGCCTAACCTTCAGGAGGTGAGCATGCACTCCAACCCCATTTACTGCGACTGTGTCATCCGCTGGATCAATATGAACAAGACCAAGGTCCGCTTCATGGAACCGGATGCCCTCTTATGCGCAGGGCCCTCAGAGTTTGAAGGTCGACTTGTCAAGCATGTGCATTTCCGTGAAATGGCGGATATCTGCCTGCCACTAATATCTCCGGAGAGCCTTCCCGAGCAGGTCAATGTGGGTGCCAGGGATTCAGTGTCTCTGCACTGCAGGGCGTTTGCCGATCCTGAACCTGAGATCTACTGGGTAACACCTTCAGGAGAGAAGATTTTGCCTCAGATGGTTTCCAAGAAGTATCACCTGCATCCTGAGGGAACGTTTGACATTTATGGCATCACAGAGAACGAGTCTGGGCAGTACACCTGTGTGGCCCACAATCTCATAGGTGCGGACATGAGATCCGTCTCGGTCATAGTAAACGGGTACTACCCGCTGCCGGCAAATGAATCCCTGCACATCCAAGTCAAAGGGACTGAGCCACATTCGGTGAGGATTTCTTGGGTGCCACCCAAGGGCAGTCTAGTGTCGAATATTAAGTGGTCAACCACATCCCAGCAGCACTCCTTGCAATTCACCGCCCATGTGTTGTCAGATGTAAAAACGTTCAACCTCATACACTTGCAGCCACAGACGCAGTATGAGGTGTGTGTGGAAATTACAGACCTGCAAAGTGGACATTTGAAAAACTGTGTGAATTTCAGTACAGCTGAGGTTTCAGTTGGAAAAACTGATGATGGTTTCGATGACAGATTGATAATCAGCATCACTGCACTGCTTCTGATTGTGTCCGCGGTGGCCTGTTCGTTCATTTGCATGTTGCGGAGGAGTGATCACCTTTACAGGAAATTATGGAATCAGCAGTCTGAGATATTACCCTCTCACATTAAACCAATCTGGGGGTCAAGGGCTAAAGCCAATGATTCAGAAACAGACTCCAAGAACTCCATTTGAGAGAAGAGCAATGGTTTGGGATGCAGTGGACACTGGACTATGTGTCTCTAATATCTCTCTCAATCTGATACCGACTCACACCACTGGATCATTATGAAATGGATTCTGTGTTGTTTGTGGTCCAAGACATTTCTTGCTAAATCTGACATTGATTGCCAAAAAGCCACTAATTGTTTAAATGTCACACTTCACTGGGGAGCATGAAGAGAATCGTTATTTCATGCGGGATCAAAGAACAGCACATGAAAGGTTGCTGACTATTTACACAGAGCGCAAAGCCTCAGTGGCCGAGTCTTTTTATTGTGGGCTTGTAGCAACACTACTTGTGCTGTGTCATTGGTAAAATAAACTATGTCAAGTTTATGATGGACTACGCTTTGTAGAATAGATCATAACAGGACACATGTACGACACTTTGTGATAAAATACATTTATACAGAAAATGACAACTTGTTTTCATTGTAAGTGTTTTACAATTGACCAATTAAACTGTCAACTGAGAAGACGTAAAACGTAAAAGAAACAGAAGAGATGGACGAGATGAAAAGAACAATGTGAAGTCACAGTTACATGAAGTATATGTGAAAATACATCATTAACTTTAAAAGCCTTTTAATGTGGCAAAATGCCCTGTGTATTTTAACCAAAGTCTAAATTTCAGAAAAAAATAACTTCTTGATATTTACAGAAACACAATAACAGAGGCCGCCCAAAAATGGGATGTGCCTGGGAAGTTGAAATACGAGAAAATAGTGGAAAATGAGGAGGTGGAGTTTTTCAGTGTGAAGGTGGGGTTTGTGGGAGAATAAAATTCACAGAACTCATTGACTTTAAGTCACATTATCTTCTCTTTCATTAAAAATCCAATAGGAATTCCAACGCTAAACTCCCACAGGTGATGAATTACTGTCACAGAACGAATGATGTGAAGGATTTATCAGACTTGCATGCTCATATATCACTGGGGGTTTTAGCAGTTAGAGTTGGGCCATTTGTCACCTACACAGCAGCTAAATTATGCACCATTATAGCGGTAGGTACCGAATAGGTCAGCAGGAATGAGCTGCATCTGGTCTCTCTATTTCACAGTGAGCCTGGTGAGACATGGAGGGCATTATGGACACAGCGACACCTGCGGTTCACACTGAGAGGGCAAGCAATGAGACAAAAAAACACAAAGGTTAAGGAGAAAACACCTTAGCTAATTTGATTCAATTCAATTCCATATCTTTATTGTCTACCTAAATTACTGACCTCATGAGGCAGTTTTGGCATAGTCATTTGTCATAATATTTCTTTGTCATGTCGACGCAAAATTATCAGTTTAAAAAATAGTGTTTTCAACTATGTCATGTAAGAACTTCAACTCATTAGTGCATTTTATTTGTATAAGTCAAAGCTTATCATTAACTGTCTTCAAGTTGGATATTGAGACTTTCTGGGTTGAATTGAAAACAGCATTTGCAAAGATGGACAAATGACCATATGAAGTGAAAGAGAATGGTAGAGAGCGCGTCCTGCAGGCTGAAATCACAAGAGGGCAACATGAGACTCATTTAATCAACCATAACTTTCATCAAGTACAAGGACACTATAGACTAGCATTTGCCCCATCAAGAAAATCAATTTACTCTCCATTAATTTCCAACCACATAACGTCGCAATTAATATAAGGTATATGACACACTGTGTGTGAACAGGAAGACGAATTACCTCTTAATTAAGTGATGTGCTCAGCAACTGAGAAAATTAGCAAATGGGCTAGTTCTTCAGGAACATTAGTTCAATTAATCTTGATTATTTCACCTATCACAGTGTTTATGTCCTTCTTTCCATACGGCCACGCCATGATCATACGACTGAAAATAACTTTATTAATTGGCTAATACGATGAACTTCGAACATCAATTTCAAGCTCCACCTGGTTTGATTATAATGCATCTCCATTACAAGGCTTTCATTATGGGTTTGTGCCATAGCATCAAGTTAACACTGACACCCAAAGACAATGAAATTTAAGCGATAGTTCACCCAAAAATGAAAATTCCATCATTAATATCGCACACTGATGTCATTTCCAAACCTCTATGAATATCTTTTTCTGTGGAACACAAAATAAGATTATCTGAAGAATGTTGGTAACTAAATCGTTTTGATGACTATTGACTTCCAACACTTAAAAAAAAGAAAAGTTGAGCCAACTTAAAATTAAGGCAACCAGCTTCAGCAGATTTTTGAGTTCTCTCAACTTATTTTTGTAGGAGATTCTCAAATTTTTGTTGTATAAAATTAAAACAACAAGTTGAGAAATTTGAAGTTGGCTCAACTTTTTTTTTTTTTTTTACAGTGAATGTATGAAAATGTATGAAGACATTTCTCAAAAACTTTTCTTTTACGTTCCACAGATGCGTTAGATTCAGATTCAATCTGTTTTTTTATTGTTTTATTGACCTTTCAGCATTATCACAGGTTCTTAAAAACGACTGTCATTAAAAAACGGAATTATTTGACTTTTACAATGAAACATCAGTACTCAATAGACCAACAATTACAAAAACAATAAAAAACTGATCAATACTAAAAGTACAAAAAATACTAATATAAAATCCAAAATCTAATTTTACAAGGCCAAATTCTAAAATGTACTCATTTAGTTTTCAAAGTATAATATTTGATATTCAACAAGAAATATGTAGTATAATGTAGTAGTTAATAAATTATCCACAAAATAAAATATTCGTTATGCATTTTTATTCATGCAGAAATATCCATGAATCATATAGAAATTATATATCAAATCATGTATTTCAAAACACACACACACCCGCATCCAGAGCAATATATTCTAGAAATGTTATATATACATTCTTAATTTATTAAATTAATTCTTAAATCACACACTAACACACACACACACACACACATACAAAAACTAAATTTGAGGCATCTCAACATAGATATTACAACAACAATAATATGCAATTATTTGATGATATTTTAATATATTTATATAATACATTCTTAATTTAG
Organism: Barbus barbus; assembly: GCF_936440315.1. Classification (NCBI taxonomy): domain Eukaryota; kingdom Metazoa; phylum Chordata; class Actinopteri; order Cypriniformes; family Cyprinidae; genus Barbus; species Barbus barbus. The sequence continues at coordinate 11,457,401 of NC_136726.1, read as the reverse complement.
GAACTTAATTCACAAACCACACACACATGTATATATAAAATTTGAGGCATCTCAATATAGATATTAAAACAAACAATAATATGCAATTATTATTTGATTATACTCATATTTGATACATTCTTAATTTATAACTTAATTCTTAAATCACACACACACACACGCTCACACAATTTGAGGTATTTCAATATAGATATTAGAACAAAAAATAATATGCAATTATTTGATTAATTAATACAGTTAAATTTCCATACATATAAGGAAATAAATAAGACACACACAGACATCAACCTTTGACTTGTACTGTAAAAGTCAGATTTAATTAGGAAAGATATTAAGAGACGACTGTGCTTCTTGGCAGGGCAGGAAACCCTGTGCTTTGCGCTCCACTTTGATGGCACATTTTGTAATGAATAATTTACCTGGTTCTAACGACCCTGTAAGCCGACCCATTCAAGCAGCGCCATCGTTCTGAACGAGGTGATTACAGCAGCGAGCCAATGTGAGACGCCAAGATTAGAGAAAAAATGAGCACAGTTCAGGGGGAGGTTAGCGAGAGCCCAGCTATTGTATTAGTATTCAACCAAGCTAACAAGTTTTCTTGGCATTGGCACTGAACAGGTGTTTCATCTTTGTTTAATGACGACTGAAACACCTTTTTATATAAACATTTAATTAATCTAAAAATGACTGAATGGGGCACGGATGTGCTCACAAGCCAGTTTGTCAATCTGTGCAAGGATGAAATGGAAAAGACGGGCATGTTTGGACACAAAAACACTACAATAAAAGCAATGAATTCACAGAGAAATCATCTCTAGGAGCCACAAACATGACAAATTTGCTTGGTTTCATCAAAACCCAAATCTATCAAAAACCAAAACCTGACAGCCAGTGCTCTTATAATGGCAAATGATATGTTTAGTGAATTATCAATAATTTCCTTATTGCCTTGACTCGCCCGGTGAATCCTATTTACAGTTCATGTTACTGCATATAAACAGACACATTCCATGACAATAAGTATTAGGACAATACGTGACCAAAACACATCCACTGTCCTTTCACTCATTGGCGTCACAATTCACTGACTGAATCATGCAGGGAGCTTGACAGCTGCATGCAAGAGCCGATGAAATAAATCTCTAACATTAAAATGTCACTTTATGTCAAGACTGATTAACAGTGATTAGCTGTGCCATATCAGTTCCTTACAAACAGATGGTAGTGTTTTTACTGTCACCTAAAGCTGTATATGAAGGGTGAACTTGTCATTTTGAAAATGTTGTTATAATTATAATGTATATGCTTCAGATATAGGAATGAATGAATGAAAAATACAAAATTATTATATACAATAAAGTCACTTTGGTCGGAGATGGCAATGTACCTTTTCTACAAAAAATTACAGGAAGATTTTTTTTAACTCTACTTCGTCTAAATGTGCATTTGGCATTAATTCTTTATTCAGTGTATGAAGGTGCTGTTAACTGATTCATATAGTTTTATTTCTATTTTTCAGTTTTCGTGTTAATTTTAGTTTAATTTTTTGTAATTTTGTTCTGTGATTTTAATTGTTTTTTAAATATCATTATATATTTATTTGATTTTTCAGTTTTAGGTGTTGTTTATTTCCAGTTATTCATTTTAGCGCTTCAACTTAAACTTCTTTCAGTTAGTTATTAACAAGGTAACATTTCTAATTGTCGTTTTTCTTCGAATAATTTATTTCAGCTTTATTTCAATTTAAAATGTTTTAGTTGAAACCTGCAATACTATCAAATTTTATACATGCTAGTTTTATAGTAAATGAATTGTAACAGAATTTACTGTAAATTGAGACAATATCTTGTAAATATGATCTTTCCATTATAACTTGAATGCACTTAGTTTTGTGTTACAGCAAACTTTTAGATTTAATTTAAAGAAAACATTTTTGCACTGCTGTTTCTCACAAATCCTTTTCTATGTGCAGAAAAATGAATATTTTTTCTTTTTTCTTTTTTTTTTGATGTCCTTCAGAAACTAAAAGGAAAACAAAACGAAGGCTGATATTTAGGCTATGCGCCGCATAACCATTTAAATTATTGATGACATTTTAAGGGTCTGAAAAGTAAAGGCTTTCAACAGGAAGATTGAACAAACAATGGCCGATGGACATTGTTTAAATATTTCATGCTGGAATATAAAACGACTATTACTGTGGAGTGCTGTTAGCCAAACTCACCGTGTTTCAGTGATAGGATCCACCCCCTGACTCTAATTCTGCAACTAAAGACCATTAGCCTTGGCAACAGACACAAGAAATAGACATACGTAAAGCATGTCGCCCAAATTCCATTCAGCTGAGCAAAATAAACAACGACTCCGGTCATGTCTTCCAAGGTATCATAGTCATAATACAGATCTGCTTCATGCACCCCTTCACATAATAACACTCTACATCACTCCACTTTCCAATAAAAACAAGCTCACACTTCATTTTATGTGCGCTCATATTTCAGAGCTGCTCCAATATATGAACAGATCTACTCTACTTAAAGAGGAAACGCTGTATGATTTAATGTGGACAGACGAGGATTTGTGATATGATTGTATACGTAAAGGACTGCTGTTATACTCGCCTGATGAAAAAGGCCAACGATTACACGGTGCAGCTACATTTTGAGCACAATAGAACAAACTCCATCACCTGTGAAAAAACTATAACAACAAAGGAGGAGTGTGAGAAATTCAGGCTTAAAATCACAGTGAGGTACAGCGTGACAGATACGGCTGAATAATTCTGCTTCTGTTCTGTTGATGTCTGGCAGTGCTGAGGTACAGATGGCTAAAGCTTCATGTGTTGGTCCATCAGTGTGATAGAGGAATGACACAACATCTTTACATTGCTTTTCTTTTAAAGCATATAGTTTTGTTCATCTAGACTTTATTCTGTTGGTTTCAGGTGCTAGTGAAAGCAAGAAAACTGACCTCATGAGAAAATATTCTTTATAAAAATGTAATATGACAGTATCAGGGAATAATGATGGTATCAGCTGTAATACCATTGCATATCATGTTCGCAGATCTTTCATTAGACAAAATAGTGTGTCATTTTTTTAATTTTAGGTTTAGTAAATTCAGTACTTCAATGTAAACTTGCCAAGGCAACATTTCTAATTTTCATTTAAGTTTGTAAGTTATGTAAGTTATTCATTATATTTAGTTTAGCTGAAACATTAGTTTCAGAGGGGGAGCAAGTTTTTACATTTTGATTGAGAATACAAACCTTTATTATATTTGCAATAAAATGCACTAGCAGTAAGACGAGGAATGATTCTTTTTTAAGTAAATACAGTGGTGTGAAAAAGTGTTGGCCCCCTTCCTGATTTTTAATTTTTTTGCATGTTTGTCACACTTTAATGTTTCAGATCATCAAACAAATTTAAATATTAATCAAAAATAACACAAGTAAACAAGTTTTTTTATTATGAATGGAAAACAAAATCCAAACCCACATGGCCCTGTGTGAAAAAGTGCTTGCCCCCTAAACCGAATAACTGGTTGGGCCACCCTTAGCAGCAACAACTGCAATCAAGTGTTTGTGATAACTTGCAATGAGTCTGTTACAGCGCTGTGGAGGAATTTTGGCCCACTCATCTTGGCAGAATTTTTGTAATTCAGCCACATTGGAGGGTTTTCGAGCATGAACCGCCTTTTTAAGGTCATGCCACAGCATCTCAGTAGGATTCAGGTCAGGACTTTGACTAGGCCACTCCAAAGTCTTCATTTTGTTTTTCTTCAGCCATTCAGAGGGGGATTTGCTGGTGTGTTTTGGATCATTGTCCTGCTGCAGAACCCAAGTTCGCTTCAGCTTGAGGTCACGAACAGATGGCCGGACATTGTCCTTCAGGATTTTTTGGTAGACAGCTGAATTCATGGTTCCATTTATCACAGCAAGTCTTCCAGGTCCTGAAGCAGCAAAACAGCCCCAGACCATCACACTACCACCACCATATTTTACTGTTGGTATGATGTTCTTTTTATGAAATGCTGTGTTACTTTTACGCCAGATGTAATGGGACACACACCTTGCAAAAAGTTCAACTTTTGTCTCATCAGTCCACAGAGTATTTTCCCAAAAGTCTTGGGGATCATCAAGATGTTTTCTGGCAAAACTGAGACGAGCCTTTATGTTCTTTTTGCTCAGCAGCGGTTTTCGTCTTGGAACTCTGCCATGCAGGCCATTTTTGCCCAGTCTCTTTCTTATGGTGGAGTCTTTCTTATTCTTAATAGTCGTCGCTGCGCTCTTGGGGTAATTTTGGTCGGCCAGCCACTCCTGGGAAGGTTCACCACTGTTCCATGTTTTCGATAATGGCTCTCACTGTGGTTCGCTGGAGTCCCAAAGCTTTAGAAATGGCTTTATAACCTTTTCCAGACTGATAGATCTCAATTACTTTCTTTCTCATTTGTTCCTGAATTTCTTTGGATCTCAATATGATGTGTAGCTTTTGAGGATCTTTTGGTCTACTTCACTTTGTCAGACAGGTCCTATTTAAGTGATTTCTTGATTGCGAACAAGTGTGACAGTAATCAGGCCTGGCTGTGGCTAGAGAAACTGAACTCAGGTGTGATAAACCACAGATATGTTTTAACAGGAGGGGGTCAAACACTTTTTCACACAGGGCCATGTGGGTTTGGATTTTGTTTTCTCTTAATAAAAAAACCTTCATTTAAAAACTGCATGTTGTGTTTACTTGTGTTATCTTTGATTAATATTTAAATTTGTTTAATGATCTGAAACATTAAAGTGTGACAAACATGCAAAAAAAAAAAAAAATCAGGAAGGGGGCCAACACTTTTTCACACCACTGTAAGTTTTATTTTGATGTTCATGTTGTCAGTAAAGTCTTGCCCAAAGGCCGCTTTCGAGCCCACAATCTTTTGACTCATCTTCAAACCATTATTTCACACCAGTTTATAGCCTATGAGTCAATTCTGCCCACTCCTCTTGCAAAAAGCCTCCTGTCTCTGCTTCATATCCATATATCACCTCTCTCATTCTCCATCTTTCCTCTCTCTTGAGGAGAAAGCAGTAATGCAGTACAGGACCCGAGTATCTCTGAAGCAGCACCGCGCTGACGTTCAGCGTCGGGCCGTGTGCCATGTTCTCAGCACAGCTGCCGGGATGCAGGGAGCACTAGAAGATGGATGAAAGGATTGACAGAAAATGACTGAGTGTGGCAGGGGAAAGATAAGCGCCAGACAGAAGGCTCTAGAAGTTGGACAGGAGCAAGGCAGGTGAAACATCTTTCAGCGGTTTGAAAGAACAGCCACAGTCTGGAGGCACTGACTCCAGTCAGAGAACATCAGCATAGGACTTAAACACAAAGATGAGTTGTGTCACTCGTCGTGTGTTATGTTAATACCTTCTGCTGTCACCAATGATCGAAAGACACTGAATCAAAACATCCTTTCTATGAAGCACAACATTTGTTTGTAAATAAATCATGAGGCTTTCATGTCACATTTATGAAGGCTTCAATAAATGATGCGCACAGGTTTATAGCCCTTGGTTGACATGTAGCTGCAATGTAGAACTAAGAACTTGTAGTAGGACAGATGTACTGTTTTTCTGGAGAAAAACAAAAAAATGTGTTGACGGTAATGCATTTACAATGGAAGTCTGTTGGTCTGTGGGACTAGCATAGCAAGTGCATTTCTGTCAACATGTTTTTTTCTTTTTTCTTTTCCAATAGAGAAATGTGCAAAACAGGTATAAAATACAAAAGAGTGATAATATATAACTTAATTCCCACCATATTTCTGGTATTATCTATCAAAGTAATTTGATAGATCGCTTTTTAAAACTGCGATTGCAGCGCGCGTGCAGCATGTTAGCATTCATTAACCGGTTAGCTTGTCACTCGCGGTTCCATTCGCGTTTCTATTTGCGCCTATTATTGTTTTCTTTTTTCTCACTCCGTTTTTCACGATTTCTTCAAACAACAGTGGTAAGCGAATCATTCTTCAATCATGGTGAGTAATGGCTTCTTCTCCTGCTATTGTTGTGTGCACTGTTTGCTACATATACAGTTTATCTCTCTCTGTCGGCGACAAGGGATTCACATGTGATAAATGCAGGGATATAGTTAGGCTGACAGAGAAGATTTCATAATTAGAGACATGCATTTAGTTGAGGACAGTAAGAATGTGAGGGCTGTAGATACTGCTTTGGATGCGACTAGCTCAGGGAGTCCTGTACATTGTTCGGTTCCAGTACAGCCCGTGCAGCAGGGCAACTGGGTGACTGTGAGGCGGCCTAGTCGCCGGTCAAAACACCACTCTTCCGTTCCAATCAAAACATCAAACAGGTTCTCCCCACTTAGTGACGCACTCACTGAGAAACCTGATGAAAGTGCTCTAGTTATTGGCGATTCTATTGTATGGAACATGAAAATAGAGACACCAGCCACCATAGTCCAATGTTTACCGGGAGCCAGAGCGCCTGACATCTTGGCAAATTTAAAAGTGCTGGCTAATGCTAAACATAAATTCAGTAAGATTGCTATTCACGTCGGCGCTAATGATGTTCGACTTCGCCAGTCAGAGATCACTAAATATAATGTTAAAGAGGTGTGTGAACTTGCAAGTACGATGTTAGACACTGTAATATGCTCTGGTCCGCTCCCTGCTTACCGGGGTGATGAGATACATAGCAGACTGTCGTCACTCAATGGCTGGATATCTAAGTGGTGCCTGCAAAATAACAGAGGTTTCATTGACAATTGGAAGAATTTTTGGGGCAGACCTGACCTGTTGAAAAGAGATGGTCTTCATCCCTCTTGGGGTGGTGCCACTCTTCTCTCCAGAAATATGGCACATAGTTTTAGAGTTCGTAATTGACTAACTGGGGCCCAAGTCAGGAAGCAGACAGACTGGCTAAACTGACCGTCTGCTAGCCGCCTCGCGTCACATAAGTCAGTTAATTCTCAGCACATAGAGACTCTTTCAATGGAGCGCAGCTGGAGAAAAACAAAATTAGAGGCATTTCGTATTGCTTGGCGGGAAAGTACCCTATCCTACAGAAAAGTATTAAAAACTGCTAGACCTACTTAATTTACGTCTCTTTTAGATTAAAACAAACACAATCCCAAGTATTTATTTAATACAGTGGCTAAATTAACAAAAATATAACATCAGCAGGTGCAGACATTACCCAGCAGCACAGTAGTAATGACTTTATGAACTACTTTACTTCCAAGATCGAAACTGTTAGAGATAAAATTGTAACCATGCAGCTGTCAGCCACAGTATCGCATCAGATATATAGATTATAGATCCCCTGAGGAACAATTCCACTCATTCTCTTCTATTGGAAATGAAGAATTGTTTAAACTTGTTAAATCATCTAAACCAACAACCTGTATTTTAGACCCTGTTCCATCTAAGCTCCTAAAAGAGGTGCTTCCAGAAGTAATAGATCCTCTTCTGAATATTATTAACTCATCATTGTCATTAGGATATGTCCCAAAAACCTTCAAACTGGCTGTTATTAAGCCTCTCATTAAAAAACACAATTTGACACCAAATAATTCATTATTTACAGACCGATCTCAAATCTCCCTTTTCTGTCAAAAATATTATAGTATCATCACAACTGTGTTTGTCCTTAGAGAAAAATTATATATGTGAGGATTTCCAGTCAGGTTTTAGACCATATCATAGTACTGAGACTGCTCTCATTAGAGTTACAAATGACCTACTTTTATCATCTGATCATGGTTGTATCTCTTTATTAGTGCTACTGGATCTTAGCGCCGCATTTGACACTATCGACCACGTTCTTTTAAATAGTGCGCATCATCAGGTATACGACTTTAAGCATGGGTTTGTTTTAATCGCTTCATAGAAAACCTTGTCATGGTTTGGTCGGGCACTTTACTCACAGCGGCTCCGCTAATTTTCACAAGTGTTTTGTTAATTGAATATGGACTGAGTTTTTATTCTTGCATGATGCGCACACATGACTCGATAATGAAATTCGATGTTTGTTATTTTCATTTGCGTTTTTTTCCTGTTTAGTTGTTGCAGTCCTAGTTTAACTGACACTTAGCCTGGGATGTTTTTTTAACAGTTGACCTCAAATCTGCTACATAAAATATCGGACTGCATTTAAATTAATGAGAATCTAAAGTGCTTTATTTTTCAGTTGACTGCTGAGACCTTCTACTGCAAATACCCATCAGTCAACCAATTAATCAGGAGTGCTGCATTTGCCTTCATTCAAATAAACTCCAACGCTGTCTCCATTCACACAAGTCTATTATAAGGCTGTTTACATTCAAGGGTTCCTGTCCACACAGAGTCTTGTTTTCTGGGAGATAAGTGCTTTTCTGTTGCCTCAGTCACATTTCTTTTCATTTCATGTTCGAATGTAAGTACGGGTCTGAGAGAAGTAGATAAGTGTGTTCTTCTTATGCTTACGAGGGATTTATGCGGGAGAGGAAGTCCAGTTCAGACACACTGTATAGGAAGGTACAGAAATATCTATATATAAACAAGTGGGCTACCCGTGAAAGCAATCAAACATGTGCACGAGAGATTTTGTGGGCGTTTGAAGGAGACTCGAATAAAATTTCTAAATTTTAATCCAAAATAGTCCTTTCAGGGAGTTGTAGTTTGCTATGATTAGTTTAATTTTCCTACAACTTTGAAACATTCAGTTTGAAGCCAAACTTGATTGATGACATGAAAGTCAAAGGTCCATGATGCCTATTGATTTAAAATACATGTTGACGAGTCAAAAATAACCCAATTTCCTTTCTTAATGCATGTTTCATCAGTCAAAATGTCATTACTTGCTCCGCATCTTTCTGAAAATGTTAACCAATACCCAATGTTTTAGCATTCAAGTCAAAGTAACACTTTTTTAAGATCCAATCAATTCCTGATTTTGGAAGTTTTTTTTTTTTTAATGAATACTCCATTCCTTTCAAAAGTTTAACACAGATGTTTAAATCATTAAATTAAAACATAAGTAAAGTGTTTGACAGGTAAGAGGTAGAATATGAAAACACCTGTCATTTTTTGTATTTTTTTTCTACCGTACATGTTAAAATCTCTTTAATAAAGCCTGTTTAATCCTCCATATATAAAAATTGCAGCTTTTTCTCACAATTATGACTTTTCCCCCACGATTGTGAGATTATAACATTTAGTTGTAACTTGATTTTTGCAATTACGAGTTTATATTGTATGTAATTTTGTAGAATTGTGAGTTTATAACACTCGTTTTCACTGATAACCAATTGACCTCTTTCAATTGTTTCTCTTGCTAACAAGCTTTGCAGAACATCCCATATAGGAACTAACTGGAGATTTAAGCGAAAAGTGTGATTTACTGTATGTGTAAAATGTGCTAAAGTGGTCAAATTTGATCTGACATTATTCTTACGAGGCTTGGAATGAATTGTGACATTGCAAAGCATTTTTATGTGCCATATTTCTTGAAAGAAGGTGATACATTTTGTAGTTACATAATTAAAACTGGAGACCATGAGGCGAACACTTCACAGTCAGCTGAATTGAGAAAAACAGTTTACAAGTGAAAATATTGTTTGTTTGTTTTTATTCCTCCTAGTGTTACTATAAGTGACAACGCTTTGGATATTTTACATAAAGTATCTGAATACACCAATAGTCCACAGACTTGCATTTAAAAAACTGGAGGGCAGCAACTCCAAAAACAAAATTGGAGGGTGACAACATAAGTTAGGACTGGTTAGTATTGTTTTAAGGTGTGGTTTAATAAAGTGTCAGTTTCTTGTAAAACCATGTGTACCCATATTTGTGACCCTGGACCGCAAAACCAGTCATAAGGGTAAATTTTAGGACAATATTTGGCCGAGATACAACTATTTGGAAATCTGGAATCTGAGGGTGCAAAAAATCTAAATACTGAGAAAATTGCCTTTAGATTTGTACAAATGAAGTCCTTAGCAATGCATATTACTAATAAAATTAAGTTTTAATATATTTACGATAGGAAATTTACAAAATATCTTCATGGAACATGATCTTTACTTAATATCCTAATGATTTTTGGCATAAAAGAAAAATAGATAATTTTGACCCATACAATGTATTTTTGGCTATTACTACAAATATACCCCAGCGACTTAAGACTGGTTTTGTGGTCCAGGGTCACATTTGTCATTGAGAAACTCGCCGATATAGCTTTCTAAAATGTGCCAACACAGTATAAGTGCTTTTTTCCCTCTGGAAACACACTTTTAGAGGTCACCTTGACAGCTATAATTGTCAACACCTTTAACATCTTATTGGTATAATTCAGTTTTTTGTGTTAATAGGCAAATGGCTTTTGGTAATGGGACATCGTCCCATAATGCCTTACGGGTTGATTTCAGAAAATGTCGATGGTGGATGTATTATGTTAATGTATCTATAAATGTGCTCCCTAGTTTCTCATATTAAAAACATAGTAATGTCCTCCACTCCCTGCAGTGACATTGTTATGAGCGAAACTGTCTAGACTCACCATAAACTGCTGAAGAAAAAGAGGGTAGAACAGTTTGTGCTTGTAGACACCGTTTATATTTCCATCAATAATTAATTTGCTCAAATCATATTGTAATATTAATGCCCAGATTTACGCACAGATTGGAAGCTGGCTCGAGTTCACTTGTGTAACGTCTGCGTGTTCTCAGTATGTCTGTGCTCCAAATACTTGTCAAATCTGAAACTTTCATTGGGAACCTCAGCTTCACAGACTAGAGCTCCTAGTTTCTTGCCTAGTTTAAGCCTAGTGTAGTTTTAATAGAGATTTTCCTTTTGAAGTTGATCTTTGTCTGGGTTCTGGCTTACAGCTCCGGGAACATTCTAGCCCGAGGTGGCGTTAGATGCCGTAGAGAATAAAGAGGCTGACTTTATCCTGCAAATCTCTCCTGACACAGTCCTGGCCTTGTGTTTTGTGATTGGTAGGGACTTGTCGGCAAAATGAGGATATCTTAACTGTGCACTCTGCAGGTCAGTATAGAAATTCATAAATACATGTTACAAATGCATGTTACAAAAGTCGATTTGGGATTCAGAAAATAAATAATTAAATTAAATTAAATTAAATTGAATTGTTAAATTAAATTAATGCTTCCGTTTTGCATTTTTGATTTATTTTCTTTACACATTATTTGCAGAAGAAATTACAAATAGAAAATAGTAAAGGAAATATTATGGTTAGTGACCTTCAATTAATCAAATATCAGTCATATATCTTAATTATTATTATTATTAATGCTTCTGTTTTTTTTTTTTAAATTGAACACTTTAATTACACATGATTTGCAAAAACGTAATTGATTAGCTACTATGTAACTGATTACAGTCAATCAAATATTCACATCTTCATCATCATTTAATATTATTATTGTTTATAATAATAATAATAATAATGCCTATGTAATCAAAATATAAAAATAGGGGAAATGAGCATGAAGTGAAATTAATTAAATATCCAATACTGACTGATACCAGTATTATCTCTTCTAATACTGTGCATCACTAATGAAATAAGTTGCTTGCACTATAGTAAAATAAACAGCTTGTAAGCTGGCTTTAAGTGTGTTTTTCACAACTGGTGCAAACCCAAGTATATCTGACATCCACAGTTCAGTTCTAACTTTTTTAGGATTATGTTTGATAACCATTGTCTGGCATGTGGGCACCATTTTGGTATATGACAGCAAACCAGCCACTTGTGCAAAATGTACGCCACTTGACAACATAAAGCTTTTCTAAAAGCATTTTCCACAGGGCATTGTTAAGCTTTGCCAGTAAAACTGAAGAAACACATGAATAAAAGAGTGAAGCTGGCATCTTTTCCCCTGAGTCACCGCATATTTACAGCTAGCGCTAGTTCTCACCATGTTATTTACCTTGATGAAGCAAACAGACCACAGTAAAAAAACAAAAACTACAATCTGCAAAGAGACCTGAGGTGGGTGGAAGCAAACTCTAAATAAAATCCCAAAACAACATAAACACAACCTAAACAGCTTTAGATAACAGCCTCTGCTAAACGACTAATTACTACTGCTTAAAGTCGTTAATATTTCTAAATGTCAAGTCAAGTCAATATTATTTGTATAGAGCTTTTAACAATGCAAATTTTGTCAAAGCAGCTTTAAATCGGCTTGATATAAAGCTGGGTGGCTTTATATCAGCTTTACAGTATTTAGACGGGGAAATAGTTTGTCAAAATAGTCTCATTCTCCTCTGGCCAGACAAAATCAGTTTAAATCTAGACTAAAGCAGAATCAGATTGTGCAAAGGACTTATCTGGTTCCTGTGGTCTTGTCCCGATGGCCATCTTGGAGACAGGGTCTTCACTGGGGATCAGTCTCTGGGGCTCATCTAGGTGTCCTGGCTGTAGAGGTCATCTCTAGGTGCTGATCCACCATCTGATCTGGATACAGGTGTTTTGGGAAGTGTTCCCGGTTCCGGTTGACCTAATTAATACAGCCTAACAATCCTTTAACGGATTTGAATTATAGAAATGCAATAGTGTATTATGTGCAAGCCAGGTTAAAGAGATGGGTCTTTAATCTAGATTTAAACTGACAGAGTGTGTCTGCTTCCCGAACAGTGTTAGGTTCCAGAGTTTGGGCGCTAAATAAGAAAACAATCTCCCGCCTGCAGTTGATTTTGATATTCTAGGTATTATCAAATGGCCAGAGTTTTGAGATCGCAGCAGACGTGAAGGACTATAATGCAATAAGAGCTCACTCATATACTGACGTGCCAAACCATTCAGGGCTTTATAGGTAATTAGCAAGATCTTAAAATGTACACAATGTTTAATAGGGAGCCAGTGCAAATACTAACCTCATCTTCAAAAATTTGTAAAGCAATGAAAAATTAATCAAAGTTTTCAGTGCATTCCGCATGTTACATCACATTCCCTTGAACAAATTCCTTGATGTTTTCCACAGAGAGCATCTTTTAGTTGAGTCATGCTAGTTCTTAGCGTTTTTGACATCAGCACTTAGTCATGCATGTCACGCAATGTTGAACTGTGACTACCGGCGTACCGCTTCATGACGGCCCTTCAAAGGAAAACTAAAATCACCATGTGTGATGCCGCGCGTGTGTGTGTGTGTGTGTGTTTGCGTTGTGTTTTCAATGCACCTCTCAAGGGATCCTCAGATGTTAGTGCTAAATTATGCTCTTCTGGTACTTGACAGCATTTTGAATTCCAACAAAGCAATGAACTTAAAAGCCAAGTCAGTTATATGGAAATGCCAACTCAGTAGGATCCATTAAAAGTACACTTGTACATCACCAAAAGCAAAAACTACAAATCACAGCAAAATTATATTCCATCTAATCTATGCAGACTTCACCCACAAAATATGTACAACAACAATAAATACCTACTTTGAATTATAGACTTCTACATTATCTTTTAGCGTATTTTGTAATAGTAGGTTGAAAACTATTTTAGTTTTTAATGTGCCTCTGCTCTATAAATCTGCTGTGGCTTGAATACTGCATTCATGCTCAAATTCATTCTATAATCTTTTCATTTAGCAGCGCTAATATTGTGCGTTCAACAATTTTGAGCACACTATTTGAAAAGCTGAAGCCTTGCAAACTTGAGATAATTATGTACACATTAGGTCTATAGTCAGCAGTTTGGGACATCAGTATCAGCGGAAGACCATGTGTGGCTTCACAATTTTAACAGACTATATTAAAACGAGATTAAATAAAAAAAACAACAAAAAAAAACAGCACCTTTTGCAGGAGAGAGATGTCATTTATTTTAATCTAGCTGGGCTTTTTTTTTTTAATTCCCAGTATACTGAACTACTAGAGTTTATTTTCTTCACATTACAAACAAAACAATACAAAAGCTACTGAAAATTGTTATTGCCAAGGGGGAAAATAGCTCATTAAACACACATTGAAATTATTATACATTATAATATGGGGTAAGTTGTTACAGCAGAACTTACCATTAAATTGCTTATAATTGGGTTTTCAGTAAAAGCTGAAATAGTAAAATAATTATGAAATACAGACGATTCATGAAACCATTGTTTTTATCAACCATTATTGAAACTAATAATTTCTATATCTTTATACAAATATACATCTAAATGCATGAAGACTGGACTCAACCTTATATTTATAAAGTATAGCCTACACTTGTCTTGTAAACACAGTTCAATCGAAATGTAATTTTATTATATAGCTAACCCTTTCTTTAATGTGTTCATTTGTTTTTCAAACAGCGTACTTGATTTGCATTGAGACTACAGTATGTGAATAGCATAGCATTGCATTAGCATAGCATTGCTAACAAAAGGCAGGAGTTTCCGGTTCCCAGTTTGCGCTACACTATGTGGGGTGAGTAAATGTTGAAATAAGCATTAATTTATGTGTTTTTGAGGAAGATGAGAACAGCTGGAGTTGTTTTTTTTTCATGTTCAACAAAATAGTGACATTTAGCATGCTACAATGCGCTACTGGTTGCTAAAGGTTAGCCGTAAGCGATTCAGTAGTGTTAATTGGAGTACGTCTAAATTAAATGCATTTTACTCAATTCGGTTAGGTTTCTGCCACACAAAAGGAGTAATATTTAAAGTTCTGAAGTTTATGTGACCCAAAGTGCAGCTAATTTCAAACTATGATAGAGAGCTTACTGCTAATTAAGTCCTACTACACATATCTGTTCAGTATAATCATGTTTAATTGCAAATATGCTTTTTCATAAAAATAACAGGGTTGCGATGAACTATTTACATCTATACCGCCTAATCCGACTGTGCGGCAAGATCTCCCCGTCCTATTAGATATCCTGCTCTCAGTTCATTCCTTCTTGTTCCCAGAGCCGTCCATCCTCCGGAGCCGCAGTTAAGATGATGAAAAGCAGAAAGGAAAATGAAGTCACTGTAATGAAAGATAAACAAAAGATTTCTGCAGAGAACAAAGATGTGGCCCAGGCCCGACTGGAAGACAACAGAGAGGAGAAGCTGTAGTTAAACGAACTCTCTCTCCCTGGAGAAACAAAGAGGAACTTCAATTAACCCCTGTGAGGGTCCTTTACTGGTACTGCATCAAGTGCACCGCGTCCCCTCAGCCATTAATTAAACACAACCATTGCTGGAGCAACAATAAAATTGGTCTCAGTTCAGCAGCGAGGGACAACTTCAACAACAGCACATCCTGAGAAACAGCGGAGGAAAGTCCTATAAAAACATCACCAGGTGCTTCGCTAGAATAAACACTTGACGGATTTAAATGATTCAAAATTTCAACGATTTTTCTAAACGTTGGGTCTTCTGCAACGATACATTCATTAACAGTAACCTGGAGGAGAGTGTGATTCTCTGTGAGTCATACGTAAAATAAAAAATGATTTAGAAATATCTCTACACTAAACTAAAATCTGCATTTGTTGTGTATTTTACACTATATGGGCAAAAGTGCATGAACATCACAGTCATTAGGGCAGGGTAACAATACAGATTTAGCAGATTCAATTCTGGTTCACCTGGGTATATTTCGTTTGTAATGTCAATTATATGTGTGTGTGTGTGTGTGTTTATGTGTACAGTATATGTTAGAAGTACTTTTGGCCATTGTTTATGTGTTTGAGAGAGTATTGTAAAACTTGTACATCTTTGCATTCAAGTGTGCATTTTTCTATTGTTAATTGTTAGGTTCCATCTGTTCTTTTGCAGCTTGTACACCAGCTTTCTATTTTTAAATAGAAAATAAATACTGCATTAAACATTCCCAGATCGCCTACATTCCTAAAAACTTTGAAGCTCCCATCCAAAATAATTCAGCACTGTGATTTCAAACAGACTGATTCAGGTGCTGGTTCATATTCACAGAAAGAAATTCATATGTGACACACTGTTCATACAACAATAATGAATGCAAGACCCATATCTGATGTATATTTAAGATATTGAGAAATTATGTAAAATCTAACCTTAATTAATATCACACAAGCAAGAGCAATGTTGTAATGAAATTGTACAGATATTTACTCAGATATTGCATCCATAAAACATGTAAAACAATTTTGCATAAATATAATAACTTAAACAACAACAAATAAATAAAACAAATATATAAAAATAGTAGTAAAAATAATAGTGGCTGTTGCTAACAAAAACAACAAAAATAATAATTAGAAGAAGAATACATATTTTTATTTTGTAGTATCGCAATAATTTATTTGTGTCAAAAATCTGAAATTAAACAATGAAAAATAATTAAAAGTTGGTATCAGCCACAAAAAAGCAATCCTAATATTTAGTAAAAGAGCTTAAATGAAAGTATGATATTGCTTCCATAAACAATATGTTTTGGCAAAATTTGGCCAGTTGGTTCATTTTCATTCTCTGCCAAAGAAAACAGTTCCAATTAGAACACTGCCCGACCAATCAAATTCAAGGACTGCTGTACATACTTCATATAAAATTCCTAATCAAAATTCTTAAATCTTACAAGATAACTATAAATGTGTCTGGCAGTGCACAGCCGTAACACTGACTGACTGACATGTGAGCAAAGATTGTAATCTCATATCTCTAATGACAATCAAACGTCCTTCCAGTTTGGCATCTTCTCCTCAGATAAACATCTCGATCGATCGCAGCTCATGCTGAGATGAACGCTCAAGCAAGGGTATCAAAGAGTCATCAGCCCACGTTACAGAAATGATGTGGATAACACAGTTACATGCACACACACACACACACACACACACACACACACACACGTCCTCATTCCTGCATCATGTTGTGCTCTGATTAATTCATTCTCGACTTGCACGTGACTCTAAGGGCCACTCGTTCCTGGGTAACGCTGCAGAGAGCTTATGGATTTATCATCCGACTTCAAAATACTTGTACTCCTGAAGAATCTGGAGAAATAAGCCACTTGACTCACGTCAACTGCTACGAACTTAATTAGACAGTTCATAAAGCCTGGTGAGCCTTCTGCTTTCGCACGCCGCCCGGCTCCATCGGAGAACGGACTATTTTTAACTTTTCAAGACAACAGCTGTGTAACTGAGGGTCTCATTAAACACTGTGTGTGCTATTAAAACATAACCGCATAGGCTTATAGTGTTTAAAAAAAATCATCATGAACTATCTGACAACATAATTAAAGTTTTTGCAGGTGTCATTATCACTACAGTCACATATATGAATTCTTCCTTAAAAACATAAGCAGGAAGATAGTTTCAAAACTGTTACTGTACATTAGCGCACAGCTTCTGTGAAAGTACATGGCACATTGCAGAAAGTCCACAAATTGTACTCTGACTGTTCCAATGGCAGATTTGAAACGGGCCTCATCAAATTTGAATGACCCAAATCATTTCACTCTCTGCAAAGTGCCTGTTTTCAAAGATTCAATGAACTCAAAACACCTGTTCAGACCAAGATAGGCATGAAAACATGCAAGATTTTAAAAGAGAACAATGCATCTCTGTGAACATCTTGAAATACAGCACAGGGACCTTTAGTAGTTTTTGTATTCAGAAGATTGGATTTTTTTTTTTGGACTGTTCAGCTGCTAAACAATTCCAGCAGGTGTTAAAACAGTGTCAGAGAATGACAAAATTGCATTATGACAAATGTTTGATTTAACTTAACACCAAAATTAAAAAACAAAACAACCCCCCCCCCCCCAAAAAAAAAAACAATACCAGTCTTACAGTACTGGTGAGGCACAAAAACTGTATTTAGACTATATTTTATTGCAGATCTGCTTCTCAAAATATTACTGTATGTATTATATCTAATAATCATGCAATGAAGACTATGCCGATAATTTACAGGTTTTGATTTACATCTGATTACTTTTGTACCTTTTTCACAATCATTTCACAATGATTGTGCTTGATACTGCAATAGTATATATATATATTATGCAATAATATACATATATATACATATATATATATATATATATATATATATATATATATATATACATATATATATATATATATACATATATATATATATATATATATAAACATACATACAGTACATACATGCACACACACACACACACACAATATGCTGATTTGATGCTCAAAAACATTTCTGATTATTATTATTCATTCAAAGTTATTATCAGTTGGATGTTCTGCTTCAGACCCGTGTGCTAAGCTTCATAAATGAGTTTTTCAATCAACTCGGTCAACCAGTTCATTGCCAACTCAAAAGAATGAGTCATTCTCAACTCACTCTTTCCATGACCTTCAACACATGCTTTCTACAGTAAATATACTTCACACACAAGTTACTCCATGAACTTTGTCATTTGCTAATTCAGTCTATTACAATATTTAGGACAAATAAGACCTCATCCAAACATCTGGACTGACAGCATCTAAAGACAAACCTTGAGGACCTTCTTTAAGGTGAAACAAGTTTATTTGGAATCCTTTATTGCTTTGTGAAAAATCGGAGAGAATAAATGACTATTGTGCCTGATTATAGTTTTGGAGAAGTTCTTAAGCCCTTATTGTGGCCTTTAAAAAGCTGACTTTTCAGCCTGTCTCTGGGAAATAGAGGCCGCCTTAGTGTTTGGCCTGATTTCTCAGTGGGTTTAATTACAGCCTTAGGTCTGTTAGACCCAGTGTAATCTGTCCTGGCTCAGGGTAAATGCTTCATCTAAAACTGCATCTACACACACGCACACACGCATCTTCAGCCTGAAGTGGTGAGCAAATTGAAATAAATTGGGGATTTTTCATTTTGCTTGGCACTGAAAATCATCCTGTAGCCAATGCCGGCTCTTTGTCAGTGAAAATCAATACGTTAATGACGACGGTCGTCCATTCGCACGGATTGCTTAGTGAATGAGAGTTAGAAGAATGCAAATGCATACGAGGTTCATTCAATGTTGCTTGAATAGATTGATCATGTAGTTGTGTGCATACAGGTGAAAATGCTCTTTCTACATTCACCCACACATACTGTATGCACCAGCACTCTTCAACAAACAAACCCGTGAGGACATGCATACATGTGCACATACATAAACACTTCTTTTTTTCTGACTGACCTTGTGGTTTTTCAAAAGATTTTCATGGACATTTCAAGGTTTGGATAGTTAACAAGGTTGGGGAAAAACATTGACTCTTATACACTAAAACTGATGTGTCAGTCTATATGCTGTTTTCAGTTGATTTGGAATTAAACTTCATTAAACATTGTTTGTTGCACATATCCAATTCAATTATTTTAATATATGTATTGTGTTATTTTTGATGAACATAGCCTCATCTTTAAAATGACTTATTTACAGATAGGCCTATATGTTTTTTATTTGCTTCGGAAAAACTGGACTAAACCAGCAATATTTCTAAATAAATGTATATCAAATTAAAATAGGAGTCGAATCGAGAGCTTGTGAATAGGAAACAAATCAAATTGAAATCAATTGAACTGAGCTTGGGAACTGAAAATGATTCTAATCTAATTTATATTGGAATCAGAAGTGAATCAGAATTGGAATTTAATTTAATCAAATTGGAAACAGACTTGAATCGAGAGCTTGTAAAGTGAAATGACATCTAATCAGATAAAAAAAAAAGAGTTTACAGCATTAATTGAGATATAAAAAACTAACATGATGTACCTGATTTTTTTCCAAATGAATATACGTTTAAACAACTTAGAATGAAATTGAGAGAGCTTATGAATTGGAATCCAATTAAATGAAATCAGAACTGAATCGAGAGCTTGTGAATCAGAATCAAATTTAAATTGGAACTGAATTAAGAGCTTGCCAATCAATAAAACTTAAATCCTTATCAAAATAAAAAGCTTGTGAATTGAAATATAAGTTGAAGTAAGAATCAAAACTGAATCAAGAGCTTGTAAATGATAATCAAAATGAATCAAATTGGAATCAGAATCAAAACTGAACCGAGAGCTTGTGAATAAGAATAAAAATTAATTAAATTGGAATCTGAATAAGAATAGAATTGAGAGCCTAAAAATTTGACTCAAATCAAATTTATATCATTATCAGAATTTAATTGAGAACTTGTAAATCAGAATCAAATCAAATTTAAATGGAAATCAAAATTAAAATTAAATCAATCAAATCAAATCTGTTCTATCAATACACAGTCCAACTATTTATCACTGTGTGGTCCAAAAAAACAAGCATCTAATTCAAAACCTATGCAACATCTGACTGTCCTTGGGGTAAATCATTTACAACGAGAACGTCCAGAAACCAGACAGCAAGAAGTCAATGGATACCTCTGAGGAACAGGCGTCAGAAAACCCACGTCAGAAAAAGACGAACAGACACGTCGACCAATCAGCGTGATGAGGTGAAACGAGAGGCGCCACGAGACCAACAAAGTCGTCACCTCCATAAAAGACGAGTCATTTACAAGAACGAACATCAGTCACTGTCATGTGTGGGCAAGCCGGGCTGCATTGTAATGTCAGAGTGATGTCTGACTTCTGCTGGAAAGCCACATTGGCAGTGACAGAGCTCACATTGGAACTGACAGTGTGAGTTAGTCCATCAGAACGCCTGAGGATGTTGAGCTGACAGTCGAGGTGCCTCTGTGTGGTTTCACCCGTTATCGCTTAGATCGGTGTTAACAAAACTCCTTTGTTACAGCACACAGTGTTTTGATGCCATTTCAGAAACACAGAATCTATATTGAAGCAATATAGTTCTGACAATATTATTGTTCCATTCATGTGAATGTACGACTGGAACTGAAACCTTACAAGAGACCTCCGTCCTAAATATAATAAGCGCAATATTATAAGACAATATGTTGTTTGCAAAATTAAATGATCTGTTTGTCAATGTACCAAACCAAACTAAAATACTGAATGTATAAAATAATTACATATATTATATTCAAGTATCTTTAATCTAATATTATAAAATAATTTATGAAACATTTATATTTTAAATAAATGCTGTTCTTTTGAGCTCTCTATTAAAAAATCCGGTATCACGGTTTTCACAAAAATATTAAGAATGACAACTGTTTTCAACACTGATAAAAAAAAAGATAAATTAAATGAATTAAATTTAAGATATATTAAAACTCAGTTATTTTAAACTGTCACAATATTTGACAATTTTACTGTATTTTTATTCAAATACCTGTAGCATTTTTAAAAATCTTAATTTTGAACAGTACAGTATATATATTTTCAGTTTGAATTAAAAATCTACACTGATCTTTATTTTATTCATTTGGAATGACTATATGAGTGCGCATAGAGCATTGCAAATGAAGTACCTTAATAAAAATGTATAGATGAATGAACAGTATCAAATTATTGACTTGCTTATAAGTTTAAAACAATATAGTTTATTACAAAATATTGAGCTGAACACAAATACATAAGCAGTTTGAGCATGTAGGTAGACCATACAACCCTTAACAACCAGAGAGCTCATTGAAACATTTATATCTATGAAGAAAATGAAAGTGATTTTTTACTAATGTTGCACTCTATCATGGAGAGCAAACTATATTTGATTTCACGCTCACTTTAACTTCAACAAACACTGGCCGTTCAAAATGCAAAGGACAGAATTGCTAAAACATATATTACAGTAGCTGAAATATCCAAGCTAGCCTGAAGAATATGAATATATGTGGGACACCTAGCCTTGAACACAAGTCTCCTTGGCAACTGCACACCTGTGGAGAGTCTAAAGAGAGAGAAAGATGGGGATTGAATCACTGCCAAGACAGTGAACAGTGATCTGGAAAGGGGGGGGGGGGGGGGGGGGGGGACAGAAACAAAAAGACTGTCCTTTAGTTTATTGCATTTAGATGTAGATGTAGAAATTAAAGTCTAGGCAACATTTGACGAGGAGGCCACATAAAAGAATGACTTTCACAGATCGTCATTATCACAGTCATTATCCTCAAAGATTGTATCAAGGTTTTACTGTTAATCCTATTGTGTTCAAAACACTAATTCAAAAACCAATTCTTCGACTGAGAAGCCATCTTATTTTAACGTACTAGTAGTTTTATTAGTTGAGAGTGAATTGAGAACACACTCTCAATTACAATCACAACATGTGCAGAGCTCAGGGGTAAAATGACTCTAAAGACTTCAAAATGGCAGAAAACGGCAAAGACATTGAGACAGGGGCGCCGTAATGGGGGGAAGTTTAGGACGATTCCAAGGGCCCAGCAAGGGCCCGGAACGCTATTTTTACAGAGGGGATAACCCCTTCCACCCCCGGAACGCGATCGCGGGGGCCCAAATCAACCATAACGGCACCTCTGAACTGAGATACACCAAATTCCCATTAAGTTCTGTGGGAATTAATACAATAAATTTGATTATTTAGCACAAAATCTTGTGGTGTCTACTGTGCACATGTAGGCAGCTGCCTTCTAAGACAACCAAACGACGACTTGTAATACTCAAAGGCGACAAATCCACAGGCCACACAAATAGATGTTTCTCAAGGGAATCACACAGGCGACTCGACTTACAATTGATTCCAATGGAATTTTTGTGAGCATGTTTTACACAGTACTTCAACAAGCATAAAAACTAATCTGAGACAAAATCATAGTTTAAAGAAACGGTTTAACTAAAAAAAATGAAACATTTGCTGAAAGCTTACTCATGCTTAGGCCATCCAAGATGTTCTTCTTTCATCTGAACAGATTTGGAGAAATGTAGCATTGTATCACTAGCTCACCAATGGATCCTCTGCATTGAATAGGTAGCTTGGAACGCTAGCTTTCTACAAACACAGCATCCACTGGATCTACACAGTAAAACATTGTATACTGTATACTGTTCTTGTCCTTTTTAAAACAGATTTTAGAGGGCATTTTAATTATTTAAAATGAAAAACCTTCAATTGGTTGACTGACCCAGCATAATATTTACCCAGCGCTGGGTTGCCAAATAACGCAGAAATGGTTGTTTTTAACCCAGCATTTTTTCAAGTGTGTTTGGTGTTTTCTCGTCTCCGTTTACAATCATGGATGACTTTACAGAGCCTTTCGCAGTGCATTCATGGATTGCATTCCAAAGAAATACATGCATTACTGCTTTGGAACTTACTAGCTGTCTAGCTGATGTTGCTGCCTACCTTTTGAAACTTTGTCTGGAACTTTGTCCAGTTTCCATTAAAATGCTTTCTAGGTAAGCAGCATACTAAGTTTTGGAATTTTTTTAAGGAGCGTTTACCGTTGTTCAGTCAAAACCCAGTTATTTCAACAGGAATCCATGCAATCTGGAATTGCATGTAAGGGTTTTGATTTTGCAACTGGTTCAAGCTAGTCAAACTAATTTGCCACGCTAAGCAACAGAAAGCTGCTTGGTTTGATAAAGACTTCTGTTTGAGCTGTTCATACATCGCAACAGACCTTTTTTGACAGCAAAATATTGAAAAAAATGGCACTAATGTATCCAGACTAAGAGAGCAAAGGGTTCTGGGTAGTGGGTAGGCTATTAAAGTCTGTATCTGTGTGCTTAAGAACATTAAGATATATGACTTTTGTTCTAGAGGGTGAGTAAAAATGGTTGTATTATTAAATATGATACACACAGGTCCACTTTAGCTTTTATTAACAGTTTTGTTTGACCGTTACCACTTGAACTAAATTAACAGTCGGTTCGGAAGGACTTGCATTAGTTGCATTAGTTTATTGCATATGAAATCACGCACCTGTAAAGCGTACTGAACTGAAGTGCATGCCAAGAAGTCTCTTGAGAACTGCATTGCGTAATCATTGTGAATTTTTATAAGTGCAGTCAGACTTGCACAATCTTTCATCAGACAGTTCTCTGGAAAATGTTGAATTATAGTACAATGATTTATCTAAGTGTGTAATTCTCACTTAGCTTTGAATAGAGAAACGACAAAGCCTGGAGGGACAAAAAGCATTAGAGAAAAGAAATGCATCAACAAGAACACATTTCGCTTTGCACTGTAATAATGTGTCAAGTAATAAGAGTGACAGTAAACAAATGAAGCCATTCCCACAATGCTCTTTTCATTTAGATAATTAATCGCTAATTACAAAACAAAAGGCTTTCGCTATTCATTGGATAACAGCAGCGGGACTGTATGAAAGGTGACATACGGGGTTAAAATGCCTTGATAAGAAATTACACTCTGCGATGCTAATTTTGAAAGCGCTGTGTGACACCAAGAGTCTAGCTGCGATGTTGCCATGACAGCTAAAAGGCAAAGGAATGAACTAATTAATGAGCTCAACGGCCGAAAAACCGTGATAAATTACAAAGATGAATTACATCTCCTGAGGAGAAGACATATAGCAGCACTCACAGCACAGGAGAGTACAGGGAAAAATCTTGGAAACTTATGATTGCATTGCATTTAATGAAAGTGTGGAAAAATCAGTAAGTAAAAGATTTTTGATTGCTTTATGCATAAACTGGAGGTAAAGGATTCAACTTTTTCTCTACTGCTTTTTATTTGTGTTTTTTCCATTGACAGAGAAGAAAAAAGTATATATAAAAAAATAATAGGAAATAATAGGAAAATAAAATAAAAAAATCCCCCATTTTCTTTTCAAAAGCCAGTAAGGTCAAACAAACTACGGTGGCCGAGAAGTGCAAAACAAATCACGATTCTGAAAACAAAATAACAAATTACAAACGCAAATGCAAATCTAAAAAACAAAATAACAATTCAGAAAACATTATAACAATAAGAAAACACAATGACAAATCCGAAAACAAAATAACAAATCAGAAAACACAACGACAATTCAGACAAACTGGAAGAGGTCGGTATAGTTTGAGACAGCGCCATTGGTTTGGGAATAGATTACTCACCACTGACTGGATGAGACATCTGTCAATCAAGGTGTACAGGAAGAGCGAGAAGAAGAACAGCAGAGTCAACTAAATATAAACTATACCTTCCTCTTCCGTTTTGTTTGAATTGCCGTTGTGTTTTCTGACCTGTTATTTTGTTTTCGGATTTGTCATTGTGTTTTCTTATTGTTATAATGTTTTCTGAATTGTTATTGTGTTTTCTGAATTGTTATTTTGTTTTTTAGATTTGCATTTGTGTTTGTAATTTGTTATTTTGTTTTCAGAATCGTGATTTGTTTTGCACTTCTCGGCCACCGTAACAAACAGAAACTACAAATAAACAACAGATTGAGGTGAATTTTCCACAAGTCCCTTTTTATCCGCAAGTGTAGAGTGTCAGGCAAACAAACCAGGACTTCAAATCCCCCATAAAACGTTTAAATTAAAAGTCACTCTGTGCTAAATTAGGTGAGACACTTTCTGTGACATTTGCTGTAGGCGACAATAAATGCGTCAATCACATTGTTTTTCTCCTCTTGTAGTATTTAGGCTACAGCTGACAGAAAACAGGCCACATTTATCATTGTTTCGTCTCTACTTATTTAATCTATTTGGAAGATATAACAAAGGATTTGCTTTAAAAAAAAAACAAAGTCATTAACTACTGCTTTCAATATTTGTTTTTAAAGGGGTAGTTCACCCAAAAATTTAAATTCTGTACTCACCCTCATTTCGTTCCAAGTGGTTCAACCATAATATTATGAAGCTACGAGAATACATTTTGTGTACAAAGAAAACTAAAATAATGACTTTGTTCAACAATTTCTTCTCTTCAGTGTCAGTCTTTGATGTATGTTCAAGAGAGTACCAAGACACATATTTGTCAATAGATGTATTGAGGAATGTTCATGCTGCTCTCTTTTATACAATGATAGTGGATGGAGACTAGGTCTGGCAGGCTTCAAAATGGACAAAAAAGCACCATAAAATTACTTTAAATTTGACATGCACCATGTAAAACGATCATAATTTTAATGGTAAGAAGTCTGTGCTATAAAACCTGTTAATTGGGTAAAAGTACGTTTCCCTGCTCTATACGATGAAAAACTGTAATAGGACATTCCATGTGATTTTACAGTAAAATACTTGTAAATGTACAGAGTTTGGGAGAGAAAAAGAATGTTATCTTATAATTTACAGTGAAAAAATAACATAAATTTACATTCGTATTGACAGCTCACATTTGATGGTTTTTCCATTGAAATAACTATTTCTTGTTTTTTTTCCCTTATTAGTTATGCATATGGTTATCAGTTATGTTGTATTATGTTATATTATGTCATATTAGATTACGTATATTATATATGCGTAATGTTATATTCAAAAAACCTGAAATATAAAATCTGCTAGCCGAAGTCACAATTTAATTTCATTGTGTTTCAGAGCATCTTGGACATTATTTCTCATTTTGTCTTCCACAAAAGAAAGAATGTCACAGAGGTTTGTAATTGATGACATTAATTTGATGTTATATACTAAGTTATATGCTATGATATACACACACTAAGTAGTGTCCCCAAGTGTCCTCACTTCTGCATGATGAGGACAGAACAGATGGAGTGGATGGGAAGCAGCACAGAATGGCCCAATCCACAGGAAGCTAGTAGTCAAATAACAGCCTGCAGAGCGAGAGCACGTAAAAGCAGATATGTGCTACACAGTGCCACTTAGGCTCTCTAAGATCATTCCTCTCAGGCGTTAGGTTTTACCGATCCTGGTTAAATTGGATCTTTCAGCCGCACGCTGGAGAGCAGTTCGATCTCTTGCAGTCTGATCTTAATTCAGCAACCAAAGAAAACAACGGCAGAAAGAAAAAGAAAGCAAGCGAGACCTCTGATATGGGCAGCACCTTCAGGGAAAGTGGAAGTTTAAATAATTGGTTGTTGCTATCACAATTGCCAGTTTTGGTCTGGTTCAGTAGATTGAAAGTGAACTCTGCACTAGAGCTGGGCGATTTGGCAGATATGTGATATATTGCTGTTAATATAATGCACTTTATGTCACCCATGAATACAAAAAGTACCTCAGTGGTTTCTCTGAGTTAAAATGTTGATTGAATTGGAAGGTTATCACTCTACAGATTATCACTCTAATTTCCATGCAATTTTCCATGTGAAATCATTCTAATATGGCGATTTGATGCTCAAGAAACATTTCTTAATATAATCAATGCTGAAAACACAACACATTTTTGCAGTGTATCTTAGTATTTTGTTTGCTGTTTATAACACTGTAAAGACTTTTCTGTCACTTTTCATCAATTTAATGCATCCTTTAAAAAAAACTTTAAAAACTTTCAAACGGTAGTACATAGGCTACATATATATATATAGGCTATACATACTTTTTACCACAAACTTTCTAGGCCAAGAAGTTTAGCAAGTTCTTTTTTTTTCTCAGTAAAACCCACTTCTCGCAAAGCTCAAAAGACAATATGGCTCTGAGAATTGGGGTTAATAAAAGCTGGGGTGGATGAGATATGAAGATATTTAACTTCTTTGAAGATATTTACCTTCCATCTGCTCTTGCTTCATCCATGAGGGGATTCAACCCAAGAATATTTGATTTAATTAAACATTAATAGCATTACATCACATTACATATCCTGCAGTGAGGCACGTGGAATCCATTACATGTGGAAATAACTTATCTTTGAGTGCTTCAACTCTACACTAATAGACTGTGTGTGTTTGTCTGTGCATTCATTATATCCGTAATGAAGGATACATTTATGAAAGACCATGAAAACAGCTTTTATAACAAATTAAGTACACTGATCAACCATGCTTAATAAGACCAGGAACAATTCTGTAGTAAGACAGAATTTAGCTTTAGCCTTCAGACACACCATGTCTGAAAGAAACCCGATCTTGGACTCAAAGAGATGGAGAATGACTGTGAGTGCCTTGGTTTAGGACAAATCTTAATAACAACTTATAATTTGTGTGAACATAAAACAATCTCCACATAAACCCACTATAATAAATGTCATATTTACCTACCTGTGCCCTTCTACAAGTAGGAAATACACAGAAATTTAATAAAATGATCAAACACTAAATTCTAAATTAAATATATATGAATCCTATATTTCTATATAATTTCTATATATTTCCAGAAACTGCATTAAATATATATATATATATATATATATATATATATATATATATATGTATATATATATATATATATATACATATATTAGATTAATTGTGTCTTAACTCAAGGGAAAAGTCTTCTGATATAGACACTCCTATACAGTCGCAGTGAGGAATGATGTAAGTTTGGGGAGTGAAGAGCATCAGTGCTCATATAAGGTGGGAAGGTTGGGAGAACATAATTCTTGAATTCAAGTCTTAGCACATAAAGATTGAGTAAATTATGTTTTAATTACATATAGACATTTTCCAAAGCTGCTTCAGCTAGATGTTTCCACCATCCAGCAGCTCTGAGACCAGATTCCCTTTATCTAAACTTTCACACACCCGAAAAAAAAAGGTGCCAAATGTGAGTAGTGAGTTTCTTGCCAGTGCCCAGCTGGTCTTAGATGTGGACAGAAGCTCTAATACCACTTAAACGGCTCTTTGCTTTGAGGGAACATCATGCTCCATTACATCCAGATCCATTATTTTACTCCAAGACTCTAGTCCCCCCCCCCCCCCCCCCTCACCCTTTTTCTCTCGTTTATGGAACTGGATGTACTGTAGTAGACATCAATGCAAGGCAGACTGATGGAAAACGTCTGATACGATCAGGAGTACAGAGAGAGGAACTGCTGGCCGTGCTGTACAGGAGATATCAAGGCGAGGAAGAGAATTAGAGACGGAGAGCGTCAGAGAGACAGAGGGTGACCAGAATGAATTGAACAGCAGATAACAGTGACAGGATGGGAATGAGATATTGGAGCGTTGATTTGAAAATTGAAGAAGAGGAGTCAAAAATGTCAAGTAAACAGGAATCAAAATTTACTTCAATATATGCTCCTGATCTTATTGCATATGACTCATTGGTTCAAGTTATTTTAATGAAAAGTACAACCCAATCAGTTCTGTAGTAATAAGATGTCCCCGTCTATGGAATTTAATGAAGTAAAACAGGATGGAATGCTGTTATTTTTATTAAATTTTTTAAACTTTAATGTCTATTGTTATTTTAGTGTTACTTACAGGATATACTACAAGTATTTATAAATATTTTCAACTACTTTTTATTTTAATGTTTTCCATTTTTTATTTAATTTTAGTGTAAGTTTTAGTCATTTATTTATCCATTACATTATACACACACACACAAATATATTTATACATAGATATAATTGATTTCATTTTTAGTTTGTGTAATTTCAGTACTTCAACTTAAACCTATTTCACAACATATTTAATTTGATCTCAAATCTGAATTCTTAAAATTATGAAAACAATTTGTACAAGTATTATGCTGAGTTCACACTGCATGATTTTAACCCTGATTATCACTCGCCGACAGGTTTTGCGAAATCGCTGACAAATGCCCGAGATCGGAGACAAATCGGTGCTCGTTCACGTGAGTGAAAATCACGCAGTGTGCATTATCAAAGACACGATCTGAGAGAATCGCCAACGTATCGCCCATGAAATATTTGGCAGGCTAAATATCTGGACCTGTCCGCGATTCAAAATCCTACATCGGTGATGAACTACAGCCAATGAAAGAACAAGATACAGGGCAGTGGGATGTTCGGGGAGGAGTTATATGAAACATAGACAGAGTTGTTGGCGATTCTTCCTATTGTAAAGTCATGCAGTGTGTAACCTCCTGTCGCCGATCCATCATGCAATGTGAACACAGCAGCGACTGAATGCTACCCCAGATAGTCCTGTTGTGTGAAAACAACGGTGATCCAATGACTTTGAAAATCGTGCAGTGTGAACTCGGCATACGTTAATAATAAAAAGCCTCTCAAAAGTAAACTGACTCAATTTACTTTTTAAAAGCACTTTCTGGTCCTAATGTGAACACTTCATCAGTGTACGTTAATTCTGAATAAAAAATGTTCTTGATCGTCTTTTATCAAAATTAAACATCCTTCCTGTTCTGCTGATGTAACTGTAGCCAGCCAGAATATTGGATAAAGTTAACCAATCACCAAATAGCTAGGCATTTGTTTTAAAGCCTTGCTTGTTTGTAATGCCCAATTTGTACAATTCAATCAATTCCCACCCCACATTTTTTTATATCAAATTTCACTCAGAAATACATCACATAATAAAAAACAATTGGTTGAAATACCGTTTCATGTTGCAAACATGCTCTTGTAACTGATTATGTCCATTAAAATAACATCATACTCTCAACCACATCTTCCAAAATGACTTATTAATACCTAAACCAACTGTCTTCATGTCGTGTGAATAGAGATGTGCGTGAATTGTCCGCATGCTGATCTTTTTCTCCACTCCGAACGACAATTCTGTCTTAATCCCCTCCAGCCTTCAAACCCCAATCAAATCTGCTGGCTGGCCGTAAGTCTCTCTTTCTCTCTGTTTAATTAAAACTGTGACAGAAACCAGTGACAGAGGAGGGAGGGTGCAATTTATAAAAGTGACATCTTTCTGCAAGCGGCTGAAGGTTGACGCACTTAGCACTTAGCATAATTAAAAGCGTGAACAGGTAGGAGAGCATTATGGGTGGTGAGGACACACCAGCTGCTGGGGTTATAGATTGAGACCTCAGGCTTTCAGAAAGGCAGGAAGTGGATGAGAACACGCTTCATGAAAGGCCTTATGAGATGATAGGCAGCACAGAACAAAACTACACAACTTATACTATATAAAACAAACTATGCAGACTGACGTTAACGTGATGCTAACTTAAAACAGCAAAACTACTTTTTTTAATTAAAATAATTGGAACAGTAATTTAATATAATTACATTCAATCCCTCTGAAAAGAGTTTTCTTTTTTGCTTTTGTAGCAAAAACTCAACATATTACTAATTCAACTACGTAATTCTTCAATAGTCTGTTGCTAAGCTAGCGCTGCAAAAAATAAATACAAATAAATCAGTTTGAAACAGTAACGTGATTAGGTTCTTTGCCTCGGTTATGTATATTCTTATTTGCTTATGCAGCCAAACCTCGACTTACAACTGATTTTCAGTTGTCTGACATTAGCATATTGCTAAGCTAATACTGCAGAAATAAATAAATAGGTTTAGAAACAGTAATGCAATTTAATTAGGTTCTTGCCTTGGTATTGTATATTCTTCTTTATTTATGTAGCCAAAAGACTTACAGCTGATTTTTTACTGTCTGATATTAGCATGTTGCTAATCTAATGCAGTAAAAATGCTAGATTTAAAAAAAGGTTTTAGAATAGTAATGTAATTACACTCTTTGCCTGTGAAATGAGTTTTCTGCTCATACAACCAAAGCACAACTTACAACTGATTTTTCAATAGTTTGATATTAATAGCCTAAGCTAACACATTAAAAAAATGCTAGATTTTTATAAAAAAATAAATAAATTAAAAAAAATAATAATACAAAAAATATATATATATACACAGGTGCTGGTCATAAAATTAGAATATCATGAAAAAGTTGATTTATTTCAGTAATACCATTCAAAAAGTGAAACTTGTATATTAGATTCATTCATTACACACAGACTGATATATTTCAAATGTTTATTTCCTTTAATTTTGATGATTATAACTGACAACTAATGAAAGTCCCAAATTCAGTATCTCAGAAAATTTGAATATCAATCAAGACCAATGCAAAAAAAATAATTTTTAGAAATGTTGGCCAACTGAAAAGTATGAACATGAATAGTATGAGCATGTACAGCTCTCAATATTTAGTTGGGGCTCCTTTGGCCTGGATTACTGCAGCAATGCGGCGTGGCATGGAGTCGATCAGTCTGTGGCACTGCTCAGGTGTTATGAGAGCCCATGTTGCTCTGATAGTGGCCTTAAGCTCTTCTGAATTGTTGGGTCTGGCGTATTGCATCTTCCTCTTCACAATACCCCATAGGTTTTCTATGGGGTTAAGGTCAGGCAAGTTTGCTGGCCAATCAAGAACAGGGATACCATGGTCCTTAAACCAGGTACTGGTAGCTTTGGCAGTGTGTGCAGGTGCCAAGTCCTGTTGGAAAATGAAATCTGCATCTCCATAAAGTTGGTCAGCAGCAGGAAGCATGAAGTGCTCTAAAACTTCCTGGTAGACGGCTGCGTTGACCTTGGACCTCAGAAAACACAATGGACCAACACCAGCAGATGACATGGCACCCCAAACCATCAATGACTGTGGAAACTTTACACTGGACCTCAAGCAACGTGGATTATGTGCCTCTCCTCTCTTCCTCCAGACTCTGGGACCTTGATTTCCAAAGGAAATGCAAAATGTACTTTCATCAGAGAACATAACTTTGGACCACTCAGCAGCAGTCCAGTCAAGACGCTTCTGACGCTGTCTCTTGTTCAAGAGTGGCTTGACACAAGGAATGCGACAGCTGAAACCCATGTCTTGCATACGTCTGTGCGTGGTGGTTCTTGAAGCACTGACTCCAGCTGCAGTCCACTCTTTGTGAATCTCCCCCACATTTTTGAATGTTTTTTTTTTCACAATCTTCTCCAGAGTGCGGTTATCCTTATTGCTTGTACACTTTTTTCTACCACATCTTGTCCTTCCCTTCGCCTCTCTATTAATGTGCTTGGACACAGAGCTCTGTGAACAGCCAGCCTCTTTAGCAATGACCTTTTGTGTCTTGCCCTCCTTGTGCAAGGTGTCAATGGTCGTCTTTTGGACAACTGTCAAGTCAGCAGTCTTCCCCATGATTGTGTAGCCTACAGAACTAGACTGAGAGACAATTTAAAGGCTTTTGCAGGTGTTTTGAGTTAATTAGCTGATTAGAGTGTGGCACCAGGGGTTTTCAATATTGAACATTTTCACAATATTCTAATTTTCTGAGATACTGAATTTGGGACTTTCATTAGTAGTCAGTTATAATCGTCAAAATTAAAGGAAATAAACATTTTAAATATATCAGTCTGTGTGTAATGAATGAATCTAATATACAAGTTTCATTTTTTGAATGGTATTACTGAAATAAATCAACTTTTTCATGATATTCTAATTTTATGACCAGCACCTGTATATAGGTTTTGGAACAGTAACGTAATTATGATCTTTGTCTCCCAAATATTTGATTTTTTCTGCTTTGTGTACCCAAAACTCAATTTACAACTGATTTATTTATTATGTTGCTACGCTAATGCTGCAAAAATAATATATTTTTTATAAAATGTATTAGGATTTGGAACAGTAATGTAACAATGTAATTATTCACCTCTGAAATGTGTTTTCTTTTCTGTTTATGTAACCAAAACTCGACTTAAAACGGATTTTAGTAGTTAGCATATAATTACATATAGCTAAAAAATGCTGCATATTGGGTTAAAAAAAATAAATAAACTTTTCTTTTTTCTTTTGGAATTTCTTTCAGCTAAGCAATCTACAAAGTTGCGAATGCCATTTGATGTTGTCTTCAAGAAACAAAACCACACAGATATTAAAATCACAATGAATTTTCCATATCATGCCAATGATTGAACTGCTCTCTTTTTTTATTCAGGTCCCAGTGTGTCTTGCGGATGGTTTAAATAAGCTCCTGATGTGAAAAGCTGATGAACGTAATAATGGCAAATAATGATGCCAATCGGAAATTTCAGACAAGCAATTAATCAAGAAAACACTGTGCAACTGTATTGCTGGCTAAGACTGATTTTGCTTTTCAAGGATGACATATCTGCAGTCGGCAACTCGCTTTAATCATCTACAAGACACAGTTTCTTAGTATTGATTTTGAGGGGGGTGGCAGGAGGCAGATGTGGTGCAAACAAGCGAGACATTGAATAACTATCAAATAGAGCTGGACCGATAGAAGCGGAAACTAAAGAGGAGGAAGATTGCTTTTCTGGGGCGGTCTCTTCCTCTCAAGAGAGAGTATCTGTTGCCGTATCAAAGGTTGAGAATCCTACCGTCATTGGTGTTTTCATGCTGTTTTTAACAGATGGGATTACTATTTAATTATGGCTTCTACTGTCTATCTTGACGAGGTATTTTTAAGCTAAAATTCTAGTTATTATGGAGAATTTTGTCCATGCCCTAACAGTTTCAGACTCAGAAACAATATGAAAGCAGCATAAAAACAAAGGTTAAAAAAAGGTAAAAGAAAATTTGTTAAAAATTCTACTCATCTTTCTTTAAATAAAAAAAGAGGTCACAGTGAGGCACTTGCAATTGAAGTGAAGGTGAAGTTTATTTTATGAAAGCCTTTACATTCATTTTTCTGTTGAAATGTGTGTTATTTGAGCTGTAAAGCTATTTAAATAATAATTTTAACAGCTGTTTTATTATTTATGGCATTATGTGCAGCATTACTTCATTATTACTGAGATACTATTATAGTTATTAATATTAATGGCAAAGAAAAACTACTCTGAAAAGCTAAAAAAACAGCTTTCAAGCAACGACTCTAAATCAGTGTGGAATGGCCTGAAAGCCATCACCAGTTACAAGACCCCTCCCCCCAGCACCAAGGCCAATCAACAACTGGCTGAAGACTTAGGGGAAGTCGTGGCCTAATGGTTAGAGAGTCGGACTCGTAATCGAAAGGTTGCGGGTTCGAGTCCCCAGCCGGCAGGGATTGTAGGTGGGGGGAGTGAATGTCCAGCGCTGTCTCCACCCTCAATACCACGACTGAGGTGCCCTTGAGCAAGGCACCGAACCCCCAACTGCTCCCCGGGCGCTGCAGCATGGCTGCCCACTGCTCCGGGTGTGTGTTCACGGTGTGTGTGTGTGTGTGTGTGTGTGTGTGTGCATTTGTTCACTACTCACTGCTGTGTGTGTGCAATTGGATGGGTTAAACGCAGAGCACCAATTTCGAGTATGGGTCACCATACTTGACAATACGTCACGACTTTTAAGACTTGAATAAGTTTTATTGCAGATTTAAAATACAAAAGCCTGGTCTGACACCCCACACTCTCTCTGACCGTCTCACAACACAGCCATCAACACCTTCCCCCTCCCTCCCCCCTACTGTTTCTCAGCCTGTAATCAAGATCTGTGAAGAAGATGTAAGCAAAGTCTTCAGGAAACAGAAGATAAGGAAAACCAAAGGCCCAGACGGTGTCTCTCCAGCCTGCCTCAAAGCCTGTGCTGTCCATCTGTCATCCATCTTCACAATGATCTTCAACAGATCACTGGAGCTGTGTGAAGTCCCCTCCTGCTTCAAACGCTCCACCATCATCCCTGTACCCAAGAAACCAAAAATCACAGGACTTATTGACTACAGACCTGTTGCTTTAACGTCTGTGGTGATGAAGTCATTTGAGAGGCTCGTGTTGGCTCACCTGAAGGACTTTACTGGTCCCTAACTGGACCCCCTGCAGTTTGCTAACCAGGCAAATAGGTCTGTGGATGATGCAGTCAACATGGGACTGCACTTCATCCTCCAACATCTGGACAAACCAGGGACTTAAGCAAAGATCCTGTTTGTGGACTTCAGCTCCACCTTCAACACCATCATCCCGGACACCCTTCAGAATAAACTGACACCGCTCTCCGTCCCCACCTCCGTCTGTCAGGGGATCACCAGCTTCCTGACAGACAGGCAGCAGCTAGTGAGGCTGGCAAAACTCACATCCAACCATCAGCACTGGAGCTCCTCAGGGCTGCGTTCTCTCCCCATTGCTCTTCTCCCTCTACACGAATGACTGCACATCTAAAGACCCCTCTGTCAAACTTCTGAAGTTTGCAGATGACACTACAGTCATCGGCCTCATTCAGGACGGTGACGAGTCTGCTTACAGACAGGAGGTTAAGGAGCTGGCTGTCTGGTGCAGTCACAACAACCTGGAGCTCAACATGCTCAAAACTGTAGAGATGATAGTGGATTTCAGGAGAAACCCCCCTGCTCTCCCCCCACTCACCATCATGAACAGCACTGTGACCGCAGTGGAGTCATTCAGATTCCTAGGCGCCACCATCTCCCAGGACCTGAAGTGGGATACTCACATCGACTCCATCGTGAAAAAGGCTCAGCAGAGATTGTACTTCCTTCGTCAAGTGAAAAAGTTCAACCTGCCACAGGCCACAGTTTTACTCTGCTGTTATTGAGTCGGTCCTGTGCTCTTCTATAACTGTATGGTTTGGGTCAGCCAACAAATCAGATATAAGAAGACTGCAGCGGACTGTTAGCTCAGCAGAAAGGATCATTGGTGTCCACCTGCCCAGCCTTCAAGACTTGTACTAATCCAGAGTGAAGAAACGGGCAGGTAACATCATCACAGACCCTTCTCACCCTGGACACGACCTGTTTGCACTTCTCCCCTCAGGCAGACGCTACAGATCTCTGTGCACTAGAACATCTAGGCATAAAAACATTTTTTCCCCCATGCCATCTCCAGCCTAAACAACCAACTGTAATTCATGCCTGTAAGTCATTCCCCATCTCTAATTATTGACTCTCTCCCTAGTACTTTGTAAATATATATATGCATATTTTTCTAAACAGCTGTATATATAGAGTAAATGAGGCACAAATCTGTACATAAATCTTCTGTTCCAGATTCTTACACATTATTATTATTATTATTATTATTGTTGTTAAGTCTTATTTAAATGTTTCTATTCTCATGTCAGATATGTATGCATGTATGTACCAGAGCTTCTTAAAAACCACAACAAATTCCTCGTGTGTTTGCACACACTTGGCGAATAAAGCTGATTCTGATTCTGAATATTTTGAATCAGTTTATATTTTTGTGTTTTTCAGTTTCGTTTTAATAGTTAAAGTTTTAGTAATTTTGTGTTTTTGTCACTTTTAGTAGTTCTGCTTTTAATTTTATTTCAGTTTTATTTTAGTACAAGTTAAATTACATTAACATGAGAAATTAAGTTGTTCATTTATTTGTTCATGTTTATTTTAACCTTTTCATTTTCATTTTAATAGTTAAAGTTTTAGTAATTTTGTATTTTGTCATTTTTAGTATTTTATTTTCAGTTTGACTTATTTTAGTGTTTAGTATGTTATGTAATATTTTATTTTATTTCAGCTAACATATATTTTATTTCAAGTAACATTTTTTATTGTTTTAGGTTTAGTTAACGTTGATATAACTGAAAAAGTGAGTATTTTATGTTTAAAGTTTTTAATATTTTGTTTTATTTCAGCTTTTTTATTTCAAGTAACATTTTTTATAAATGGTTTTAGTTTTAGTTAACTATAATAACCCTGGTTATATTATTGAAAAATTTAATATTTTATGTTTATGCACTGGCCCCATTCACATCCATTGACAGTTCCTCACTGTAACCTCAAACGTTCTTTTTTAAAGAAACTGAATGACGTGGAAATTTATTTTGTGCTAATCAACATTAAGCCACAAATCATGTTGAATGAACTGGAATATTCCTTTAAATGCATGTAAGAACAACAACTTTGTCCCCCCCCCCCCCAATATTCCTCTCAACTCCCGCTGTCTGGCCCTGATGAGCTCTCAGCGGTGGGGCCAAATAAGACGGCATATAATAAAGCACTGAGGAGGCATGTGTGCTTAAATATAACACTGCATGTGCTGGAGTGAGAAGAGATAATAGTTACCAGTGACGATTTCTGTTCCTGTCACACTACACTGCAGTCTGGATAACATTCATCACCATTTGCAGCATGCAGACAATAGACTGGATGATGTACAATGTATGCTTTAATGGAGTTATAATCCTCTGCTGCTTTCCCGCTAGCATAATATTACTGAGAGCCACAAAAGACTAATGAGACACAAGCAAATCAGAGACTTACAGCCAAGATTTTTTTTTTTATATATATATGTTTTCATACAGCTTTTTTAATTTGCGATTTTTTTAGCAAATCTCAAAATTAATATCCATTTTTCATAGGGCACATCATCATTCACTTGTAGCATTTAAAATGTCTGATTTTAGCTTTTAAAAGTTCAAATTTATTAAGTTTCAAATTTTCTTTTTTTATTCAGAAAAATGTTGTATATAATTTTAATATCATCCATTTGTTGGGTTCTCAACAATAGCATTTTATTTTTAATTTTCATTTAGAAAAAAATAGAAGATAATTTTAATATCATTCATTTGTCAAGTTATAGGCCATAATATTTTAATTATATTTTTATTTAGAAAAAACAATAGTATAGAACTTCAATATTGTTCATTTGTCAGGTTATAGGCCTTAACATTTTATCTTTATTTTATTTAGATTTTTTTTTTTTTTACAGAACTTAAATATTCATTTGTCAGGCTATTCTTTTTTTTCTAAAAAAGATTTTTAATTTATTTCTTAATAACATTTTAGATTTAATATCTTGTTTTAAAAAAATATTAGATAACTTTAATATTGTCACGTTTGCTGGAGCAAGGAACGAGGAAGCACAGAGTTTCTTCAAATATAATCTCTTTTAATGAAAAGAACATCAGGGAACTTGGAGCACTGGGGTAAGACAAACAATACCGGATGTGGGAGACAGGGAAACACAGGGCTTAAGAACACTAGGAAATCAAACAAGGAAGAACTGAAACAGGTGAGGAGTAATTAAACACAGATGGAGACTAATGAACTAATAACGAAGACAGGAACCGGAAACACCAAAAATGGGCACAAGAGGGGTGGAAACACAGGACATAGGGACACAGGTCTGACAAATATCATTAATTTGTTAATTTATCGGCCATAAGGTTTTATATTTATTTTATTTATAAAAAATATATAGTATAGAACTTCAATATAATTCATTTTTTAGGTTATCAACCATACTATTTATTTATTTTTAAATAGAATTTTAATATTGTCCATGTTATCAGCCATAACACATAATTTTTCATTTAATAATATTGAATTTTAATATTATTCATTTTTCGGTAAAAGGGCATAACACGAAAATAGGTAAGTTTATATAAAAATGGCCAGAATTTTAATATTGGTTTATACTTTAACTTAAACACTTTGAAAACTTTTAAAAAGAGAATAATCAAAGTGTCCCGTTTCCTAATTGTAAGAAATAAGTAATTATTTTATACTTTAAATAATATAAAACGTTTACCCTAGGGTGGGGCATTGCTACATGGTTGCAATTTTTTTTTCCTTATTTTAAATTTTTTTCCTTATTACTTTTTTTTGTTTGTTTTTTTTCCTTTTTTTTTTGTTGCCTGGAAAATCAGAAGAGTTAAGCACACTTCTCAACAACCCACATGATTTGAGGTATCATTCACGTCTGAAGCACATCCATAAACCGAAGTATGCACAATAGTAAGAGAGATGTTTGCCTTAGTCTTAACAAGATCCAATTTAAAAACTGAACAAGGTCTCGAGGGGGAAAAAAACGTAGTTTTTGGCAACAAAGCTTTATGAGTAATATCCTGATGGTCTAAATCATAATTTTTTCTGCAGTTTTTCACACTCTCAGCTGTGAAAGAGTAAATTGACCTTTTCAGTAAAATGCCGCCACTGCTAACATATAAAGGTCTACTAACTTTAATGTTTATGCCACTTTATGAGAAACCTCTCGCAAACAACGGCATGCAGAGCCTGGAAATGTCTTCGCCTTAACGCTAATACTTATTAATCCATTTTACGGCGTAGCGCTTACGCTATGACATTAAGCTTCCGAGGTTTTGCAGTCCGCATCCTGCTCAATATGTGGTTTATTATGATGGCACTTCATATCGATTTCTGAGGTGAAACTGGAGATTTAATTACAAAAAATATACATTGTGTCTTTTTCCAATAACCTGGCCGTCAGAACGGCTGCCTTCCGTGGCCTTGTGGCGTTAACTATTATTGAGCTCATTACAGCAGTGTTTCCGGTCCATTCTGTCCTCTTCAGGAACGCGCTGTGACTGCTTTACAGTTGGAAAGTTTCTAATCAGCCCCATTCCAGAACTGACCTCCATGAGATCTGCGGAGTCAGGAGTGCCAGGGCCATCTTTCTTCCTCCAAGCTATTAGTCAAAGTCACGTTAGCCCATATTTCACCTTGGCCTCCAGCAGCTGGCCTGAACAGCAGTCTTCTTAGGAAAAAGGAACGGATGAACGAGCGCAAATCAATTAGTTAATTACAGAGCTGGATGTGTTTGAAACCGTAATTGTGTTGAACGTCAAATGTGGTTGGGAATAACAGCAGCAGAGTAAACAAATTATCTCAGATGTGTCTTTACTTGATAAAATCATACATACTATTTTGAAATAATTTTTAAAACACTTTTCCCTGACGATATAACTGCTTTGTTGTTTGTTAGTTTTGACTTTTCAAATGATTACAGTTTTGTGATGAACCTGATAGAATGCATCAGTTTCACCGAGTTCACATTTGTCATTCATCCATGATATTACTTATCTATTAATATTAATTCTATGGTATTATTTTATTTTAATAAATAAATAAATACTAATTAATTTTAAAATGTTACATAATTTCTACCTTTAATTGTACCATTTTGAATGTAAATCATTTCAAATATGTGTAAAAGAATGTGTTTTTTACATTACATAATGGCTATCCAAAAAAAAAAAGTTGGTTTCCCATAGTAGGTGTGTTTCCATTACAGATTTGTGCAAAAACGATATTTCATAAACGTCGATTAAAAATTATTGCAAAATTATGGCGATTCCATTAACTGATATTATGTGACTTAAAACGTTTTATTTTCTTTCTCTCGTGATGTAATGGCGACGGATGTTGGTAGGTTTAACTTAGGGATGTCCCGATATACATGTATGATGATACAATCTCTCTCTCCATGTATATGAATGCACACACTGTATACAGACACTGGCAGATGTAAACATATGGTAGACATTGTAAAGAGACTTTGTGGTCACAATTATGAATATGGGACAACTGATATAAACTTGTTATATTTTATATATACAGAAAGCATGAAGCTTGCGGTGTCAGAATGCAGTCTGTCAGTCAGGTCTAAATCAAGACGCAACATGACGTAACACGTTATAACAAAAACATCTCAGAAAGTCTGACGGCAGATAAAAGTAAACGATAAATGAATGAGTGATCTTTACATGTATCACAGCCACTGCACTAGCCATTATTTTAATTGAAGGAGACGTATATGTCTATCTTTAACAAAGCACCGTGGAGAGCCTAAACACAAGCTGGCATAAATACAAGCATTGACTAGAGTGGCCACGATCAGCTCTGGTGGCCATGTCGGAGCTGTAACAGTGTAAATAAGGGGTTATGGCAATAATAGCAAGGAAAGCCCCTTATACTTGAGAGCAGCCATGTATGAAGTGTTTTTTGGAGGTTAAAGCACATTAAAGAATGATCATGTGATTTTTATGTACGCCAGGAGACCTGTAATTGCGAAAAACCCTTTTCCATTACGATATATTGCGATATATTTCTTTTTCGAATTGCCTGAAAAACCACCTTGCGAGCATAAAACCTTTTTTTGTGATCTATGGGAGTTTTTGCGAAATTGTTTCCATTAGGGGTATTTTCAATTCACAATTTCAATTTGCACAATTTGAAGGGTAATGGAAACGCAGCAAATGATGGGTACAGATGCACTGTTGAAGCTCATACAAAATATCAAAAACGTAACATACTATTGCTGCGCTATTATATAACCTACATCAAACCAAGAGGAGTAATTCAGCCCTGATAAAATCTTTTGGCAAGTCGAAAAAGTGGTAATGCGGCAGAGATGCCCGAGCATTAGCTTTTCACTCCAAAAACAAGAACTTGAGGCAGTAAGCAACATAAATTTAATCTAAAACCCAATTAAGAGACTTTCTGTCCACACAGATAATGCATTAATTAAATTCAATGCATGCAAAGTAATAACCATTTGAGATAATTCCATTGCCAAGGAAGACGTTTGGAGTCCCAGCAGATGAAAAATGGCAATAAATAAATTACCCACCATTAAATACGTTTTGCATATTGACTAGAAATGAGTTAGTGAGCAGCGAGACACACACTGCGGTACAGACCTTCCCTCAACAGGTTACCCAGGCAACAACATGAGAGTTCAGACGGCTGAATGTGGAGGGAGTACAGACAGTAAAGATGCACTCATGCCTGACAAATACAACACTAATGATACATTAGAAAGTTCAAACATCACATGTGGAGCACAATTCTATTGATTCAGTTTTCACTGAAAGATTTGAGGTGGGATGCTTACACATTTTTTAGACATTTATTTTCATTACAATGTATATTACATTTCTATTTAATTTAACAGAAAATGTAATGAGCTAAATAGGAGCTAAAATAAAAACTGCAAGCAGTGCAGAATCTGAAATATTTCTTATTAATTTGAAATCATTTAAATAATTGTATTAATTAAAAAAAGTATAAAATTCAAAAAATGTGTAGTCACTAATATAATATAATACATACATACATACATTTATATTATCTATAAATATTTGTTCATATTTTAAATATAACATAATACAATAATAAATAATAATAAATATAAATATAATAATATAAATAATATAAAATACTATTTATTCTAAATTAAAATAAACAAAAGTTAAATAATATAATATATAATGTAATATAA
The DNA here is from genome assembly GCF_936440315.1 of Barbus barbus. NCBI lineage: Eukaryota > Metazoa > Chordata > Actinopteri > Cypriniformes > Cyprinidae > Barbus > Barbus barbus. Next base: position 11,414,876 of record NC_136726.1, on the reverse strand, counting down.
CATAATATAATAATATAATTTATTGTATATAGAATAAAAATATAACTTACACATATAATATATTATACAATATAATAAATTAATGAATATAAGATACAATTTAATTAAAATTAAAAACAAATGTTAAATAATACAATACAATACAATATAATATAATATAAATACGTAAGTTATATTTGTAATACATACATCTATTTGTTTATATTTTACACATAATATATGATATAATATCATAAATCTAAAACAAAAATCTTAAATAAATATTAAATACTAATAAAAGGCACCAAGCCCAGACAGTGTAACACCAGCCTGCTTGAAAACCTGTGCTGACCAGCTGGCCCCCATCTTTTCACAGATCTTCAACAGATCACTGGAGCTGTTTGAAGTCCCTTCCTGCTTCAAACGCTCTACCATCATCCCCGTCCCAAAGAAACCCAAGATAACAGGACTTAATGACTACAGACCTGTGGCTCTAACGTCTGTCGTCATGAAGTCATTTGAAAAACCGGTTCTGGCTTCACTGGACCCTTACTGGACATCACTGGACCCTTACTGGACCCCCTGAATTTTGCTTACCGAGCAAACAGGTCTGTGGATGATGCAGTCAACATGGAACTGTATTACATCCTGCAACACCTGGACAAATCAGGGACTTATGTGAGGATCCTGTTTATGGACTTTAGTTAGGCCTACAACACCATCATCCCAGCACTCCTCCTTGGGAAATTCATGTCAAACAGCTGCTCCACCAACACTGGTGCCCCTCAAGGATGTGTTCTCTCCCCACTGCTCTTCTCCCTGTACACAAACAACTGCACCTCTAAGGACACCTCTGTCAAGCTCCTGAAGCTTGCAGACGACACCACACTCATCGGCCTCATCCAGGACGGTGACGAGTCTGCCTACAGACAGGAGGTTAAGGAGCTGGCTGTCTGGTGCAGTCTTAACAACCTGGAGCTTAACACACTCAAAACCTTTGGAGATGATCGTGGACTTCAGGAGAAACCCCTCTGCACTCTCCCCACTCACCATCATGAACAGCACTGTGGTTGCAGTGGAGACATTCAAGTTCCTGGGATCCATCATCTCCCAGGACCTGAATTGGGACACTCACATCGACTCCATTGTAAAAAAAAGCCTAAAAAAGGTTGTACTTCCTTCGCCAGCTGAGGAAGTTTAACCTGCCACAGGAGCTGCTGAAACAGTTCTACTCAGCCGTCATTGAGTCTGTCCTGTGCACTTCAATAACTGTCTGGTTTGGCTCAGCTACAAAATCAGGCATCAGAAGACTACAGAGCGCGGTCCGGTTTGCTGAACGGATTATCAAGAACTGTATACATCCAGAGTGAGGAAAAGGGCTCAGAAAATCATTCTGGATCCCTCACATCCAAGTCATCCCCTTTTTGAACTTTTGGCATCTGGCCGGCGCTACAGAGCCCCAAATACCAGGACAGCCAGGCACAAGAACAGTTTCTTCCCCCAGGCAATTCTCCTTATGAACAATTAAATGCTGGAGCGCCCGGGGAGCAGTTGGGAGTTCGGTGCCTTGCTTAAGGGTCTCACCTCAGCAGGTTCACCCTGAGCACATGTGACAGACGTGAAAGGGTCTGGAAAAGTCGTGGAGAATGTTATGCTGCCTGTATCCGATGCTGCCGGTAACATCGTTCAGGATGACCGGTTTGGTGGTGGGTCAGTGATGTCTGGGAAGGCATATCCATAGAAGGATGCACAGACCTCTAAAGGCTAGACAATGGCACCCTGACTGCCATTAGGTATCGGGATGAAATCCTTGGAGCCATTGTCAGACTCTATGCTGGTGCAGTGGGTCCTGGGTTCCTCCCGGTGCACGACAATGCCCGGCCTCATGTAGCGAGAGTATGCAGGCAGTTCCTGGAGGATGAAGGAATTGATACCACTGAATGGCCTCCACGCTTGCCTGGCCTAAATCCAATAGAACACCTCTGGGACATTATGTTTCGGTCCATCCGACGCTGCCAGGTTGCACCTCAGACTGTCCAGGAGCTCAGTGATGCCCTGGTCCAGATCTGGGAGGAAATACCCCAGGACTCTATCCGTCGTCTCATTAGGAGCATGCCCCGACGTTGAAAGGCATGCATACAAGAACGTGGGGGCTATGCAAACTACTGAGTACCATTTTGAGTTGCTGCAATGAAATTTCAGCAAAATGGCCTAGCCTGCTGCATAATTTTTTAACTTTGATTTTCGGGGTGTCTTTGAATTCAGCCCTCTGTAGGTTGATAATTTTCATTTCCATCAAATGATGTGGCATCCTTTCGTTCCTAACACATTACCCAGTCCATAGATATCCAGTCTGATTTTTCCCCCATTGAGATCTGACGTGTTCCTTTCATTTTTTTGAGCAGTGTATATGTCAATGCACAGAAAAAAGTATTTATTTATATGGCATCTGCACAACACATTTTTGGACTGCACTGTCATAAGGACGATGATGAAAACCATCATGTCTACTAAAATGCATGATCCCTCATTTAGCTTTCCAAATTTTGCCTCTCCTCGCAGGCTTGAGCTAAATATGGAAATGGGTTAACTCTACCTGGGGGGCCATTGTCACTGCTTCAGGCATCCAAATTAGGATGGCAAGTTGGCTTAACGTTCAGCACCACTTGTGGATTGGATTGCGGTCATGATTGCATAATGGAGCAGGTGGATTCTGTGGCTTCATTTGTTTCCATGGGGATCTTCAGCACTACAAACAACAGCATGAGCGCCACAAGCCGCTGACACAACACGTCTTTAGCATGGAGAATCACTGGTGCCAAGAAATGACACCTGCCACTGGCATTAAGCAGAGACCACCTATAGACATAATGAAAGCCAGAGCTCACAGGTGTGTCTCGGCTAATAACGGTTATAAATATCTGGGTCTAGACAGCAGGAGAGCATTCTGCATTCTTAAGACGGCTTGAGAGTTGTATAGTTCATTTCTCTCTCGTACACACAGTCTTTTCAGTCCGGGCAGGATTGGGAAAAAAAAGGCTCTAAGCTATATTTGAGTGCAGAGAAAAATGTCTTTGGGAGTAAAAGAAACATCAATCTTTATCCGAGTCTCTGGGTAGGGAGTGTTTTTTTCTAAGATAGCTGTGAGGTAATGACAGAAGAAAAGGGTGCAAACTCACACAGATAGAAAGTCTGCTGATGCACAAGAAAGACTCAACAACAAGCACTCAATGGCTGGACTTCTGAGATTAACACTTTTTTGCTTAGATTCTGAATGCCTGATGAAGGTCACATGACCAATAACATTGTTTCAAACTACACCAGTGAGCAAAGTCTTTCTTCAGGGTTCAACCACTTTTTCTGCTGGTTCAGTCAGGCCAACAGACCAAAATGTAATTTTATGTATGTAATTTTATACCTATAGCCTATCAATATTTTCACTGTCCCCACAACCAAAAAACCAAAAAACAAAAGTGAGAGATAAAAAATATTGTAACATTTTAAATGCATTAGAAAAATAAAACATAATATATATATATATATATATATATATAATTTATTTATTATAATACAATAATAATAATATAGTACATAAAAACTCATAAATTACGAGAAAAAAATAGTTAAATCTCGAGAAAAAACTCGTTAAATTTAGAGAAAACGTTTAAATAAAATGTTGAGAATTTATTTTTAAATTTAGAGAAAAAACTAATTAAAATGCGGAGAAGGTTCATTTTATCTCTTTGGAGTGTCAAACAGCGTGTACAGTGGCGTAGGTTGGAAAGTAATGCACACTGATGAAGCATATGATGCGGTCGACAATGGTTCCAGTCTGTCTTTTGCCGAACTCGCTTTTCTCTCTTTTCTCATCACATATTAAATTGGAAAAGTGGAAATCAATGCCTAACGAGTGTTTAATAATAATGTGTTAATTGGGTAGGTTTAGTGTTTGTTACGACCCTGTTTAGGGATCCATTGTAAATATTAACTTGTGGATTGAAAAGTATTTTTAACTGATTGTTGTTGCACAGTGTTGTTGAGAATGGCAGAAATATATATATAAATATATATAAATAAATATTTGACCCCTTCGCAAAACATGACTTAAAACTTGGTGGCAAAACCCTTGTTGACAATCACAGAGGTCATACGTTTCTTGTAGTTGGCCACCAGGTTTGCACACATCTCAGGAGGGATTTTGTCCCACTCCTTTTTGCAGATTCTCTCCAAGTCATTAAGGTTTCGAGGCTGATGTTTGGCAGCTCGAACCTTCAGCTCCCTCCATGGATTTTCTATGGGATTAAGGTCTGGAGACTGGCTAGGCCACTCCAGGACCTTAATGTGCTTCTTCTTGAGCCACTTCTTTGTTGCCTTGGCCGTATGTTTTGGGTAATTGTCATGCTGGAATACCCATCCACGACCCATTTTCAATGCCCTGGCCCTGATGGTACATGACCCCGTCCATCGTCCCTTTGATGCGGTACAGTTGTCCTGTCCCCTTAGCAGAAAAACACCCCCAAAGCATAATGTTTCCACCTCCATGTTTGACGCTGGGGATGGTGTTCTTGGGGTCATAGGCAGCATTCCTCCTCCTCCAAACACGGCGAGTTGAGTTGATGCCAAAGAGCTGGATTTTGGTCTCATCTGACCACAACACTTTCACCCAGTTCTCCTCTGAATCATTGGCAAACTTCAGACGGGCCTGTACATGTGCTTTCTTAAGCAGGGGGACCTTGCGGGCGCTGCAGGATTTCAGTCCTTCACAGCGTAGTGTGTTACCAATTGTTTTCTTGGTGACTATGGTCCCAGCTGCCTTGAGATCATTGACAAGATCCTCCCGTGTAGTTCTGGGCTGATTCCTCACCGTTCTCGTAATCATTGAAACTCCACGAGGTGAGATCTTGCATGGAGCCCCAATCCGAGGGAGATTGATAGTAATTTTGTGCTTCTTCCATTTTCGAATAATCGCACCAACTGTTGTCCCCTTCTCACCAAGCTGCTTGGCGATGGTCTTGTAGCCCATTCCAGCCTTGTGTAGGTCTACAATCTTGTCCCTGACATCCTTGGACAGATCTTTGGTCTTGGCCATGATGGAGAGTTTGGAACCTGATTGATTGATTGCTTCTGTGGACAGATTGTATTTTATACAGGAAACAAACTGAGATTAGGAGTAATCCCTTTAAGAGAGTGCTCCTAATCTCAGCTCCTTACCTGTATAAAAGACACCTGGGAGCCAGAAATCTTGCTGATTGATAGGAGATCAAATACTTACTTGACTCATTAAAATGCAAATCAATTTATTACTTTTTTTGAAATGCGTTTTTCTGTATTTTTTGTTGTTATTATGTCTCTCACTGTTCAAATAAACCTACCATTAAAATTACAGGCTGATCATTTCTTTGTCAGTGGGCAAACGTACAAAATCAGCAGGGGATCAAATAATTTTTTTCCCCACTGTATGTGATCACTGATTGTGAGACGGGACAAGTGTGACATTGTGTCACACTGGACAACAGCATCCCACCAGCATACTGTCGAGACCTGTTCTCCTTCCTTCGCATTAATCTCAGAGTTTATGAAAATATGAATTGTCTCTAAACGCCCCAAATTTTCCAAACCAAAAGGTCTGAAAAGCACGGAAATGAATTTGGGAATTCATTCAAATCCCCGCTATCTCTTGGCCTTAACCTCTATTGTGGCCGTCTAAGAGCAGCCGGTAATTCCCCTAAAGAATATCTTTCTTATTAGAAGCTTAGCATGTTGACACGTTGTCTTAATCTGCCACGGCCAGCTCCCGGCTCCCTCACGCTCATTAGCATGGCTCCTCTGAAGTGCTGACCTCCCGAGTGTGACAGGGAATTTAATACCAGCCCCCATTGGGGAAATGAATTGTAACACTCCTGATACTGATAATAAAGTGAACAGTAGGTGAGCAGAGGAGCGAAGTGGAGCGGAGTGATTGGCTGTGAACTGACTGTAATGAGTCTTCTCCAACTGCTGAGGGACAGAAATATGTTGCTGCCATGGTGACGGCTGTGCTGCATTGTGATGACACAGCTGTTTGTGCTCCGAAGCAAACGTGACTTGTGTGACACCACAAACACTTTCACCAGGAGCAATGACTCGGCAGCGGCTGCTGTTTTTTCACCCCAGCTTTGATATGTAAACTATAGAACAACAAAAAGGTGAAAACCTTACAAAGCAGAACAAATCTTAAAATAACCTAGGATGTACATCTTCGGCAGCTTAAAAAAGTTTTCAATAGCTATTCAAAAAATTTAACAATTGTATTCAGTTTAGATTCAATTACTGTACATTCAATTTCATTTTAATCTAAATTAGGTTATTAAAAATCTACTACAAATAAATATTAAAAGATTAATTATTAATTAAAATATAACATAATAAACCCATTTGAATCTTCTTATTAGATTATTAAAAATCTAAGAATAAATTTTCAGTAAAATATAATAAATTAAAGATATCAAATAGAATAAAAACAGATTTTTCAATTGATATAAAAACTGAACAGTTTTATTAGTTTCAATATATTAATTAAAATTACAATCTATTACATTTTAATCAAATTTGATTATTACAAATCTAATGGCAATAAGTGTTAAGTAAAATGTATATATATAAAAAAAGAATAAAATTCAATCTACATAACAGAATAGCTTTAATTATTAATTAAAATTACATTCAATTACATTTTAATCTAAATTGGATAATTTTAATATTATTATTAATATTAATTAAAACTTAAATATGAAAATAAAGAAAAAAATACTAGACAGAATAAAAACTAGATTGAAAAAAATGTATATAAAAACTGAACAGTTTTATTCAATATAATTATTAATTAAAATTAAATGCAATAATATTTTCATTTAAATTTGATTATCTAATGAGAATAAATATTAAGTAAAACTTAAACATCAAAATAAAAAATTGAATTTCTTTTTTCATTCTACATAGAAACTGAACAGTTGTATTTCATTTAATTATGAATTAATATTACATTTAAATTTGATAATTAAAAGTTTAATATTAATATTAATTGAAACTTAAATATCAAAATAAAGACAAAATACTAAATAAAAACATTGAATCATAAAAACCATTTAAAAAAACATAAAAAATATAAAAAAACATTTAATGAATAATTGTATTTTTTTTATTAAAATTACATTGTTACATTTTATTCTAACCTTAACTATTAAATTCTAATTTAAGTATAAATATTAAGCTAAACTTAAATATCAAAGTAAAAATAGAATAAAAATGTATTTTCAATCTAAATAAAAATTGTTTTATTAAAACTGTTTTATTTAAATCGTTTTATAAATTCTTCATTTATTAAAATGACATTCAATTACATTTTAATCTAACTTTTATTAATAAAAAAAAATCTAATAAGTATATTAGATTATTTACATTTCAAAATAAATAAAAAAATACTAAATAAGAATGATTTTTACTTTATTGATATTATATTATACTGCTAAATTAAACAAATTCCAGATTTAAAAATGTTATACTATTTTATATAGTATACAATAATATAATATAATACAAATGTAAAATATTAAAAAATATATATATTATACATGTCATATATAATAATATAAATGTAATGTAATATATATGTATCAAAGGAAGCCCCCTTTGATACCCCTTGATATCTTTAAGACAAATTTCCCATCTACTACATCCAGATCTTCCAGCTTTATAACGTCCTGAATATGTCAAGGGACTAACATCTCCCACTGATGTGGGCAGAGCACAGTTCATGCAGGAGACGAGGGGAACGTACAATGCCAGTGCTAATTCATTTTAGAGGACGCATTCTATTGGCGGTGAGTGCCAGCGAAGCCTCTTTGATGTTTGTCCAGAAAGAGATATCTGCTCCAATCACAGACTAAATATCCATAAGGCATGATGACAGACCACTAACTGCTACATTTGCAACTATAGATATATTTATATGAGTGTGGCTAATGTAGTTTTTGGTTGAGATTAAAAATTATATAATAAATCACATTAAATAGGGCACTGCAGAAGTCTCTGTATTGTTAAGAGAAGCTCTTAGATGTAAAAACAGCTGCAGAGGTAGACCGTCTCCACAGCAACATATGCTTTAGACAATTACTGCAGAAAGTCAGTCGAATTAATACATTGAGTTGATTTAGACTCATGTTAATAAAATAAAATCAAATATAAAAAAAAATAAAAAACTTTTTTGGCCTACATAAAAATTTTATCATGATTTTTTAAAATCAAAATTACATTCATTACATTTTATTTTAAATAATCATTAAATATCTAGTAAATTAATTAATTTTAATTAAAACAAATATCAAAATAAAGAAAAAATACTATTGAAAATACAAATATTTTTTCGATCTATATAAAAACTAATTTAATTTGAATTCAAATTACATTCAATTACAGTTTAATCTAACTTAATCAGTTAAAAGTTACCAGTTTAATCTAAACTATTTATTAGAATTCAGATATAAAAATATATATGTAATATAAGAATGAAGTAAATAAAGCAGTAGTAATAATAATAATAATAATAAATATGAAAGTAAAATAATAACAAGAAAATATACCAAATAGAACAGAAATAATTTCTAATTGATACATATATATACATGGCCCTCCACAAGTATTGGAACAGTAAGGGCAGTTCCTTTATTTTTGCTGTAGACTGAAAACATTTGGGTTTGACATCAGAAGATGAATATGAGATGAGAGATTAACATTTCAGCTTTTATTTACAGGTATTTTCATCTGAATCTGATACACAACTTAGAAGATAGCACCTTTTGTTTGAACCCACCCATTTTTCATGTTACCAAAAGTATTGGAACAGATATAGTTAACAGATTAAAGTGAAAAAGACTTAATATTTAGTTGCAAATCCTTTGCTTTCAATAACAGCATTAAGCCTGTGACCCATTGACATCACCAAACTTTTGCGTTCTTCTTTTGTGATGCTTTTCCAGGCTTTCACCGCAGCCTCTTTCAGTTTTGGGGGGGTTACTCCCTTCAGTCTCTTCTTTAGCAGGTAAAATGCATACTCTACAGGGTTTAAGTGTGGAGATTGACTTGGCCAGTCTAAAACCTCCACTTCTTTGTTGTTTTGGCACTATGTTTTGGGTCATTATCTTGCTGCATGATGAAGGATCTCCCAATCAGTTTGGTTGCATCTTTCTGTAAACTGTCAGACAAAATATTTCTGTAGACTTCTGAGTTAATTTTGCTGCTGCCATCATGTGTTACATCATTAATGAAGATTAATGAGCCTGTCCCAGAAGAAGTGATGACAGCCCAAGCCATTACATTACTTGTGTAATGTGTACTATAATGTACACCTGTGTACACTGTGTTTCAGATGAGCTTGTATGTTTGGGATCATGAGCAGCTCTTTTCTTTCTCCAAACTTTAGCCTTTCCATCACTTTGGTCCATAAAATCAGTCCATAAAACCTTGTCCAAGAATTTGAGGCTCGTCTCCTATTCTTCTTGCTAATGAGTGGTTTGCATCTTCTGGTGTAGCCTCTGTACTTTTGTTCATGAAGTCTTCTGCGAACAGTAGATCGTGATACCTTCACTCCTGCCCTCTGGAGGTTGTTGCTGATGTCACTAACAGTTGTTTTAGGGTCTTTCTTTACAGCTGTCACAATGTTTCTGTCATCAACTGCAGATGTTTTCCTTGATCTACCCGTTTGAGGTGTGTTACTTAGTACACCAGTGGTTTCTTTCTTCCTCAGGAGATTCCAAATGGTTGTACTTGCTATTGCCAGTGTTTGTGCAATGTTTTGATTGATTTTTCATCTTCTCTCAGCTTCACAATTGCTCATTTTTCACTCATAGACACCTCTCTGGTTTTCATGTTGGTTACACGTCTAACTAACTATAAATGCAGTCTGCACAGATCTGAAACTGAGTGCAGACATTCAGTGCTATTTATTGTTTGAATAATCAATTAATAGGACACACCAGGGCAACAAAACACACCTGTCAGTCACATGTTCCAATACTTTTGGTAACATGAAAAATGGGTGCGTTCAAACAAAAGGTGCTATCTTCTAAGTTGTGTATCAGATCCAGATGAAAATACCTGTAAATAAAAGCTGAAATGTTAATCTCTCATCTCATATTCATCTTTTGATGTCAAACCCAAATGTTTACAGTCTACAGCAAAAATAAAGGAATTGGCCTTACTGTTCCAATACTTGTGGAGGCCACTGTGTGTATATATATATATATATATATATATATATATATATATATACAGTATATTGTCATGCTGCGGAGAGATGAGGAAGCGATTTGCAGGTGAAACAGATATTTATTGTAGTCAGACGGATATAACAGAAAACCAGGATGAATTGATGACAGATGACACAGGGACCGGATGGGCTACACAGCAGGATGGTGGTGACGAGACGGATCCGTGGTGAAGAGTGGGAATCCCCAACACGAACGAAGACACAGCAACACCGACACCGGACGATCACCTTGACATCAGACGGACGAACGGAGGAAACGTGACAGTCACTGAACAACACACAGGGAGACATCCAAAACGATCTGACAAAGGAGAGGAGAAACTGGTGAGTATTTATGGGTGAGTTAAGGAGCTGCAGCTGGTGCTGCTAACGAGGCTCAGCTGAGTGTAGTGAATGGTGATGGCTCGGCCACGCCCACACACGTACTACACACACACACATGACAATACACGGGACAAGGAGGAAACAATGAATGAGTGAACCGTGACAGTACCCCTCCCCTAAGAACGCCTCCTGGCGTTCCCAGGTTCCCCTACCTGTCGATTGTAATCATCGATCAGAGAGTGGTCCAGTATGTCTCTCGCAGGTACCCAACTTCTCTCCTCCGGACCGTAACCCTCCCAGTCCACCAAGTACTGAAATCCGCGTCCCCTCCGCCTTGAGTCCAGTATACGATTTACCGAAAATGTGGGTTCCCCGTCTACGAGTCGCGGCGGGGGGGGAACCCGGGCTGGCGGATTAATGGGAGAATGAAACACGGGTTTAATTTTGGATACATGAAAGACGGGGTGAATCCTCCTGTACACCGGAGGAAGGTTGAGGCGGACTGCCACCGGACTAATGATCTTGGTGACAGTGAACGGGCCAATGAATTTGGGAGCAAGTTTATTAGAAACGGAGCGGAGAGGAATGTTCTTGGTTGAAAGCCACACTTTTTGACCAACGACGTAAACGGGAGGCTTCGACCGGTGGCGATCGGCTTTAGCCTTGGTGCGCGCCCCAACCTGGAGTAGAGTCTCACGGGCTCTAGTCCAAGTGCGGTGACACCTCTGGACAAAGGCGTGGGCGGAGGGGACCGCGACTTCGGATTCCAGACTGGGAAAAATTGGTGGCTGGTAACCTAAACTACATTCAAACGGAGATAGGCCCGTGGACGACACTGGTAATGCATTGTGGGCGTACTCCACCATAGACAGTTGCTGACTCCAAGAGGAAGGATTCTTGGAGACCAAACATCGCAACGCCCTTTCCAAATCTTGGTTGGCTCTCTCGGTTTGGCCATTGCTCTGGGGATGAAACCCTGAGGACAGACTAACAGTCGCTCCCAGTAATTTACAAAACTCTCGCCAAAATTTGGACACAAACTGGGGTCCCCTGTCGGAAACCACGTCCACCGGGAGGCCATGTAAGCGAAAGATGTGGTTTACGACTGTCAACGCTGTCTCCTTGGCTGAGGGTAATTTGGGCAAGGGTATGAAATGGGCCGCCTTCGAGAACCGGTCCACCACGGTCAAAACGACCGTGTTGCCCTGAGAGGGCGGGAGGGCGGTAATAAAATCTAGCGCAATATGGGACCAGGGTCTCGAAGGGACGGGCAGCGGTTGAAGTAACCCATCTGGGGGTCGATTGGAAGTCTTACCAGTGGCACAAACCGAGCAAGCCAAAACAAAACTGTGAATGTCGCGAGCCATACGTGGCCACCAGAATCGTTGCTTAACCATAAAATTAGTGCGATTGACTCCTGGATGACAAGCCACGTTGGAACAATGCCCCCACTGAATAACGTCGGACCGTAATCCCTCCGGCACAAATAACCGATTTGGTGGGCAACCGGGCGGAGGCATTACCCCTTCTAAGGCCGTTTTGACCTTCGACTCGACCTCCCATGTGAGTGTGGAGACAAAAAGAGTCTCGGGTAAAATGCACTCGGGAGTAGACGGGCGTTCGGAATTGTCAAAAACGCGTGATAAAGAGTCGGGTTTGATGTTTTTGGAACCCGGGCGGTACGAGAGGGAGAAATCAAAACGTCCGAAAAAAAGTGCCCACCGAGCCTGCCTGGAGTTCAGTCTTTTAGCCGTTCTAATATATTCTAGATTCCTATGATCGGTCCAGACGATAAAAGGTACCCCCGACCCTTCCAACCAGTGGCGCCATTCTTCCAACGCTAACTTGACTGCCAACAACTCTCGGTTACCAATGTCGTAATTGCGTTCGGCCGGGGATAAACGATGGGACAAAAACGCGCAGGGATGCATCTTGCCGTCCGCGGAAGAGCGCTGGGATAACACTGCGCCTACCCCCACCTCTGACGCGTCGACCTCCACCACGAACTGACGTGAGGAATCAGGGGCTATGAGGATGGGGGCTGAAACAAAGCGGCCCTTGAGTTTGGTAAACACAACCTCGGCTGTGTTAGACCACCTGAACGTAGTTCTGGGGGAGGTCAAGGCAGTCAGAGGCGCGGCTAGTTGGCTGAAGTTGCGAATAAAACGCCGGTAGAAGTTGGCGAAGCCCAGAAACCTCTGTAGGGCCTTACGGGAATCAGGGCTTGGCCACTCCACCACAGCCTTAACATTCTCTGGATCCATGCGCATTCCCTCGGACGACACGATGTACCCCAGAAAAGGAACAGACTGTGCATGAAAAGCGCATTTCTCCGCCTTGACAAAAAGCCCATTCTCTAGCAACCTCTGAAGCACTCGCCGGACGTGCTGCACATGTTCCTGGAGAGACGAAGAAAAAATCAATATGTCATCCAGGTAGACATATATGAACTGATCTACCATATCTCGCAGCACGTCATTGACGAGTGCCTGGAAGACCGCCGGGGAGTTGGACAGCCCGAAGGGCATGACCAAGTATTCAAAGTGCCCCCTAGGGGTGTTAAAAGCAGTCTTCCACTCATCCCCCTTCCTTATGCGGACCAAATGATAGGCATTACGTAAATCCAATTTTGTGAAAATGGATGCTCCCTGCAACCTCTCGAAGGCAGAAGACATCAACGGCAAAGGATAAGTATTCTTTACCGTGATGTTGTTCAACCCTCGGTAGTCAATACAAGGACGCAGGGACCCATCCTTCTTCCCCACAAAAAAGAACCCCGCCCCCGCCGGAGAAGAGGAAGGGCGGATAAACCCGGAAGCTAGAGAATCAGAAATATATTTCTCCATAGCCTCCCTTTCTGGAACAGAAAGCGAATATAACTTGCCCTTAGGCGGAGACGTACCTGGCAGTAAATCTATGGCACAGTCGTAAGGACGATGCGGAGGAAGAGAAGCTGCTCGAGACTTACTGAACACTTCCCTCAGGTCCTGGTACTCCGCGGGCACGTTAGACAGATCCATCGCCTCCTCCTGAAACACAGAAACAGAAATCAACGGACAGGCAGACACCAGACAGGACTCATAACAATTCTTGCTCCAAGCTAGGACGGATCTCTGACGCCAGTCTATTTTGGGGTTGTGATTGAGGAGCCAGGGGTGGCCGAGCACGACGGGTGCAAGGGGGGAGTCCATGATTAAGAAGGAAATAGTCTCTGAATGATTGCCTGATGTGATGAGAGTGATGGGTTCCGTGGTGGAGGAAATGGGAGGCAATTCGTGACCGTTGAGGGCGTGAACAGAAATCTTGTGAGTAAGGGACTTGGTGGAGATCTGAAGCTTGTGTGCAAATGTCTGGTCCATAAAATTACCCTCTGCCCCGGAATCCAGTAGAGCCTGACAGTCGAGTGAATGTGTAGCCCATCTCAGTCTTACCGGAAGGAGGGTCGATGATGTGGATGAGGTCTTCTCTGCGGAGATCCCACCCGATAGTAGCCTCATACTTACTATCGGGCTTGGTCTTTTACCGGGCATCTGTCCCGTAAGTGTCCTGCCCCTCCACAATACAGGCAAAGACCCTGGGATCTCCGCCTCTCCTTCTCCTCCCGGGAAAGCCGAGCTCGCCCTACCTGCATGGGTTCGTGATCGTAGGTGGGACTGACCACGTCCCCGTCGTTGACTCGATGACTCTCAGACCCACCAGGGACTCGACTGGCCGGGACGCGTCGCTCCGCTCTGGCGAGCCGTGCGTCCACTCTAAGGGCCAGGTCAATCAACCCATTGAGTGTGGTGGGGAGTTCCAGGACGTAGATCTCTCTCTGGACGCGGTCAGCCAGCCCATGCAGGAACATATCCCACTGCGCCTCCTCGTTCCAGCGACACTCCGCCGCCAGGGTCCGGAACTCGATGGAATAATCCGACACTGATCGTTCACCCTGGCGGAGATCGGCGAGAATTCTGGCCGCCTCTCTTCCGGCGACGGCCCGATCGAAAACTCGCTTCATTTCCTCGGATAGTGCCTGAAACGAGGTGCAGCAAGGATCCCGGTTCTCCCACACCGCTGTTCCCCATAGTGCCGCCCTTCCAGTCAGCAGGGTCATAACAAATGCCACTTTGCTCCGTTCCGTACTGTATGTTCTGGGTTGCAGAGCAAAGTGCATGGAGCATCGTGTCAGGAATGCCCTGCAAAATCTGGGTTCCCCGGCATAAAGCTCGGGAACGGGCAGCCGAGGTTCCGGCTGGAAGGGGACTTCAGATGGATTGGGGACAACTGGCGGTGTGGGTGGCGCAGTGGGAACTCGCAGCTGTTGGAATTGCTGGGTGAGCTCGGACACCTGCGTCACCAGAGCCTGAATGGCACGGCCAGTGTTACTCAGGCTCGCCTCTTGAGAGTTCATTCTGTCGATGCTCTGAGAAATGAATGCCTCTAGTGCTGTGGCTGAGGCACCCGCCGCTTCCATGGGTTGGTCAGATCGTTCTGTCATGCTGCGGAGAGATGAGGAAGCGATTTGCAGGTGAAACAGATATTTATTGTAGTCAGACGGATATAACAGAAAACCAGGATGAATTGATGACAGATGACACAGGGACCGGATGGGCTACACAGCAGGATGGTGGTGACGAGACGGATCCGTGGTGAAGAGTGGGAATCCCCAACACGAACGAAGACACAGCAACACCGACACCGGACGATCACCTTGACATCAGACGGACGAACGGAGGAAACGTGACAGTCACTGAACAACACACAGGGAGACATCCAAAACGATCTGACAAAGGAGAGGAGAAACTGGTGAGTATTTATGGGTGAGTTAAGGAGCTGCAGCTGGTGCTGCTAACGAGGCTCAGCTGAGTGTAGTGAATGGTGATGGCTCGGCCACGCCCACACACGTACTACACACACACACATGACAATACACGGGACAAGGAGGAAACAATGAATGAGTGAACCGTGACATATATAATAAATAAATGGCTTATATCCAAATTCTATATAATGCTTATAATACTTTAATATGTAAAATAATAAATGTAAAATATATTAAAAATATATTAAAAATGTCCTATACCCCTTGACATCTGTAAGACATATTTCCCACATGCTGCATCCAGAGCTTCCAGCCTTATGTCCTGAACATGTCAAGGAATTATAAAATTAAACTAAACTAAACTAAATCAAATTAAATGTTTTAAGTACAGTGTCATGCAATAAAGTCACAAGAGATAAAAGCTGTTTCTTTCTACAATGACAGAGATTAAGGCTCAGAAAGTGCTCTAGGCATGCACATGGACACAAATGCTTCTAGCTAAGTGAACTTGGAAGAGCATCATTGTTTGCTTCTAAATCGCTGGAGGTTGAGTTGCTGTACTGTTGGTTGCAAGCAGACATTCCTTGATTTGTATTTTTTCATATTCTCTGCATGCATTGCAGATTCAACAGACAATGAGAACCATCAAATCCGGCACGCACAACTAACACATGGAATAAGTTATCTTTTACAAGTGCAGCCAACGCTTTTTCTGCTAAGGATGATGGACGGTTGACCTCAGATTTAATTGGTGAGTCTGTTCGGTGGAGAAAATGAGTTTCAGAGTTCCCTGGATGAATAGAGAGCGCTTGCCTCCAGCTTCTGCAAGTGATTCTCCAGCGATTCCTCCACTGATAATTTCATTTTCTGGCCAAAAGGGGAAAGTTCATCTTGTGGTTCAGACTAAAAGGTGAAAAATTACAATAACGATGATCAACTTTCTAAATATTCATAAGATTTCACTGCATAGGAAAGTAGTTTAACGTTATTTAAAGGAATTCTAACTGTTTAAATTTCCTTGAAACGGTCATTTCTAACCGCTCTGATGTGACAGTTATCATCTGAAGCCTGATTTACTTGCACAAATAGCCTTACAGATAATGTCTCTGGTGAAGCAATGATGAGTTACAGCATCAAAAAACCGGAGGGCAATAAATGATACCAATCTTTATGCCACAAAAATCAAGCTTCACTGGGCTGGCAATACACACCGCACAAGAATAATATTAAACCTCATGCTGAGTACAATACTGCAGGCTTGTGAAGCGGCCATCCAGGATGTAAAGCAGGACAAAATGATGTTATCTATAAATGTAATATTGCATATATCTCCATAGGCCACATTTCTGCTACTGTTCAGGAAAACAGGTATCATCTGGGGCAAAAAAATATGGAAGTAATCTTGATTTTGGTGTTTGTTTTTTTGCTGGTTAAAGTGGACAAAACTGAAAGCAAAAATTTGTAATTTTTCTGTATATTAAAAATTATTATTATTATTATTCAATTGCCAAAGAGGTAGCATAAATGTATTTACACAAAGACAATTTCAACACTTGTACAATTGTTCCAGTTTTTCTTCTTATTCTTGTTATTGTTAATAATAATCATAATAAAAATAATAATATCATTAATAATATTATTATTACTACTAATAAAACATTATATACTATATATTATTAGTACCCATGATAACTTTTCTGTGTTAATTAAATATTTTATCACTGGTATTTGATCAAACCCATGGTTATTAATAATAATAATACAATTAACATTTGTATCATATTTTTTAAACTGCACAGAGCAATTATGTAACTACACAAGGATAAATGCAACACTGGTTAGATTTAGTAGGTGGCAGTTCTGTCAACTGGCCCAAACTTCCCTCACACTGGCCCTGGACCATCCTCAATGTCCTTTTCTACAGTTTTCAGATATTTTTCATATGAATGTTTTAGAAACAAACAAAACAAAAAAATGATTTCTAGACTAAAGACACCCACAAACCCGACCCACCTATATTGAGTTTGCCACCATCATGTCTTTCTTGCCACCACATTAACAACCGAGCAGGTTGTCTATGAAAGTAGAAGCATGCTGCTACTAAAAGCACAGAAGCCTCGGTTCACCTCAAACCCTGAGCTGAATGCAAAATTTCCCGAATGCGGGTCGGGCTCCACGAAACCTCTCTGAGGACGTGTGAGCTGAACTGGTTTCCATGTAGATGGCTAATTACTCTCAACCCAATCCAGCCCCAACGAGATCCCATTTTCTGCCCAGCACACTTCAAAGCGGCTCGGAAAAGAGTGGGAAAATTGAAAGGCATGCTGTGAATCAATGGAATCATCTCTTTTTGTCCTCAATCAATCCAGTCAGAACAACTATTTTTATTTCCTACTTTCCTTTGCGACATGTGGTTAATTGTTTGGAAAGTTTCAAAAGGACAAAATGTTTTGGCACTCTAAATTTTGTGCCACTGTTTCATCTTAGTCACAGATGCACAGACCTGACTTTTGACCAAATAATGCTGTGAAAGAACTAGTTTTCAGATTGCTCTAAGGAAGTACAAATGCCAGTTCATAAAGTTTGTCCCTGTTTACACTGAAAGCATGACAAAATGTTTTCTGTCTGCATAAAACACCCTGACAGAACCTCTTCCCCATCGACTGCTCTCTGAAGATGAGGAATGTTCTCTAAATAAGATATTACTCTGTGGGCTCATAGATATCCTTCGACAACGTTTGAAATGAGTCCCAATTATATCTGCTTTTGATCCAAACAGCCAGAAGAAAATAAAACTCTTGCAACTGCATATATACATTCAGATTGAACTGCGCTCTGAAATCTGAAATGATTTAGACTGGTTTGTGCCAATTTACATGGTCCTGTGATCTAAAAATATTTAAGACAGAATGAGATTAAAGTAATAATAATAATAATAAGAAGAAGAAGAAGAAGAATACAAGCTCAATTTGCTAGCTCATCCAAAATATGATCATTTCCCTTGTCAATTTATCCCATTACAAAGTGTATAAAAGTCTAAATAAGCCTTAAACAATCAAACTCAGGAGTGTTAGCAACTATTGCTAGCTATTCCCCTCAGAATAGTTTAGAAAAGGATGAGCAATGAATTCCCAGCAGGGGAAGAGTGCCATCTTTGGGTAACGATAGAGTGAATCTGCCTTACCACACTCTCAACATTGTTCCCAATACAAGGATTTACATAACTTAACAAACAGTATATCGATTTCAAGCTGAAATGTGTACTTTTATGTACAGAAAAAACAAACCTTAATGCTATTCCAGTTCAAAAACTATAAATAAGAAGCTAAAACTTTGTGGTGTTTTGAAAACACTACTCTGTTTGTTTGAGAAGTCTGCCCAGCCTGGCATAGCAACAGTGGCTCAGCCAATGATGTGAGTTTGGGGGCGGAGTCATCTGTATGTTTGACCAATGAGGCAGAGGCAGCGCTCTGAAAACCTTCTTGGGAACAGTCATTATTTTTGCTTCATTCAGCACTGCTAGTGGCACAAAAATGACAGAAAAAATACTGTAAGATACTTTAAATTGAATAATTTAGTAAGTGATGATGAACTGTTTGAAGGTTTCTACTTGATTAATCCATGTTAAACTCTGATATATATATATATATATATATATATATACAGGATACAGGCCAACAGAGTAATGTTTTAAATGTGATAAACATCCTGTGGCGGCATTATAATCATACACAAGTCCCTCAGTTTCACAGTATCAAAACCTCATTTGAACAGCTAACGGCGCTGAGCCCATCTACTGGTCTATCAAACATACAAAGCCAAAGAACACAGCAGGCTGAGTGTTTGATCGAGAAGTTGGACGAAATAAATGCTTTCTTTCCCCTTGGTGCTTCAAAATACAGACCATACATAAAAGTGAAGAGAAGTTACCTAACTAGAGTTTAGATGATAGCCTCTGCAGGGCCTGTCCAAAAGGCTCTTGGTGTTGAGCACCACATTAAAGTATATCAGACGATTGCGTCCATACCAATTACTCGTGATGACAGTAACCCTTAAAACAGAGTGGGCTCATTATCCCGAGGAGGATTCCCCTTGAGTTAGTGTGCTCAGAACAGCTGGGTTTAAGGTCAAGGAGATATGTGGCAGTTTAGAGAAGGACCAAAATGGTCCAATTAGCAATTTTGAGCGCTACAGATGTCTTTATCTGGATGAACATCTTAGTGGCAATTTTCTGAATGAATGTGCTATTTTTCACCAAGGATTTGAAAACCTGAGTGAATGTGAGGACTCAGTATGACACCCGTGAAACAGCAGAGGTCTGCAGGCTCAATCGTTTGACATCAACATAATGTTCTGTCACAAAAACATAATATCTGTCATATTTCAACTAATAGACTGACTTTTCAGACATATTACACCATTTTGAAGGATTTTGCCATTATTATTGATAACTAATCAAATAATTAACAGTTTTGACAGACTACTGTTCAAAAGTTCGGAGTCTATACGAGAAGTTATATTTTAAAGGGATCATTGGATGCAAAACTCACTTTACAAGTTGTTTGAACATAAATGTGTGTTGGAAGTGATATGAACATGAAATTATCCAGCCATGGCTTCCTGTTTCACAGAAATATAAATAGGAGGGAAAACAAAGTCCAAATTCCCTTAATCATCCATCACAATGAGAAAAACCAAAGAATATACATAGATGCCTCATTATCGACTGTTTCTATGGGCCGTGATACGTAAGCCATCCGCCATTTTTGAAACGGCCTGCAAATCTTTGAGCTCATTGACTGTGTGTGTCTACAACAGCAAGTTATATGCTTGTATATCTTTGAATATTCATTGATCATTATGGTGAATGTGAGAAGGCTGATGCATCAACGTATCTGGAGTGGTCTACAAATATCTATGGTCTGCTCGTCACTCCACGGAAGAGAGGTGCGGAGTCAGCAGAGCTCACTAGCATTTAAAGTAAAATGAACTAGAACAGTGTGCTGAAAACCGAGCTGATTTTGACATGGTAAAGAAGGTGTTTTTTACACTACCATTGAGACCTATTTTAAAAAAATATAAGCTATTTTATTGAAATAAATTTAAACTAAAATTAGTCATTTTAAATGCTACAAGTAACTTTTGGCATCACAACGTGATAATGCATTTACCAATGCTATTGAATTACTAGTGTTTTTAAAGATGTCTAGAGTTAAAGACTTTAATTGATATTAGATGATGGCCTCATCATTTGATACCAACAAATTAAAAAAATATCTAATATTGCCTGTTAAATGATATATTGTGCATCCCTAACTGTACAGCATCCCTACTTTACACCACACCACAACTACACACAATACAATAAAACACAAAAAAGTGTTTGCTCTAACCTTCCAGGACAAAGCAACAGAATGTTTTTTTTCAAGCACTTGGTTTCTACAGTTTCTACAGTGTTGTGGCTCCACCCACAGCGAAATGTCACGTAGCACAAAATACGACTTAAATGCGGCTACTCACAGAACTGACACAATGTCCCCTTGTACTTGGTAGTTCCTCACACTCCAGCGGTTGAGAAGCACAACATCAGGTGACGACTCTCCATCTGGGTTTAAGGATGGCTGGGAAAGATTCAAACCACATGAGTCAATATGCTTCATAAATTCTACACTCTGGAAAAGTTAGAGAAGAATTTTAGGTTTTATAAATTTTTCTTTTTGGTCTGTGATTTATTGCTTTAATCCTCCATACCACACAAACTTCCCAAACTACTAAGCCAACTCTAAGAATAAACTCAGCAACTTTGCTTTAATTTTGTTCTGGAAAAGAGCCTCTGTTCTTCATTCAGCCTTCCGACTGATGACATCCTAAGGATAAAAATAACGTCTACAAGTTAACTTAAAAAACTGAGTTTTTTTAGACTATTTGTTTTCCTCTTAACTCTTTTGTGGTGGGATATCAAACAACTTGTGTGTGACGAACCTTCTCAAGCATGCAAGTCGTCGACTGACTTGATACACGGGCCTCCAATGAATCATTAAGGGAGATCTCGATGAGCCATTTCACGCTTGCTGGGATAATTGACAGAAATATCTCTTATCTGTCCTTCTAAAATAAATATACCAACGAGCGTTCCCGCCTAGAGAATTTATCTGTCACAGCTGGGCGCTCTATCTTTTTATTCAGACACATTTTCTCATTTTGCAGTGGCGTCAGCTTTCAGCATTGTCCATGGAGTGACTTGTTTGGATTCAAAGGCCGTAGATGAACCGGGAAAAGCCATTAGCAAATATATAACACTATAAGCCAAGACAGAAAACTGGACTCAAAAAGGAAAACAACAACACCGTTTTGGTTAGTTAGTGTTCATTAGGTATATAATGAACCATTACTTCTGTTTGGCGAGGAAATGAGCATGGTGTATTCAGACGGTTTTCTCATCATGGTCTTAGTGCTATTAATGCAATGTTTAGCAAATTTGGCTTGATTAAGCTGTAATGCTACATAAGTAAAAGGTTATTAATATTTAAATAGAACAGCTTGTTAAGGTAAAAATGACTTATATTTTATAAGGCTGGGAAATATATTCAATATTTACAATGCATTTGCAATTATTTTGATGGTAATACAAAAATCAAGTAACATTGTAAATATGGTGATTTTAAGGTGCTTTTTATTGGTTATTAAGTTTAATTAACTGCCATTAAACTACACTGTAATAAATCTGTAAAATAACAGAAAAAGCACTGGCAGCAGACATTTACGGACATTTAAGCTAACACAACGCAATGCAGTTTAAAATTCAAAATACAGGTAAAACACCTGTAAAAAATAAATATGGAAAATTCCTTCAAATGAATAAAGTACATTGTGCCCAATTTTTACAGACTTTTATTGGAGTGTAGTTTCACAATAATTTTCCTTGGGAAAGTTTCCTTTTCTCTTTGTAAGTTTGATTCATTTCTGTGATTTAGTTCAAGCTGTCTGTCTCAATGAAAAAATTCTCAAATTTTCTTGGCATCACTTTAAATTTTCAGTATAACATTTTTCAAATATAATTTTTTATATGTAAAGTATTGTTCTACTTTATATTAAAAATGTAAAACATTTATAGACATATATAAAGCAAAATGCCAAAAGATTATATATATAGAAAGAGAGAGAGAGATATCTCAAGATTAAATTCTATGACAATGCATACAAACAAATGACAAACATATATAAATAAAAAAAATAATAAAATTATATATATATATATACACACACACATGGCCAAAAATATTGGCACCCTTGGTAAATATGGCTGTGAAAATGAATCTGCATTGTTAATCCTTTTGAAAAAAAAAATTCACAAAAATCTAACCTTTCATTGGATAATAACAATTTAAAATGGGGGAATTATCATTATGAAATAAATGTTTTTCTCTAATACACATTGGCCACAATTAACGGCATCCTTTTATTCAATACTTTTTGAAACCTCCATTTGCCAGTTTAACAGCTCTAAATTTTCTGCTATAATGCCTGATGAGGTTAGAGAACACCTGACAAGAGATCAGAGACAATTCCTTCATCCAGAATCACTCCAGACCCTTTAGATTCCCAGCTCCATGTTGGGTTAGGGTTAGGTGCTTCTCTTCAGTTCACCTCACTCATTTTCTACAGGGTTCAGGTCAGAGGACTGGAATGGCCATAGCAGAAGCTTGGTTTTGTGCTCAGTGACCCATTTTTGTGTTGTTTTTGAGGTTTGTGTTTGGATTATTGTCCGGTTGGAAGATCCAAACATGGACCATTATAAGATTTCTAACAGAGTCAGTCACTTATTGATTTTTTATCTGTTGGTATTTGATAGAATCCATGATGCCATGTGTCTAAACAAGATGTCCAGGACCTCCAGCAGAAATATAGGCCCACAACATCAAAAATACAGCAGTATATTTCATTGTACACATGGGGTACTTTTTATACCTGTGTTCACCAAACCCATCTTGAGTGTTTGCTGCTAAAAAACTAATTTTTTAGTTTCATCTGACCATAGAAGCCAGTCCTATTTGAAGTTCCAGTCGTGTCTGATAACTGAATATGCTGGAGTTTGTTTTTGGATGAGTTAGGAGAATTTTTCTTGAAACCCTCCCAAACAACATGTGGTGATGTAGGTGCTGTTTACTTTAAAGTGTGACAATTTGTGACAATTTATTTTAAAGTTTTCTGACCCCGAGACTCAACTATTTTCTACAATTCTCCAGCTGTGGTCCTTGGAGAATCTTTAGCCACTCAAACTCTCCTTGTCACCGTGCATTAGGACGATATAGACACACATCCTCTTCCAGGCAGATTCATAACATTTTATGTTGATTGGAAATTCTTAATTATTGCCCTGATGGTGGAAATTGGAATTTTCACTGCTCTAGCTTTTTTTCTTAAAGCCACTTCACTAATTTGTGAAGCTCAATTATCTTTTGCTGCAAATCAGAAATATATTCTTTGGTTTTTCTCATTGTGATGGATGATTAAGGGAATTCGGGCTTTGTTTTTCCTCCTATTTATATTTTCTGTAAAACAGGAAGCCATGGCTGGATAAGTTCATGTTCATAATCACCCTGGAGTGCTCAAAGTTGTGAATATGAATGGGAATATAGTTTACTCATAAGAATTTATAAGGGTGCCAATAATTGTGACCAATGTGTATTTGAGAAAAACATTTATTTCATAATGATATTTCCCCCCATTTTAAATTATTATTATTCAATGAAAGGTAAATGTTTTGTGATTTTTTAAAATAAAAGATCAAAAGGATTGACAATGCAGATTAATTTTCACAGCCTTCTTTGATCATATTTACTAAGGGTGCCGATATTTTTGGCCATGACTGTATATATATATATATATATATTTATATATATATATATATATATATATATATATATATATATATATATATATATATATATATATATATTTATTTATTTATTTATATTACAATACAGAAATAGTGAAGCCTAAAAGGCGACGAAAAGGGTAAAGTGATTTTAAAAAAAGGTTGGCCTCAAACCTGCATCCCCCATATGAGCACCCTGGATTAACATGCCTAAAATTTGCGTTAACCACTGCACCACAGCTCTGACTTGTTGTTTGAAGAAAAATGCACATCTTGCGAACTTTCAGCAAAACTAGACTAAACCAGATTAATCAAAACAACATTACCAAGTTTGATAAACTGTATAAAGGACATACCACCTGCATCGAGGCACCTTCCATGCGTGCCACATAGGCAAGACGGTCTAAAACAGTCACTGTCATGGGAATGGCTACAAAGAAGCCACTAACAAAAGCTTTGAAGTATCTTTGCCCAAAGCCGTCTGCTCCATCGCCTGAAGAGAGAGAATGAAAAGAGAAATGACCTTGGCTTGTTCAAAGAGTTCAGCCAGGCAATTTAAACTCTTTTTCTGGTCTAGTAACATCTTATGAAGAAATAATTCAAACATTCAACAAAATATGGATGTATTTGTTGTTTAAGTATTGAGAAGTAGTCTCTCCACAGGAAAAAGGCATGTTTCAAGGATATGTTGGATGATCTAAACTCACAAAGAGAATAAAAGTATCAAAAGCTTAACTATATGCCTCTAAGCATGAACCGTCTTGTTTTGAATCAAATTGCAGGGGACTAGTGAGGTCAAAAAGAAGAAAACACTCATAAAGCAGCCAATTTACTAATGAATTTAGTAATTGCACCTATTTGCGGCCATCTGTCGACCGTATTCGCAATGACAAAACTCCGTACACCCAACGCATTAGGGCAGAAAAACCCACTGAGGCATTGAAATTGAATCTGACAAGAGCACGCTCGCTCTAATACCATTAATTGCTAGTGTGATGCTTGATTTGGAGGTACACGGTATGCAATTATGCCTCTCATTCATTTGACAGAGTTCACCACAGTAACAAAAAGACGAGGAACAGCTTGTACCATTTTCACAAAAAAGCCCTCAAGGTCTCCGGCAGTAACTATGCAGACTTACTGGTAAGCACTTGAAGAAAGTCTTGAAGCCATTTGCTCACAGGAGGGCATTCAAGAGGCTCAAAAATCTGAGACTACAACAACTTAGAGGAGGATCTGGGAGATGTATAGGGCAAAAAAAAAAGTGCTGAGCGAATCATAACGCAGTGCAGGATTTGTCAGGTTTGCACTGCTGAGACAGATACAGCTCAAGGAGGGCAAATTACAAAAACATCTTTTGTGGTCACAAAGAGATACCTTCCTGACTCTCTGCTGCTTATGTAGGCTACCCGAGGCAACATTAATAATATAATACAAACACTGATTATTTCAATTTTGCACGAAACAGCATTTGCAAACCACTTTACTTCTGTAATAAGATATATTCCCAAGTGAAAAGTGGACAAGAGTAAAAATAATTGTGTGAGGAAGCATTGTGAGAAATAGTCACAATTACGGGAAGTAAAATCACAATTCTAAAAAAGTACATCAAAATTACAACATTTCTACGTAGTCTATTGACACCTGTGGTTGAAACATAAAATTGCAGGATACTTGAGGAGGATGGGTTTGACTAGCTACACAAAGATCACTTATAAGTCCTACAAGACGTGAGTAATACATATATACGTACACCCCTCACATTTTTGTAAATATTTTATTATATCTTTTCATGTGACAACACTGAAGAAATGACACTTTGCTACAATGTAAAGTAGTGAGTGTACAGCTTGTGTAACAGTGTTTTCCACTGGAGTCCTCTTCCACTCCTCCATGACGACATCACTGAGCTGGTGGATGTTAGACACCTTGCGCTCCTCCACCTTCCATTTGAGGATGCCCCACAGATGCTCAATAGGGTTTAGGTCTGGAGATATGCTTGGCCATTCCATCACCTTTACCCTCAGCTTCTTTAACAAGGCAGTGGTCGTCTTGGAGGTGTGTTTGGGGTTGTTATCATGTTGGAATACTGCCCTGCGGTCCAGTCTCTGCTTCAGTATGTCACAGTACATGTTGTCATTCATGGTTCCCTCAATGAACTGTAGCTCCCCAGTGCCAGCAGCATTCATGCAGCCCCTGACCATGACACTCCCACCACCATGCTTGACTGGAGGCAAGACACACTTGTCTTTGTACTCCTCACCTGGTTGCCGCCACACATGCTTGACGCCATCTGAACCAAATAAGTTTATCTTGGTCTCATCAGACAACAGGATATGGTTCCAGTAATCCATGTCCTTAGTCTACTTGTCTTCAGCAAACCATTTGGGGACTTTCTTGTGCATCATCTTTAGAAGAGGCTTCCTTCTGGGACGACAGCCATGCAGACCAATTTGATGCAGTGTGCGGCGTATGGTCTGAGCACTGACAGGCTGACCATCCACCCTTTCAACCTCTGCAGCAATGCTGGCAGCACTCATACGTCTATTTCCCAAACACAACCTCTGGAAATGACGCTGAGCACGTGCACTCAACTTCTTTGGTTGACCAAGGCGAGGCCTGTTCTGAGTGGAACCTGTCCTGTTAAACCGCTGTATGGTCTTGGCCACCGTGCTGCAGCTCAGTTTCAGGGTCTTGGCAATGTTCTTATAGCCTACGCCATCTTTATGTTAGGGATGGGCATTTCAAGCAAAAGTAATATTTGAAAATCGCTAGGAATTATTTGATTATTCGAAAATAGCACTCCTTCTCTGTATGCATGCACGCACGTCACATTATTAGGCTAGTGTTACACACCCATAAACAGAGAGAGAGAGACCATTCACGCTTTTAATCTGTATGATAATGTTGCACACACAGAAGAGGCGATGTCTGGTGGCACATTGTCTGGTGAGTTTTTATTTTGTCACACTCTGCAAAATTAATAAACACAACAAGAAATAAGACAGTTTCATTGCGTGTTGAAATGACTGGCAGTGTGACTTCTTCATTCATGAGTGAAACTCCATTCAATAACTCAGAATTTCCTGATATACACTTTTAAAAGTGATTAAAAAGTACTGCATCAAATAAAGACTGTAACTCACTGCCAGTAACATTATAGTAATCAAACCGTAATGCTGTACGAACAAACATACACAAACACATTAGTACTCTTTATATAACTCTCCTACAAAAATATAAACTCTCTTATAAAACTATAAACTCTCTTCACCAGCATCTTACTACTCAACAAATAATGACAGAATATTACAGGACACAAATGACTTAATCAAATATTACTCGGCTCTCTCCACAAATAACACTGAGCGCATTGTAATCTGACGGCATCAATAATTCTGTCACCTTGAAACACCTCGCGCGGCCGTATTCCCGCCGCGGGTGCGCCGATGCGGTTCATTTTGTCAATATCAAACACACATGCATCAAACAAACACATATAATACACTATGAAACATTTGATAAACATAAGCTGCGATGCCACATCACTCATTTTACCTGCAAAATGAATAAACACAACAAGAAATTAGCCAGTTTCATTGCGTGTTGAAATGACTGGCAGTGCTCACCATCGCCTCCTAGCATCACCCGCCAGTGTATACAGGTCTAAGTGATGTTAAAATAGGCATCATTATACAGTGTACACAAATTTTAAGTAAGCACCAGTATATTTAATAAATGACAATTAATAATACTAATATATATATATATATATATATTATATATGGCTATCTGAATCTATATGCCTACACCAACAAACTGTTTAATTTATATAAAGATGGGCTATCTTAACTCAAGCCATATAATGATTGTAACATGCTGAAACATATTAATACAATAAATGTAACAGAATAACAGCACTTATTAACATAGCAGTCCATCCGTTAGCATAAATCACCTGCTCATAAGGTATTAAACTGCTCAAAAAATATATTACAATTCTAATATATTACAATTCTCTCGCAATTATATCGTTGGGTAATTATACTGTAAATTAACTGCGGGTATCAGTGAGCCATTATTAATACGCGGGACATTGAAAACGCTTTTGAATGCGCGTGTGCGCGACTGTTTTACTTTCACTTTGGAGATTCGTGATCACATGTTTATACTATGGAGCGGCAGTACTTACCACACATTTTACAAGATTAGATGTTTGTCAGTGGTGCTCAGGATGTACAAATCATTCCCCATTGTCCTACTGTTGCTAAGTGAAACTGCATATACTGTAATGTAAAAGGCTATCGCTAACATGCGGCTAACCATATGTCCCTTTAGTGTCTCCGTAGAACGAGCTATTAATTTTCCGTGCCTTTCCCAGTACGGATTCAGCACACCTCTAAACCAGTCGGGGATATTTGTGGTCCGCACAGAACTCTTATTTGATATCATTCTTAGTTGCAAGTTTACAGCGTTCGCGTGAGAGAGTATGTTCTTCTGTTGTCTGACAGCTTTTAGGTGCGTTATTGGCGCTTACCACCACCGCATCAGCACCGAAAACATGGGCAATTTTCAGACAAATATAATCGCACAACCTATACGATATTCTATGAATAAATCGACTAATCGAATATTCCAAAATTGTGACCCATGCCTACTTTAT
Source organism: Barbus barbus (assembly GCF_936440315.1). Lineage (NCBI taxonomy): Eukaryota > Metazoa > Chordata > Actinopteri > Cypriniformes > Cyprinidae > Barbus > Barbus barbus. Next base: position 11,385,925 of record NC_136726.1, on the reverse strand, counting down.
GTAGAGCAACAATTCTTTTTTTCAGATCCTCAGAGAGTTCTTTGCCATGAGGTGCCATGTTGAACTTCCAGTGACCAGTATGAGGCCCCGTCCACACGAAGACGGGTTTCTCTGTATACGCATACATTTTTTACCGTATAGGCGTTTCGTCCACACGAAACCGCCGTTTTCGAAGAGTGAAACCGATCATTTTTGAAACCGGGTCCCAGGGTGGATAAATTTGAAAACGCAGTTTTCATGTTTTTGTGTGGACGGCGAATCTGTATATTTTCTGAAACGATGACGTCATCAGCCCACGTCTCGCCCCTAATCAGACACCGCTGCGTCACATAACAGCGACAACAACAACAACAATGTCAGACTACGTGCCTGTGTTCGTGCTGCAGAACCTACTGAGCTCATTAGTTTTATTAAAGCAAAATCTTCTGCTTTGTGTGTTTATATTCAGTGCGCAAGGTTTACGCACATGGTCCAAGTCTTCTTCTCTGTTTTTTTGTGTATTTCTGTGGCAGAATTACAGCGCCACATATTGGTCTGGCATGTGTACTACATCGTTTCAGTCGTTTTCAGTGATTCCGTGTGGATGCAGATATTTCCTGAGACGACTCCGTGTTTACGGAATTTGAGGCAAAAAAAAAGATTGGATACGGAGAAACCCGTCTTCGTGTGGACGTAGCCTGAGAGAGTGAGAGCGATAACACCAAATTTAACACACCTGCTCCCCATTCACACCTGAGACCTTGTAACACTAACGAGTTACATGACTCCGGGGAGAGAAAATGGCTAATTGGGCCCAATTTGGACATTTTCACTTAGGGGTGTATTCACTTTTGTGGCCAGCGGTTTAGACATTAATGGCTGTGTGTTGAGTTATTCTGAGGGGACAGCAAATACACTGTTACACAAGCTGTACACTCACTACTTTACATTGTAGCAAAGTGCCATTTCTTCAGTGTTGTCACATGAAAAGATATAATAAAATATTTACAAAAATGTGAGGGGTGTACTCACTTCTGTGAGATACTGTATATATATATATATATATATATATATATATATATATACACACACGCACACACACAGGTACATCTCAAAAAATTTGAATATCGCGAAAAAGTTAATTTTTTCTTGTAACTTATTTCAAAAAGTGAAACTTTCATATATTTTATATTCATTGCATGTAAAGTAAAACATTTCAAAAGTTTTTTGTTTTAATTTTGATGATTAGAGCTTACAGCTCATGAAAGTCAAAAATCAGTATCTCAAAATATTTACATTTGAGTTTCAATTAATGACCATCCCTACAGTATAAATTCCGGGTATCTCTTGTTCTTTGAAACCACAATAATGGGGAACACTGCTGATTTGGCAATGATCCAGAAGACGAACATTGACACCCTCCACAAAGAGGGTAAGTCACAGAGGGTCATTACTGAAAGGTGTGGCTGTTTACAGAGTGCTGTATCAAAGCATATTAAATGTAAAGTTGACTGGAAGAATTTTGGTAGGAAAAGGTGCACAAGCAACAGGGATGACCGCAAGCTTGAGAATACTGTCAAGCAAAGCTGATTCAAACACTTGGGAGAGCTTCACAAGGAGTGAACTGAAGCTGGAGTCAGTGCATCAAGAGTCACCACGCTCAGACATCTTCAGGAAAAGGGCTACCAAGCCACTTCTGAACCAGAGACAACGTCAGAAGCGTCTTGAAAAAAAAAAAACCTGCACATTACTGTAGCACCAACATTTGGCCCCATAGTCACATATTGACTAGGTAGTGTTTCTATTTTAAAAAATGTATAAAAAAAAAAAAAATATATAAAAAAAAAAAAAATATAAAAAAAAAAAAAAGAGAGATACAGAATACAACTAAAACAAATAAGATATCATAATGAGTAAGCGATATGCACAATGAACTATGCATTAAGAAGTGAACATTAAAGTCATCTAACCATTTAGAGCAGGGATAGGCAACTTCGGTCCTGGAGGGCCGGTGTCCTGCAGAGTTTAGCTCCAACCCTAACCAAACACACCTGCCTGTAACTTTCTAGTGATCTTGAAGACATTGATTAGCTTCTTCAGGTGTGTTTGATTAGGGTTGGAGCTAAACTCTGCAGGACACCGGCCCTCCAGGACCGAAGTTGCCTATCCCTGATTTAGAGCATCTCTTCTCTGATTAGACAGCAAATGTCCAGCTGGAGTTCACTGAGAGTTGGTGGATGAATGGGATCTGGGAAAATCTCTTGCTTCTTCTGGGGAGTGTAGCATTTTAGGTTCACCTTGATTGAGAATGACCTTCAGCGTTGCAGGATAAAGAAGAAAATTCTGGATGACAGCATCTCTCGTCTCCTTCCTAATTGGTGCAAATGCACTACTACTTTTTGCGGTGACCGGAGAAAAATCTGGAAAGAAAGACAGCGTTGCTCCGTCGGAAGTTTTCACCGGGGCATGAAGTCTGGCAGCCCGCAGAATGAGCTCCCTGTCTGTGTCCCGCAGCAGTTTAAAGATGAAAACCCGTGGTTTAGCGCGATCTGAGGAGGGCCTTGCTGCGCCTATTGCGATCCTGTAAGTCCACAACCTGTTGCTCGAGTGCGGCAACGCGTCTATCGTGATCTGTGATGACTTTCTTTTGTTCTCTCATCTCCCCTGTAAGAAGATCCAGTTTAGAGCATAGCGACTGAACAACTGACATGTGAGAAGCCAACTCGTTCCGCATCGCCTTCAACTCGGTTCTTAGAACGTCCTGAAAGTGTGTAACAGTGTTCGCCATCTTGTCCACCATATCACTCGCGGTCGGTGGCTTGGATTTCTTCTTAATCGGAGAAGCCGACGGAGACAACTGCTGTTTATGACTGCATGCCATCAGGTAAAGCACCACCAATGAATAAAACTTAAAACAAAACAAAAGAAATCAGCAAAAAGAGGCCAAACGTACGGAGCTCTACTCGAGTGCAACTAGGTTCATGAGCACTTCACGTGACTCCCCTTCAATAATACATTTCTAAAGCAAAATGAATTTTATTCTTTAAAAATTTCCTTAAAATAAACAATTTTCTTTAATAAAACATGATGTGAGCTTAATGGGAACAGGGGTATGCTTAAAGGGTACAATCTTAATTGAAATGCTTTTGTCAGTTAAAATAAAATTAAATATTTTGTGTGAGAGATTTTTGTACTGAAACCAATATCTTGTGCACTAAAAATGTCTAAGTGTATATTTTGGTGAGCTTAATAGGTACGTTTACCCTACAACATTACAAAGTTACATGGTAGAATTTAGAGTTTTTAATGGCTACTGGAAAAAAGCTATTCTGAAATCTGGTATAGTTCTTGTTTTAACCAGACTATAACGCCTTCCAGAAGGTAAAAGTCTGAAAAGATTGAATGCAGGATGTAAAGGATCTCAAACAATCCTCTGAGCCCGTTTCTTAACCCTTGACAAGTGCAGATCTTGAAGGGAAGGTAGATCAGTCCCAATAATGCGCTCTGCCATTCTCACTACTCTCTGGAGCCTAAACGTATCCCTCTGATTAGAAAAGTTATATTTTAAAGCTCCTGAAAAATTTATTTTATTTAAAAATACAGTAAAAACTGTAATATTGTGAAATATTATTAACATTTAAAATAACTGTTTTCTTTTTGGATATATTTTAAAATGTAATTTATTCCTCGATGAATTTTCAGCATCATTACTTCAGTCTTCAGTGTCACCTGATCCTTCAGAAATCATTCTAATATGCTGGTCATGGAACATGTATTATTATTAACACTGTTGAAAACCGTTGATAAAGTTTATGCTGCTTGATATTTTTGTAGAACGTTTTTTATAGGTAATAAATAGAAAGTAGAAAAAAAGATATATTTTGTAACAATAAATTACATAAAAAAAAAAAAAAAAAAATGTAACAAAAAGTCACTTTTGATCAATTGAATGCGTTCCTAAATAATAGGTATTAATTTCCTTCAAATAAATGTTTAAATGGTACTGTATATATAAATGTCAAAGGTTACGGAATTTTAATGAAAGACCATTTTCTTTTTTTCTCTGGAAGACCTTGCAAGTGTTGAATCAAACACAATAAGAGCAGAAACATCTATTAAGAAAGCAAACAGGGTACATTTTGATTTCACGTCATCTTCGTCTAGCAGATTCATCTCTCATGTGCCTCACCCTGCTCTGAAACCTCTTGTAGTTTTAAGTATTCATTCACTTAGCTGGTGAAGAGCTGCGTCTCACACAAGAGTGCGACTAATGAACTATTATGACAACGAGTGGCTAAATTATCCATGGTGTTCGGGGCAGACCTGCCAAGTGCCAGCTGTCAGGTTCCTCTAACAATAATCCCTCACCAGCACATACAGTGAGAGACTGCCAATCATGCTGGTGCCACACAACACACAACGGCCTTTTTTCCCAAAGACATCTATTTTTGCTTGTCCCTGCACTGAGCCACAATCCTATATTTTTACTTCAGGTTACACACGGAGAGTTTGGCACATGCCACGAGGATCTCAAAGGTGTGTAAAGTGGAGCATCTAATAGTTTATTCTTAAAAACGGGCAGATGGGAGAATCTAGGACTGGTGCGCGGTGATCAAAAGAAAGCGTTGAGTTCATTTTTCATCAAAGGCTGCTTTCAGATTCCAAGTCGAGAACATTTTCCACTATTTTCCATGTGCTATGGACAGAAATAAAACCGTGAGCGATAAAAACCAAGGTTGGCACAGCAGGTGTGCAACATAGATGGGGTTTTTTATAGCAGCGTCCAATTAAAGATGTGTTTCTAGAGTTGAAAGCAAATGTCTGGGAAATATTAGGTGACCATTGCACACAGCTGTGGAACAGAGCATGGTGGTCTCATGCCAGCAGAATCGATTTATCATATGCTTTGCATTTATAACTTCTCTAACCCATTTATCCTGCGAGTAATACTGTCAGATATGCCACCTGCATAATGTAAAACTGTAGCCTGGTAGCTTTGTTTATGCATACCTGAGCGTAACCATTTTAATTGCACCAGTCATCAAATGTGTCCAAAAATGCTTAGTGAACTCGCTGCTTTAGGGTAATTTGAAACCGCAATGACAGACCACTCTCGACAAGGCAATTTTCGGTTTCCTTGATGCATGGGCCTATTTTAACAGTGCATTTCACAACACGGCACTGACAGACCGCATCTGATTCAATTATCTCAATGTCTGCACCTGCAAGTATGATTTCAGATGGAATGCTTGACCATTAGTCTGCATCGCAGCAGAGGTGAGATTAATGATATGCTGCAGACAGCTGTAGACGAGCAGATAAAAAAGAACGAGGCTGACTCACAATATCCTATGGTAAAACGTTTTAAAACTGTTAATATGCAAAAGTCAAAGGTTCGCACACAACTGGCTGCTTTTAAACAGTCTACACACACGCAAATGTATTATTATTTTTAAATTAATATTCATTTCAGCTATTGCATTTTTGAAATAAGATTATTCGCATACTGTATATTTTAAAATTTTTATATAAACACCTTTTGTACAAAATCTCAATGAAAGCATGGGATATCTTCCATTGTACGACAACTTTACAAGTTCAAAAAAATTGAACAGAAAATGTATAATCCATTAAAATGAGGGTGAAAAGAGATTTTTTTATTATTTTTATTAATATTTTTCAATTCACTTTCAATATGTAAAGAAATTCATATATATGTGTGTGTGATTTAAAAAAACATATATTCTATTAAATTATTTAAATTAAATGATTTTTAAATATTTTAATTACAAATAAAATATATAATTTTTAATTCAAATATAAAATGCTTTTTACATTTTTTTAAATTAATATTTTCATTTTGCAAAAAATGGCAATGTTACAAGTGTGTATGTGTATATATATATATGTATATATATATACACATACATATACACACACACACTTGTAGTTGTCATACAATGGAAAATATTCCATATACTATAGCCTGTCATTGAGACTATGTGAGTGTGTGTGTGATTTTTATTTCTTTCAAAAATATAAAATATTCTATTAAATGATTTAATTAAATGTTATTTAAAGATTTTAATAAAAAAAAGACACTAAAATTGTGTATGTATATAGCCTATATATATATCTATAGTGGATATAAAAAGTCTACACACCCCTGTTAAAATGCCAGGTTTCTGTGATGTAAAAAAAATGAGACCAAGATAAATAATTTCAGAAATTTTGCCACCTTTAATGTAAACTATAACTTGTACAAATAAATTAAAAAACAAACTGAAATCTTTTAGGAAAGGTGGAGTAAAAATACAAAAAATAATAATAATGTGGTTGCATAAATGTGCACACCCTTAAACTAATGCTTTGCTGAAGCACCTTTTGATTTGATTACACCACTCAGTCTTTTTGGGTACGAGTCCATCCGCATGGCACATCTTGACTTCGCAATATTTGCACATTCTTTGCAAAAATGCTCCAAATCTGTCAGATTGTGACGGCATCTCCTGTGCACAGCCCTCTTCAGATCACCCCATAGATTTTCAGTCAGATTCAGGTCTGGGCTCTGGCTGGGCCATTCCAAAACTGTATCTTCTTCTGGTGAAGCCATTCTTTTGTTGATTTGGATGTATGCTTTGGGTTGGTGTTGTGCTGAAAGATGAAGTTCCTCTTCATCGTCAGTTTTCTAGCAGAAGCCTGAAGGTTTTGTGCCAATATTGACTGGTATTTTGAACTATTCATAATCCCTCCACCTTGACTAAGGCCCCAGTTCCAGCTGAAGAAAAACAGCCCTAAAGCGTGATGCTGCCACCACCATGCTTCACTGTGAGTATGGTGTTCGTTTGGTGACGTGCAGTGTTGTTTTTGTGCCAAACAAACCTTTTAGAATTATGGCCAAAAAGTTCAACCTTGTTTTCATCAGATCATAACACATTTTCCCACATGCTTTTGGGAGACTTATAATGTGTTTCTGCAAAATTTAGCCGGACATGGATGTTTTTCTTGCCACCCTACCCCATAGCCCAGACATATGAAGAATATGGGAAATTGTTGTCACATGTACTACACAGCCAGTACTTGCCAGAAATTCCTGCAGCTCCTTTAGTGCTGCTGTAGGCCTCTTGGCAGCCTCCCTGACCAGTTTTCTTCTCATCTTTTCATCAATTTTGGAGGGACATCCAGTGCTTGGTAATATCACTGTTTGCGCCATATTTTTCTCCACTTGATGATGACTGTCTTCACTGTGTTCCATGGTATAACTAATGCCTTGGAAATTCTTTTGTGCACTTCTCCTGACTGATACCTTTCAACAATGAGATCCCTCTGATGCTTTGGAAACTCTCTGTGGACCATGGCTTTTGCTGTAAGATGCGACTAAGTAAATGTCAGGAAAAGCCTACTAGAACAGCTCAACTTTATTTGGGTTTAATCAGAGGAACTTTAAATGATGGCAGGAGTGTACCGACTGCTATTTAACATGAGTTTGAATGTGATTGGTTAATTCTTGGCCACATCCTTAGTTATAAGAGGGGTGTGCACACTTATGCAACCACATTATTTTAGTTTTTAATTTTACTCCACCTTTCCTAAAAGATTTCAGTTTGTTTTTTAATTTAGTTGTACAGGTTATAGTTTACATTAAAGGTGGAATAAGTTCTGAAATTATTTATCTTGGTCTTTACATCACAGAAACCTGGCATTTTAACAGGGATGTGTAGACTTTTTATATCCAATGTGTGTGTGTGTGTGTGTGTGTGTATATATATATATAATTTTTTACATTTTTCTTAATATTTTAATTTTGCAAAAATTGTCTACATAGTAGCAGTTTATATTCTTAATATGCAGTTTATCTATTTAATAATGCATAATATATGATCTGTTATATTTACTATATACTAAATCTAATATTCCTTTAATGGAAACAACTATTTTAAACCTCAAAGCCAATATAAAGTAATGTTTTCACGAGTTACTGATTAGAAATTCTAAATAATCTTATTCATTAGGGCAGCTTCGCAAGGGCAACTTTGTTAATTAATTAACCCAGAAACTAAATTCAGCACTCATATGGGAGAAGGACCTCTTTTTATATCAGTGTCTTCACGTATCTTTACATGAGATCTGTGTGATGAACTTCAAAACGGTGCATACAATTATAATACATAATTAAAATAATTTTGCATATTATAATTAATAATTACAATAGAAAAATAAATAAACGGAATGTGAGATTTGAAAGAAATGAGCTATATTTGATTTAGAAATTTGAAATATTTTTAGGACAGAAAAAGATACAATATTGCATTCATTTTGAAATTTTACGAAAATGAGGCTGTGAGGTAGATGTCTGATCAAAAGGGTGTTAAATTTCATTTTCATAATGTATTTTATATGTATGAATTTTTGTCACTAGAGATTTATTTGAAAAGTTTTATAACAATTAAAAATATATTCATAACCATTACATTAATAGTAATTAATATAATAAAAAGTATTCATGTGAAAAAATATTACAGTCTCTTATACAGACTATGACTCTATCCGTAGCGCTGTTTTTAATCATAAAAATGGCATCTACAAAACATGGTTTTACTATGGTATTAAACTGTTTTTAATGTAACTAACAGATGTACATTTTGGTTCAATGAAACTCCCAACAATGAAGTTCCCATCAAAATACCAGTTATCCATAATAAAATAAAATGAGAACTCTTGTCAAACAATTAAAGAAGCTGTGGTAAATGTTTAAACATGGTGGTAACAACATGGTAAAAGGTTGCTTACAGTACTTGTAACTGGTTCTCAAGAAACGCCATAATATATATATAACATCACAGTTTACATCAATCAGCCTTTATTTGTTTGATGGTTAATATTCAACATTTACAAATAAAAACTTTAGTAGCAACATTCAAAGCTATGAACTGGTTACATTTTCATATAAACACCTTTTGTACAAAATCTGTAACACAGGCTATATGGAATACTTTCATCCCATCGTATGATATAAAGTACAACTTTACAAGTTCAAAAAATTGAACAGAAAGGGTATAATCCATAAAAAGGAGGGTGAAAGGAGAGAACAGGACAGGAGAAATACAGGCGTGACTAGAGTTGAAGTCCTACGACTTGACCATTGGCAATCTATCGAAATTACAAAACGTGACTGCCGAAAATGAGCAACTCTCATAACACGGCAATATGAGAACAAAGCTGCAAAGCCGTTAATAAAATAGGTAACAAACCAATCGGTTACGGTGCCCATCTTTAAGTATTTTATAATCATTCAAACGTTAGTTCGATTCTTCACACTTCAAATATTTTAGGTTGCCAAAAAATACAGCACTTTGAACTTTGTATTTATCTACAAAAAATGCAATAATAGAATAAAATCAATTTTTATCAAGTACAGACCATTTCAATTGTCCACACATAATCAATAATGTAAACTGACAGCCGAGATTCACAAAGGCTGCTGTGTGTTTTACAGTTGCATTTTAACGACTATCAAATATTTAGTATCCGATATTTATTAAAAGAATTGTGGGCTTTTAAGCTGGCAGTGAAAAAGCTGTTTGTTACTATCAATTTTACGTCAATATGCGGAAAGTTTTCTTTCGTAGGAAGGGATGTAGCAACACACTCGCATGGCAATTCGTAACTATTTTACGTTTTGACAAATTGGCGGCTAATTGGTATGAATTCGTACGATTTGCTTACGCTCAGTTATGTTCAGGCGTGGACCTTCATGCTTACTTTTTACAAAAAAATATATATATGTTCAGGCATGGACCTTCATGCTTACTTTTTACGAAAAACATACAATTTCATAAGATTCACATCATATGAATTCCAACGAAATCGCCACTTTGTAATATAGTTACGTTTTCCTGTGAGATCGGGTTGGTATTTTCTATTAAAAAAAACTTTGTAAATGTCTACAATCAGCTGTTTTGTTGAACACTTGACCACATTGGCTTTGTTAGCAAGAAAAACAAATGTTTTAATGTTGTTAGTATGTTCCATGGTAAAAAATAAAATAAAAATACACATAACATGAGAAAATACTTTTTAAAAAATGTCAAATGTAGAAGAAAACAAATACTGAAAGAATATAAAAGGTAAAACAATATAAATGTACATCAAGTCCACACAGCATTTCCTAAACTTTGTTTATCGTCTACAACCTGGAGCCCAAATAAGATCCCAAATTGAATTTCTGGCCGTAATGCAAAAAGTTCTGTCAGATTTAACATTCAAAGGAGAAAGAAAAACAGATTTGATCTAGCCAATATTGTTTGGAAGTGACTGCAGTGACACAACCTGATTTGGGATCAGGCTCCTGGGAAAAGTCATCTCAGAACTAGATTATGTTTGTTTCTATCGCTCTCTTTAAACTACAATGGTTATATTGCTTTGTACTGCTCATGCCCCATGCAGTCTTGATCTACGCCTCTGCACACGGTTTAAGAAGCACATTGTTGAGCACTAGCGGTCACGCTAACTTCAGTTAAGCTTTCCTAACTACTCTCACTGACAAAGAAGTTAATACTGTTTGCATCTTTGGCACAATACTCGGAGACCACACAATTTCATCACATTGGCACATTTAAACGGTCAGGCAGTTTCGGTAGATACGAGGCTACATTAGAAAAAAAAAACACTAAGAAATATGTAGCACCTTTAGCCATTCCAGTAAGTACAAAGCGGTTAAAATGGGACGCAGGTCTAGCTGTACGCCTCGGTTTGTGTAAGACCAAAAAAAAAAAAAAACTGCTGTAGTGTGGAAAGAAAGTCTGTACAACACTGATTTTGTACTTCTATCAAAAATACCTTGCTAGCAATATGTTTCAGAGCACTCTAAATGGGATATGGACCTGCCAGATCTTCAGATTTCAAAAAGCGTACATAATCTCTTCATGGCTTTTCTAGTACATTTCATTTCTAGCCGTAACTGCATATCAGAAGGACTGTGCCGAGATGGCCGGTTCAGTTCATCGGTGAAGAACAATTCTGAGCTGCGCTTTAGACTGGGGCTAAAGAGCCGATCCACTAAATAATCACTAAACCATCAAATATGCAGCTTTAAAATGAAATTAAGATGATCTACTTAATATCAACGAACAAAAAACATTCATCATGGGAGCTTTCACTTTCATTTCGATTTTAGAATACAAATCGCTAAATTAAAAATCAAAACGTATAGAGGACTGAGAGTGGCATATGATAATAAATCTTTTGTCAATAAATAAAAAAAGAAAAATCATGAAATGTATGTGTCAATAAATACATAGTCCAAATTCCAATAAATTTACTCATGTATTAACGTTATTTAATAAATTGAAATAATTACATTATTTTATCAATTAAAATTGCTTATTTGATAAATAAATACAATTATAAAATATTATATATAACATTTAAACAAATAAATCAAAGCATGAATGAAATGTCAAATAAATAAATTATATTTTGCAAAAGACTTTGATGTATTAATATTGACATCGTTTATTTATTGACACAATATTTGAAATGTGAATAAAAATGAATTAAATGTGTCAATACATAAATAACTATAATAGATTTATTACCATTTATTTATTTACTTAATTGACATTTCTTGATTTACTTATTGACATGCTTATTGAAAGATTGTTATACGATTTTAATTATAAATAATAGTATAATAAAGCATGAAATGGGTCAAATAAATAAATGACTTTCAAATTACATTTTTGCTTTGGACTTTGACATATTGACTTTTTTTATTTATTTATTGACATATACTTACTAATTTTAGTAAGCATCCCAAAAATGCACCTCCTTAATTTGAAAACATTGCCAATTATAATACATAACCTACAGTTATTTTACAGTAAACGGCTGAAAAAATGCGACATAGTCCAAGTTACCGCTGATGCGCTACAGCTGAGAGACCTTCCTGGGTGTGGGCCGGTGACGGGGCTCTGAATTAATGCGCTGCATGCGGTTCAGCTGGGGTTTGCCGGTCAGGCTGGGGTTGTCGGTACTGGGCGGCACTGACAGACTGTGAGGCAGCGGAGTGGCTCGCCGGGGATTGTTCCGCTCGTAGACGCTGTAGGGCGGAGGAGTCTTGCTGCCCCGGCGAATAGGCATGTCTGTAGGGACGGTGGGGGGTAGAGGAGGGTCGGGCAACGGGAGGTCCATCCCACACGTTTCAGAGACGCTGCAGCGACTGAGGGACGAGATCCCGCTGCTGTAGCTGCCGGAGCGGGCAGGGGAGTGAGACGCCAGGCTCCCCATCGGTAAGCCATCGGTCGGGGAGGGAGTGAGGGGCGGGACCATTGACTGCAGAGCAAAACCAAGGACGAAACTTTATTATATATACACCAACTTATCACCAACTATTAACACAGAGTGACTTAAGCATAAATCAGTCACCTTCTGAGGGGAACGGGCGGTTGGCATGGGAGACAGAGACCTCACGTTCTTGCACAGAGATCCTGCTCAACACACACACACACACGCACAGAGGAACAAAAGGATGTGTCATTGAGCTGTACATAACCGACTGAAGTGTAACGGCTGATATCTGACAGCAGAAAGCTGCAGTACCTGTCTCAGGTGTGGGGAGATTGGGTTCACAGCGTGATAATGCTGAATCCACTGGTATTTGGAACGGAATCATCCTCTGCAAAAGATAGAAAAGATAGAAATCCCAGTTAATCTGCTACTCCTGCTATACTGTGGACGTTTACTGAACACTGTAAGATAAAATGGACTTGATTTTATAAATCATTGTCACAGATTCATCAGGGCACATTACTCTAAAGAATTGTTTTTATTTAATTTATGGAGAATTTATTCTTATTCTTTTTTTTTTAAATACTCAATATTTAAAGTTTCAATTATTATTTATACTATTTACATACAGTACATTATATATACTGTAATAATATATGACAATGAAATTGCATATTTTTTATATTATATAATGCATAAAGTAATTATTAAAATTATTTTCAGTATTTATTTCTGCTTATTTCTGAAAAAAAAATATTTTTATATATTAAATATATTTATGTATAATATAAAAAATAAGAATATAAATATATAAATGTATATACACTCCTGAACAAAGTCTTAAAACCGGGGGATACATTACAAGTATTCGCATTTCGCGCTGGTGGATCGTAACCAGGTTCTTACTGCTTCAAAATGCCAAAGAAGAAGCAGGAGCAAGAGACAAAAAATAGAGAATAGGCAATTTATTGAAAACTGCATTTAAACTCAAAATGGCTGTTCATCAGCTGATCAAAAGTTTAAGACCATAGCCTTAAAAAGTTAAAATCTGCGCAAAAATATGGCTTTCATGTCATTGTCCTTCAGTCAGTCACACTGTCATGACCTCCTGATGGCAAAGGCAAAACGGGTTTCTGTCTTTGAACGTGGCAGGATGGTTGAGCTGCACAAGCAAGGGTTCTCGCAACACGCCATCACGAGGTGATGAACAGCCTGTTAATAATAAATAGATAAATTGCCTATTCTCTATTTTTTGTCTCTTGCTCCTGTTTCTTCTTTTGGTTATGATCCACCAGCGCGAAATGCGAATACTTGTAATGTTTCCCCTGGTCTTAAGATTTTGTTCAGGAGTGTACATGTAAATATTTAAAAAATATATACTCTATATGTGTGTATTTATATATCCATAATAAATATACACAGTACACATACATATATTATGTAAACAAAAACTTTTATTTTGGATGCGATTAATTGTTTGACAGCACAAAAAAAAAAAGTTTCTAAACAATACAGTATATGAGTTGTTGCTAGGTGGTTACTAAGGTGTTCTGGGTGATTACTTAATCAAATCACAGAGCCCACCTTTTTTTAACTTAAAAAAATATATTATGGTCTCTAGATGTGGCTTGGGACCCTGATTCAATGTAAGTTTATGAGAATTTTAAAATTTCATAATTCTTGGTGGATACAAATTAAGCCCCACCCTACATTATTTCCCACTGAATATTCAGTTTGACATGTAATTGTTAAAGAGTGGTGGTGGAGCCGCTCTGACCTGTGTGGGGTCCAGTGGGCTGGGGAAAATGCCGCTGCAGAGTCTGTCCCGCGGAGGGAGGCAGGCGTTGTCTCTGGAGTGCTTGTGCTTGTCAGACGGCAGTGGAGAAGCTAATGAAGAGGAATAAAGGCACATAGTGTGAGAGTTGAAAAGATAGGAAATAACAGAGGAAATGAGGCAATGCTGCAAAATGATGCCAATTATGTTGCGGGGCGTTGTAAGTACTGCTTGATTTTGAGTGCCGGATTGCTTATAGTCTATTGAATTCACTCACCTCTATTGCTGGAGGGCGCAGAGCTATTCACATTGTGTGAGCCAGAGTGATTTGAGCTCAGACTTGAGGTAGACGGACTGGGCTACAAATAGACAACAGATATGCAATGTGATTTTGTTTTGTTCTTTTATGAAGTAAATAAGCAAAGATACATTAAAAATGACCATATAAATATCATAATATTAATAACAAAATGTTAATTATATAAATAATGCTATTAAATATCATTGTACAAATTCATATATACCTATAAAATTTATTAAAATATTTATCATTAAAAAAAATATATATTCAAAATGAAATACTTAAATACATGTAATGTTGTGACGTTTATGTATTCTTTAATAATTCATTATTTTTGTGAAAATTTTAATTTAAAAATGTACAATATATATATACAGTGTATAAATTATCATAAAGAAATAACATGTTTAAATTATATAAATAAATTTATTATATATTACACATATATGTGTGTGTGTGTGTGTGTATGTATATATATATATATATATATATATATATATATTTCATATATTTATATATAACATAATTACTAATATTATTAATAATATTAAATAATTAAATAATATTTTTTAAAACTGTTGGATGTCACCAATGATATTATTTTTATGATATTGCATTTTCTGCCACAAAAGAATGGGTTTTGCACTTTCTTATTTAAATTTAAGGTGACCGCTAACAGCACTGAACAGAAAAATTCATTCTAAATAAATAAAATTTAAATTAATTCATTAAATTAATAGAATGGTTGTCTGAATCTGACAGTAAATAGTGTTAACTTTTAGTGACTTTTTAGTTCCCTAAAAAGTTTGAATTTCTCACTTGCATGTTGAAGACCTCATCCGAGCTCTCTGATTGGCCAGTGATGTTGCTCACTTCATTTGAGGCCTGTGATGACAGTGAGGATGAGGAATATCTGTTGACAGCTGGATAGCTGAGAGGACTGAAAGGGAATTGAAAGACATGAGAAAGACAGGATAAATTTAGCAAACGTGTGGGTGCGTTCATGCTGCCAATCTGTCAAACCTGATCTAAAACATAAGCATTCCTAAATAGCATCTACTTGGCCGAGATTTCAATTGAGTTCAACTTTTTAAACTACAAACCTGCGTCTCGCCACGATTCGGCCTCCCTCTGGGCTGATGGCATTAGGTACGGGGGTCCTGCATGTGCGCGGGCTGCCATTTGCAAAATGTAGAGGACTAACTCGCACATAAGTGGGAAACTCTTGTGGCTAAACAAAAAAAATATTAACTGTTACAGAAAGTGTTTCATCAAATTGTTCAAATTAACACAGTTTTTAAGGGTCACAATGCCTCTAGTGGCACTAAGCAAAATGAACTTTTAAACAGGTTTCTCAAACATTCATCTGCTATTGGTCAGACAAACTCAGTGGCCCCGCCCCAAACTCATGCCACTGGTTGAGCCATTCTTACGATGGCCGACTGGTCGGGATTTCTGATTGGCTGTCAGTGTTTTTATGGTTCATCAACGGAACTGTTCTAAAAGTGATTCCAACGTTATCATTGGATAACATTTATAAAGTTTTAAATATGGATATTTTGGTATATTTTTCTTACACAAATGCAGCACTTCGCTTAGGAAGGCCTTTATTAAGCCATGTGGAGCACTTTTTATGATGGATAGATGCACTTTATTGGACTTCAAAATCTCGACCACCTTTCACTGCCATTATAAAGCTTGAAAGAGACAGGATATTTCTTTATATAACATTTCTTTATATAACTCCGATTGCATTCGTCTGAAAGAAGAATGTCATATACACCGAGGATGCCTTGAGAGTGAGTAAGTCATGGGGTAATTTTCATTTTTGGGTGAACTTTCCCTTTAAAGTTGCATATTAAATTGGGATATTCATTTTAACATCTAAAAATGTACACAATTCCACTTTAAGACCAGTGAATATGTATCTATGTGTAAAAGTAAACATACCTGAATCCCCAGACTGGAGCGCATTACATGAAACTGGTCAACAAGCTTTTTATGTAACGGCCTCATATCCTGTGGGACGAATTTCTCGTGCACGGCTAAACCAAATTCCAGAATATGTGCCTGCAAAAATTCAGAGAGAAAATTGTATTATTCTTAGAACAAACTAAATAATTAGATAAACAACATAAAAGAGGAAAATGTCTAGAAATATTTATAATTTTGTATAAATGTTGGCTTCATTTTGTTTTTGCTTCAAATTGTTTTGAATTTTCAATAAATTTTTACATTTAATAGCTTTAAAAGTATCATGTTTTGCAACCATCAAGTAAAAGGTAATAGCATTTTCAAAAAACAAAAAACTTTTAAATATTTTTCCAAAGTAAATGTTTTTTAACAAATATAATGAATTGTTAATACACAAATATCATTATATTTGATAGACACATTATTAAATGTATTAAAGTCATTATACAAATAGCATTTTTTATATATATTTTAAATATATATAATTTTTAAAAATATATTTTAAATAAACAGACAAAAAAAAAAAATGAGTGTCACATAACTGACCCAAATAATTATTGTTTTTGTACCTGTTCAAACATCAGTTCCCTAAGTCGAGTAATTTTCTCTCCATCCTCTGGATGATTTGCGATGTAATCTTTCGCAAAGAATGCCTGCGTGGGGAAGTACATAAAGAGACGCATGAATCATTTGTATTCAGGCTACTTTTTAAGAAAAGAAGAGTTAATAAATAAACTCATACAGTGTGAAATCCAGTGCATGTCTCACAGGCACTTCAATGCAGTAAACTAACCTGCACTCCTACTCATTTCTTAGAAACTCTGATGCAATATTACAAAGACGCTTGGGGAACATTTCCACGACTCTCGCTTAATATATCATGCTAATTGTCATATGTAAGTGACATTTTGATCCAGCTTTCATAGCCCAGTGACTAGACCTGAACCCCTGTGCTCTGTGGCAAACTCATCATCTGTGCAGAGAGGTGCATGCTGGGATTCAGGAGGACCCCTGCCGTTAGCGCTTCCCTTTTAATAGAGTTAGCTGAAGCTCACGCTCACAAAAGGCCAGTGCTCAACATGCTGTTGCTTGGCAACTGTCAGAGATACACGCATGTGGGCTAGTCATTAAACATCCAGCAAATGTTCTTTTGAATGTTGGGTTTCGCTGAAAACAACAGCTAGAAACTGTCTTTCATCTTGCTAAAAGGAAGAAGGTGAAACTGGAGTCAGTGCGCTCAGACCAATAAATCACTTTACAGACAATTTATGTTGTCAAGGCTACGAGACATCAACAGTCAAAAACAAGATGGCGCCGCGCATGGCAGCCATTGTGCTTGGCTCTCCAGTTGTTTTAGTGTTTTTGTTAGTTTTTCTTGTTTTTTGGTTGTCTAACACAATCAATCTCACCAGCCTGTCGTCTGAAATCCTGTGCTGACCAGCTGGCCCCCATCTTCACACAGATCTTCAACAGATCACTGCAGCTGTGTGAAGTCCCCTCATGCTTCAAACGCTCCACCATAATCCCCATCCCAAAGAAACCCAAGATTACAGGATTTAACAACTACAGACCTGTGGCTCTAATATCTGTGGTCATGAAGTCACTTGAAAAACTCGTTTTGGCTTATCTGAAGGACATCACTGGACCCTTACTTATCCTCAGGGCTGCGTTCTCTCCCCATTGCTCTTCTCCCTCTACACCAATGACTGCACATCTAAAGACCCCTCTGTCAAGCTCCTGAAGTTTGCAGATGACACCACACTGATTGGCCTCATTCAGGACGGTGACGAGACTGCTTACAGACAGGAGGTTAAGGAGCTGGCTGTCTGGTGCAGTCTTAACAACCTGGAGCTGAACACGCTCAAAACTGTGGAGATGATCGTGGACTACAGGAGAAACCCCCTGCACTCCCCCCACTCACCATCATGAACAGCACTGTGACTGCAGTGGAGTCATTCAGATTCCTGGGCACCACTATTTCTCAGGACCTGAAGTGGGACATTCACACTGACTGTATTGTGAAAAAGGCCCAGCAGAGGTTGTACTTCCTTCGGCAGCTGAGGAAGTTCAACCCGCCACAGGACTTACTGAAACAGTTCTACTCTGCCATCATTGAATCTAACCTCTGCACTTCAATAACTGTCTGGTTCAGCTCAGCTACCAAATCTGACCTCAGAAGACAACAGAGGGTAGTCCGGACTGCTGAGCGAATCATTGGTACAACCTTCCCCAGTCTCCAAGAACTGTACTTATCCAGAGTGAGAAAAACAGCTGGTAAAATCACTCTGGACCCCTCACATCCAGCACACTCCCTCTTTAAACTGTTACCGTCTGGTCGACGCTACAGAGCTCTGAGCACCAGAACGACCAGACACAGAAACAGTTTGTTCCCTCAGGCAATCCATCTCATGAACATTTGAACTCTTAACAATAAACATGAAACACACAGCACTATCATACTTTTTATTTTTTATTTAACACACATACTTACTACACTTCAAATTTGCACCTAACATACCTGTACATACCAAATTGTCTATTTTGTATACTGTGTTTGTGCTATTTGGCACATTGTCCATTTTTGTATATTTGTACATTATTTATTTTATTTTTATTCTTTATTATCTGTGTCCTGTCCTGTTGCTGTCATTCTGTCGCACTGTGGAGCTACTGTCACTAAAATAAATTCCTCGTATGTGCCAACAAACCTGGCAATAAAGCTCATTCTGATTCTGATAACATTTAGATCACAACAGTTCATAAAACAATTTTTTTTATTTTTATAAATGACAAACTCAGAGGATGTATTTGTAATTGATATATATGCAAACTTTTTGCGTAATAGTTTTTTCTGTAATAGTGATTGAACATAAAATAATATTTTGCATTTGCATTCAATTAATATTGGGCAGTAAATAACAGCAGCATTGCCACTAATTTGAACAAATCAGTCACCTAAAATATAAACTAAAATTATAATAAAAAAAATAAATTAGATTTTCAACATTTTAGATAAATTATAGTCATAGTATTATATAATAATTTTGCAAAATAATAGTGTAATATTTAGATAATCAGTTTTTCTGCTATAAATTATTAGATAAATACTGCTCTCTATACAATAAAATAAAATAAAACAAAATAAAATAAAATGAAATGAACTTTAGTGTAGCTACTTGTTATCAGCAGCTCAAGACCAAGATCATGACACAACAATAATGCCAAGGCATTTGGATCACAAGAGTTCAAAGATTTCAAATTTTCAATATTTATTTTATCAACATAAAAAATATTTTCTCATTGCTACTAACTTGAACTAACCAGTTGCCTAAAATAGTGACTTTGATTAAAATGACTTATTTTACTGGGGGGAAAAATCAGATTCCCCAAATTTTACATTATAGTTATACAAACTGCTTGAATATACAAGCCTCAAGTTTATGTGAATACCGTTGGTCTTTATCAGCTTTGCACATTTTCCCACTCCAATTTTCCCAATTATTTTTTGCAGTACTCTACATGTTTGATCCAAGTGTTAAGGCAGTTAAGTCAACCCAAAGTCCACCTCTAATCTACCAGAAGTAGATTGACCCTGCTCTCCATCGAGTCCCGTACCTCTTGGTATCGAGCCAGTCCTCCATTGACAGCGGCGTCGATGACTCCGTTCAGGCACATGGTGAGAGGGTTGATGTTCAGCATCTGCCTCATCTGACACTGGGCAATCAGCGTCCTCAACTGCAGCGTCTTATTTTCAATCACCTCGCTGGCGTTCTCCAAGGGACTCATCTCCACCTGTATTGAAAGCAGACCGAGGTTATAATGTCTCTGTTTATGTTTATATGATTGTTTTGATGGTGGATGTGCAGTCTTGGGGGCAGTTACTTTAAATTTATGACACTGGCGAAGTGCTTAAAAAAGTATGTGATCGTCTTGTACGTGATAGGCAGTGTGATTTATCAAAGGCTGTAGTCTACAAATGTCTTGTCAAAATGAGAATTTTTCTTTTTTATTAAGTTATGACTCACCAGTTCCCTTTTCTCAACTTCAAACCAGCGAGAGATGCCAGGTAGACTCTGAGAGAGGGTCAGTGTTGTCCGCTCAACCCACAGGCTCTACAACACAACACAAACAACATGAACATCACAAAACTGATTTTTAAAAATGAAATCATTTTATCATCTTGGTGCCCAAGACTTTAGCAATATCAAAAAATGAAAAGAACTGCTCAGAGAGAGTAAGAGATTTAGAGATAGATAGATAGACAGACAGACAGGCAGACAGACAGACAGATTTATGGATAGATAGACAGACACATATACACACACACACACACAGACAGATAGATAGAGAGACAGACAGACAGACAGACAAACACACACACACACACAGAGATAGATACAGTAGATAGACAGACAGACAGACAGACAGACACAGACAAACAAACATAACCTAAGTCTACAGTACCTTAAACTCGTTCTCTTTGTCTTTGGTGCCTTTGTGAAAAGGCCTGTCATAGCGAAACCTCCAAATATGGTTGACTTTGTAGAAGCTCTTGATGTTGTTTGGGACTCCGTCTCTCTGCAGGACGTCCTGGTTTTCAGGGACAGGACTAACGGCATAGATCTGCAGATCTGAATCACGACCAGTTAAGGGACGTACAAAGCGCATTCACTCAGTTCACACAAACAAACAAGCAGCCACTAATAATCTCATTCTCTCATTTGTTTTTCTTTTTTTATGGGATTCAGGAGAAACATCCGAGACAAAGGTGTCACTTATAAATTAAGCATAACTGAGACTTAAGTCTCCGAACTGTAATAGAGCAATAAATCCTTCCTCTGAAATAAGTTCGAGCTACTCATGAACTTGTGCCACAGATATACTCAGCTATCAGACCATTAGCAGATGGTTGGACTTTGTGAAGAGAAGAGGTCACAGAGCAGCATGAACTCAGTTCAGATACCCATCTGATTCGAAACTGTGCTGCTGGCTGCCGACCAACAGTTTACACATCTAACAGCTGCCCTATTAGCACTTCCCCATTCTTTAATTGCCCTTATCCATCCTCATGTAAGAATCCTTGAGGAGCAATTTGGCAATCTTAAGAAATTAAATGTGAACTTGTAATGTACTGTTCTGAATAAACAAATCCAGCTAATACAAGACAAACAGATTATATATATATATATATACACTTTTTTTTCAATTTACTCAAAACCAATTTGAGTTTTAATGTGGCTTTCATAATGAACAAATATTTATTTTCTTTTTTTAAATTCAAAACCATTTTGACTTTTAATGTGGCTATCATAATGAACAAAAGAAAAAAAAAAAAATTAAATTGACAGAAATGTGTTTCAGGATACACTGCGCGTCTGCTTGGTGGATGGTCTGGTCTGGCAGGTTGGCGTGCTGCATTGCGATGGCGTGAGGAAACTCGCTGAGCATCCGCTGCTGAAAGGCCTCCAGACGCTCGTAATCGTTCCCTCGACACACAAACTCTTTATTCTGACCGCCGGCAACACACACACAAACACAAGTAATGAGGAAAGTGGAAGAAACCGGACACGATATTGACTGTTTGAGGGACTAAATGAGAATAGAGTAAATCTTTCATAATTCCTAATTCATTCTCATTTTCCCCTCCATTCTCACTACAATCATCCACACATTGCACTGTGGTGTGAAAATACAAAAGGATAGCAATTGGATAAAATGCAAATAGCTCAATAAAAAGGAAACGTTGCAGAAATGTTACAGATTATAGCTGAGTTGCAGTGAGATCTGGAAGGAAAGCGCCCCCTAGAGGACATGATGTTGAATTAAAGAATAAATCATAATTCAACCAAAATTGAAAAATCTAAATACCAAAACAATGGATGAATAAGACAGCGATATCTGTAAAATATTTACCTAATATAATCAGCTTTTATTATTTTACATTATTTTACATTATATACATTATTATAATATATGAAAAATAATATGTATACAAACATATAAATCTAACACTAATATGCTTGAGTTGTACCCTTAAAAAGAAGGGGAACTTCTTTCCGTAGAAGCCGACTCTGAAGAACTCCGGCTCGAGCCGCTGCTGGTTCATTATTTTGTCATACAAAGAGGCTTCCATCATCTATCAAACATGCAAATAAAACAGACCATTGAGCACATTGTAACACAAACAGCTGTTAATATGACAAATTACTGCCACAATCTGTGAAGCAATCGACTGTGTAACAGAATAAACAAAAAACAATCAGGGAGATTCAGTTTAACAGTTAAAGCCAAACGCCTCATTAGGATAACAATTGGCCGTAAGTGTAATGAACATATTAACAACTCAATTTAGTTCAAATAAGCGCTATATTTACAGCCAGTGGGAGTTTGAACTGCCGACTAGAGTGCATGAAAATAAGTAAATAAATACTGTAAAACTACAAAGAAATTTAAACGGGTCATATGACATGCTTTCCTTTGTCTTTGAAGTGTTATAAACTGCTCGTGCAAATATAAGATTCGTAAAGTTGCAAATATTAAAGTCTCAAACCCAAAGAGATATTTTTTCTAAAAGTTAAGACTCGTCCACGCTTTCCTAAAGCACCTCATTCAAACATCCCCACATATCTAAGTCACCGTGTGGGAAGATTTGCATAAAACCGCCCAAATGTTTACGCAAAGAAAGAAGGTGTAACTCTTATTTTCGCTGTAGTATTGTTGCCGCCGCTAGGTTGTGGAGACGCTGTGTTTCCAAATATGGTAAGGGGCGTAACATTTCCAATCACATATTTGGCCAATCACAACGCACTGGATAGCTGGCCAATCAGAGCACACCTCGCTTTTCAGAACGATGAGCTTTGTAAAAATCTTTTTAGCAACGTCATATGAGCCCTTTAAAAAATCTTTAAAAATACATATTATTTATCAAATATGTATTTAATGCGCTAATACCAAAATAAAAATTATGTAAAAATAAATACATACCCACATACTGCATGGTCTGTAAAGAGAAAACACTTACCCTCATCTTGCTGAGGTTCCTGTAGTCATAAAACGCTTCGTACTGATTGGCCAGCTCTCGACACAGTATGATGCAGTTTTCCCAGCACTGGAATGAATAGTTAAATAACAGTAATACTTCAAACATAAAAGTATATTTTTAGCTATAAACAAGGAACCCTGCTCTCGTCAAAACGGTTGCGTAATCGCAGCAGTAGGTTTCAGCCACAAGATGGCAGTATGTAGGAAGAAAAGAACTTGCTTTTTAAACTTACAGTAGCCGCCCTGATCCTTCAACATTAAGCATTAATTAGTCACATATTTTAAGATGGTTGAGGTGCATGGATGGACTCACTTTTCCTCTGTCGAAATTGTGTATGATGGTGAGATGAAGGCATTCCTTCCTCTGCCATTCACTCTGCATAGGGTACGTGAGGAATTCTCTGAGAGGCCTTTCGGTCCACTCCAACAGCTCATCGTACAGCAGGAGGGTGTAGGACGCCTCTGCAACACAGTCACAAAGATCATAAAACAATTATTAGAAAATAGTCATTTATAATAGTACATAATATTCATAATATATATTCATAGTACATAATATAATAGGACAATATTTATTAGTATTATTCTTAAAATTATTATAAAATAATATTTAAACAATTTACATAAAAAAAAATTATATTTCAATTATATTCATATTATTTTAAATTAATTGGCGCAGAAATTACAGTAAAACAATTAAAATGAAATTGATACAGATCAACACAAATATGTTGAGCAAATATTACCGGTGTAATTTTGTGCCTTCAGGTGCAGCTCATAGAGCTTGTGAATATAACGGATGTACATTTCTTCTTTATTCAACTCGGTTTTGTAGAAGTTCTGAAAAGAACAGGACAATGTGACCAGAACATGCTTTTATTTTATATTTTATTTATAACACATAAAACAGTAAAAAAAAATTGTTAAATGTGTTATATTTTATATCCAAAACTAACCACAAGGTTGACTGTACATCCCATTGTTTTCCCATCAACCTCACCTATCTTCATGCAGTCCCTGTGTAGAGATGTTGAAGAGTACAGTATCTCTGAGCCTCATGCATGGAACATGAGTGTGTTTGTACTGTATACTGTATGGATGTGAGTGTGTCCGCTTTACCTGTAATCTAGTAATCTCTCCATTAGCCGTGTGACGGTAGCGATGTGGGAAACGCCACTTTCTCTCCAGGTCTCTCTCTCAATCTTCTTCAGGAGACTAAATCAGATATATTAGAAGAACTAATTAAAACAACAATACAAACTTAAAGTCAAATTTTAATTAAATTACCTGATCACCCTTTTATTTTGTTACACCCAGCTGTACAGTATATAGTACATGGTATTTAATGAGGGTCTTACCTCGGATACGGACCAAACAGTGGAATTCTAATGCAGAAAAATAGAAAAACAATTTCAAATATTTTATTATATTTTTAAAAATTGAATATATACTTTGAAGTATTTCATAGTTTGTAATATTTAACACTTATATAATATAAGTAATATTTTTATTTATATACTACTTCTCAAACTTTGGGGCCATAAGATGTTTTTGAAAAAAGTGTCTTTCACATCAAGGCTGCATTTATTTTAAAATTAAATTTTTTTCCTGTAATTTTCAGCATCATCACTCCAGTCTTCAGTGTCACATGATCCTTCAGAAATCATTCTAATAGGCTGATTTAGTGCTCTAGAAATATTTCTTATTATTATCAATGTTGAAACCATCTGTGCTGCATAAAATTGTTGTGGAAACCATGATGTATTTTTCAGGATTCTTTGATAAATAAAAGGTTTTTTTTTTTTTTTTTTTTTTTTTTTTTTAACATTTATTTGAAACAGAAATGTTTTTTAACATTGTTTTTACTGCCAGTTTTTATCAATTTAATGCATCCTTGCTGACAAAAAGTACATAAAGTAAATAAAAATAAACTTACCTAAAACTTTTGAACAATAGCAGAGACTTTTATATTTCATCATTTATAGCACATAAAGTTTGATATTTATATAAATCCCTATAAATATAATTATAATTTAAATTTCTAATTGCAGCTACAAAACATCATGATTTAGGAAAGAATTAAAACTCACATGTTGTTAAAGAGCTCTCTGTATGTCTCATCTCCTTTTCCCTCTGACATCAGGCCATCCAGTTTGTCTATTAGTTTGGCCTCCACCTTTAAAAAAACAAAATGCCAAAAAAATGCAATCCTCAAAATGTCAGTTTTCATTAAAGCATGTTTTTAAATCCACTTACAGTATGATGTTAGTCAAGGTTTCCTGCACCAAAAACATCATCATGTATCATATATGTGACCCTGGACCACAAAACCAGTCTTAAGTCGCTGGGGTGTATTTGCAGCAATAGCCAAAAATACATTGTATGTGCCAAAATTATTGATTTTTCTTTTATGCCGAAACTCATTAGGACATTAAGTAAAGATCATGTTCCATGAAGATATTTGGTAAATTTCCTACCATAAATATATCAATAATTATTTTTTGAGTAGTAATATGCATTGCTCAGAACTTCATTTGGACAACTTTAAAGGCGATTTTTTCAATATTTTAGATTTTGTTTTGCACCCTCAGATTCCAGATTTTCAAATAGTTATATCTCAACCAAATATTGTCCTATCATAACAAACCATACATCAATGGAAAGCTTATTTATTCAGATGATGTGAATTTTGAAAAATTCACCTTTATGACTGGTTTTGTGGTCCAGGGTCACATATTTGTATTTTTTTTATCATTATTTTTGAGGGATTTCTGCAAGACGGCAGAAAATAAATTATATATCCATTGTTAAATTTGCATGAGCAGCTCAAAATCTTGCTGACAATCCTTTTCAAATTTTGATTCCATTCCAAAGCGACACGATCTTGGTAAACAAGCTCAATTTCCTCTCATCCACAGCGTTTTACTCTGACGCCCGCACATAATTTACTGTGACATGAACATCATCAAGCTGCTCTCGCGCGTTCAGACATGTTTATGTCACTGTGATTTCAGCACCTGTTTGAAGTTGCCGCTCCGTTGCTGTTCGCAGTCCATCATATCGTGGAAAATGGGGATGAGGACGTTCCTCAGGTCCATCTGTGGTACCAGAGTCACCTCCATGAACGGACCAATCAGGGTGGGAATGAGATTTAACTTATAGTCACCTGAGAGACAAAACCATACATTGCTTTTATTTGCACTGGTCATGTGACTCCATAAGTGCTCAATGCAGAATTGTGAAAGAGGACCAACCCAAATGCTGCCACATGCTGAAAATCTCACAGCCAATCATCACTCTCATGTCACCGTACCTTTAAAAACATAAAAAAAAAATCATATCACATCTGGATTTTGTGGTAATTGCAACGGTTTTCCCATGATGCAACTTGCTAATGGCTCACGATGTAAAAGTACTACATAATCAAGTATACAGTAAATCACTAAACCTGCTGCTACTAATAGCATCTCATTACGCCGAATGTGTTATTTTACATCGTGAAATCTTTCAATCTCATTCCCAGGAGGATTCTGATCATACAAAGGAAAAGAACAGGAAGGGCTCTCACTTCTCCAGGACTTTTTTCCTCTTGGAGGGCGGGAACATTTCCAGTTGGAGGCAGGGCAGGTTGATGAATAATATACAGAGATAAAAATAGGACTCCCATACCTACAGATAAAAAGAGAGCTAATTAAGATGCTGACGATGATTATCTGCACTGCAGGCACACGTTTAACATGTTCCCAGGATGCTCTAGGAGATACAGAAAAAAAAAAAAGACATTTCTCCTATGCAGTCATTTTGTTTTGTTTTTTTCATATGGCATACTGTAAATAAAAATATGCAAGGAAATATTTCTACTTCATCTGACCCGTAACTTTTTTTTCCTAGTGTAATCTACTGTATTCAAGTTGATTCTGCCATATTAAATAACATTATATTAAAGTATATTATATTATATATATTATTTACAGGTTAAGTGATGAAACATTTTTATAGTTTAGAGTAAATGGTTTTTAGACTTTCTGCATTTAGATTTTCTACATACTCCGTGTACTAAAGACATCTGAATATATTAGCATATTTAATGAACTAGTAAAAGTGACGGAAAGTTATTAGTGAATTTCATGCAGTACATGCTAATTTTTCTCTGGTATTTTAGTACATTAGAGAGCTGAAAATAAATTAATAATCTGTAGTATTTAAACATCTGCATTTTATTTATTTATATAAAAGTTGAGAATGAAGATTATGTGCAGATGTTTCACAAACTGGTTTTGATGTTAGCCACAGCCTGGTCGTGGGTTCAATTCACAAATGTTTTTTAAAAGAAGACAGGGGTGCATTTATTTGATCAAAAATATAATAAAAATAGTAAAATGGTGAAATACTGTTATTACTTTAAATATTTCATCTAATATGCTGATTTGCTGCTCAAGACACATTTCAATGTTGTATTATAATTTTGTCAAAAACGTTGAGCCTGATGAAGACCTGAGGGTCGAAACGTTGCTGTTAATAAATTCATTTGGAGCAGCTATTTTCAGTGTGCGGACTTCTCTCCTTTTTCTTTGTATTATAATTTTGTGACTTCTTTTCAGGAATCTCTGATGAATAGAAATTTCAAAAGAACAGCATTCATTTGAAATCGAAATCTCTCATTACATTATAAATGTGTTTCACTTTTGATCAGTTTAATGAGTAAAAAAAATATATATTTTTTTTAATATATTTTTATATATTTGCGGGGTTTTTTTAATCAATATTTTTAAGAGCTTTCTGCAAGACAACTGAAAAAGCCAGACTTGCATTTAGAAAATAAATGACATATCCATTGCAGTTCAATTTTACATTTGCATGAGTAGTTCAAAATCTTATAAATGTCTTTCACTTTTGATCAGTTTAATAAATAAAAACCAGTAGTGAATGTAAAATCTCTTTACCTTGAAGTCAAATTTCTCATTAAGGAAGTTGTTGCGCAGGGTATCGGAGAGATATAAGATGGTGGTTATGATGACACTAAACACAAACAAACAGAAACGTCAAGCAATGAAACATTTCTATGGCTGAATGAGATTATATATGAACCATTTCAGGTTATGTTTTCCGCACTTACTTATTAGCGACCAGTCTCATGACAGTCCAGTCTTTGGGGAACATATCCGGTCGGATAAGTATTCTGAAGACAGTGAATAATTGCAGGAGAAAACTCTGGAAAACCAGATTGTAAAGTTAGACTACAGCAATCACTATTATTAAAAAGCTGGTTAAACAGTCTCACTGCACTCTGGTAAGGTTTACAACATAATTTTACCGTTAGTTCATCTTTAGTGGGAAATCTGCTGAGAAGCTGTTGGTATTCTTTATCTTTCAACTGCCGCAGCAATGTGAGCAAACAGGCAACAAATTCACCCTGAAACACACACATCTCATTTGTTATTCGATTTACTGAAATACTTTCCCTGAAGTAAAAATCAAAGGTCGTCAGAAAAAGTCACACGCACTGTAACATCCTGGTACTGCAGCCGCAGTGAGGTGGCGGCAGGCTGAGGCCGGTTGGTCACTTCCAGTACAGTTCTGAGTAACACTCCAGACAGACTCTCCATGACCAGATTCACCTCCTCAGACACACCACACTCCTACAGAGACATAAACTTTATTTAATTTTTAATAATGGATAAATACATTAACATCTTTTTTAAATATTCCATATATTTTAAATATGTGTTGATCAAATGAAATGACATTTAAATCACATATGTGACCCTGGGCCGCAAAACTTATTGTCTTGTTTTCAGAAAAAAATAGTCAAAAGTAAGTGAATTTTTGCTTGAAACAAGCAAAATAATCTGCCAATGGGGTAAAAAAAAAAAATCTTATGTCAAACAGAAAACAAGATAATTTTTCTTACCCCATTGGCAGATTATTTTGCTTGTTTCAAGCAAAAATTCACTTACTTTTGACAATTTTTTCTGAAAACAAGACAATAATTTTTACTTGTCTAGAAAATCTTTCTTGATTTAAGAATTTTTAGATATTTGGGCTGGAAACAAGACAAAAAATCTAAGTGAGAAAAGCATTTTTTGCAGTGAAGTTGTTGGTGATTTTACAGACACGTCTTTTAGGCTTAATTTTCACAGCTTTTATGATTTGTCTGTCATCAACTACTGTTGTTTTCTCAGCCGATCAGGTCGTTGTTGGTCGCTGGTGGTTTTCAAACTCTTGATTTCTCCATGCCCTTTGTTTTTGCTATAGCTCTACCTGACTTCCTCTTTTCTTTTAGCATCCAAATTGCTTGCTTTTCTCTCAAAGTCAGCTCCCTCATCTTGTGTGTGTTATCATCGAATGCAAGATTCAGAATACAGAAGTAATGGATATAACTGATACGACACATTCCCTGCTTTTAATATCTGAAGAATTAATGCAACAGGACACAGCTGATCACTTAGAAAGACCCGTGAGGCAACTGTTACAATACTTATGCTCACATCAGATAGAGGGATGAAACTCTAAAAGTGCTGAACTTCTTAGCTGGTAAAACATCTGTGTGTTGAATCACCCAATAATAAAATGTGACATTCTGTAGTTTTGTCTCATATTCATCTTTTAATCATATTTGTAAATGTCTTGACTCCGCAGCCAACAGAGCAATTTTGTCTTTACTGTTCCAATACTTTTGGAGGGCACTGTATGTATATATATATATATATATATATATATATATATATATATATATATATATATCAGCAACTAAAATAGGTACCAAATCATACAAGCAATTCTAATCAGAAAAAATAAATTAATAAAAAAGGACAAGAGCAACAAACTAACCAATAAATAGAACAAAAGAAGAAACTTTTGCAGAGAATAAAGTAAACAGTGTGAAAAGGTCTCCAGCAGCAGAGTTTTAGTGTAAGACTGACCGTGGCAGGTGTGTTGACCATCAGCATGCTGGTGAGGATATTGGCACACAGCACCAGCTCCCTCTGCTCCTGCAGGTGTGTGTGCAGCAGACGCAGCACTACAGGTAACAGCACACACCTCGACTCTGACAACACACAACACACACACATAAAAGAATCAAGTAGCATCTAACCCTATTAAGCCTACTGTATCGTATTTGATACGCAAATCTCTAAGGCCTTTAAATAATCAACATTATCAAAACATTGCTGAAAAACTACAGAGATTTGATCATAAAACTAAACATTTAAATACTATCTTACTAATAAATATTATTGAGAGAATTTACTTTTTGGCCTTATAAATATATTTAACTGCTTTGCTCAGTTTAGACCACTGAATAAAGAATATCAAACTATATGAGCCATAAAAGCCTGATGTACCTATGATTCGAAACAGATTTTTTTAGGCACGTCAAAGACTGACACGGAAGAGAAGAAATTCTCGTAACTTCATAAAATTACAGTTGCACCACATGGACTATTTTAACGATGTCCTTACTACCTTTCTGGGCCTTGAATGAATCAGTTGCATTGTTGTCTATGCAGGGCCAGAAAGCTCACGTATTTCATCAAAAATTTCATCATTTGTGTTCCGAAGATGAACGAAGGTCTTATGGGTTTGGAACGACATGAGGGCGAGTAATTAATGACAGAATTTTCATTTTTGGGTGAATTGTCCCTTTAAACTGCACAGACACAGTGTATGCTAGCATTGAGATGGCCTCTAATAAACCTAGACTTGATTTACGTTAATTACGTTTCTAGCAACACTTATTCATTTTAAACTACTTTTCAAAACAGAAAACTGAGTGAGATCGTTTACCTGGGTTGACGTAAAGTGGACTCTCCACGGTCTTGGCCATGCACTGCAGTTTGACGGCCTGTAGAGGGCAGTCCGTGTGCGTGAGGGCAGGCAGGCTGCTCAGCGTGTCGCAGGCCAGATTTGCCACCTCTCTCATGCTGAAGATCTTTAGCAGCTCGCAGCACACAGTCGGGAACGATCTCAGGAACACGGCCTGCGAAAATGCCAATAAACAAGTTATTTAAATACAAAAAAGCCTCATTAGTTGGTACCCAAGAGATAAAGTTTAATACTACGTGTAACATGCTGCAGTATGTGTGTGTTTTGCTGCATTTGTGTCACTGTAATGTCGCTATCATCTTCCTCCAAATGCGTTTTCACATTGATTTAGTGAGAAAATATTCCTCTGGCACGGTAGGGGATGTCAAACAACAGATGTAAGCAAAGGCACTCGCGCACACACAAATATCGCAGTGACACAAATCTGGCACAGCTCCAGTCGCCTGCATGTGCTTCGGATTATGCCGCGGTGTCCAAAGACGCTTTGTTTTCTTGGCCGTGTTAATTGAAATCTGCTCTCCTGCTGGGCTGCCATAACAAGAACAGGCCTGTGTGAGAGTTCAGTGCGAGCGAATGTGTGAATGTGTGCGCACCGAAAGCAATCTCAGAGAGAACGGGAGCGGGTCTCTCTGCCCGTCGGACACACATGGCTCAGCTGACTTGGAGCTCGGCGGGTCGTGACGGTGTGTGGTGGGCTTTTAGCGCGCTCAGCGTGCATCTCTGTTTGTGTATATCAAGACTGGCTTAACTCTCCCTGGGCTGACTGAGCTTTGAACACTGATATGCTAGCAGAACAAATCTGGGTGGGGCTGAAAAAGAAGTACTGTGCTCAATAAACACTGCTAACTTGTGTTTTCCAAGTTAATGTATTTGTTTCACTATAACTGAGTGGCAGATTTCTGGAAATGTTCTCACAAATACAGTAAAACTAGACTGGTGGGAACAGAACAGATTAGTAAAATGGTTCCAATATGGGTAAAATAATGTCTCAATCCAATTTCCTTACACATCTTAAATTCAAATCCAAGTGTAGTTTACATACATAGGGCTAAATTAGTGCAATCATAGACAAACTGAAAATCTGGAGGTGTGTATCCATAGACAATAGTGTTTCAAATACATACTCAGATGTCACCAACAGCAGATCAAGGTTCGAATCCAGACCCAAGTTTGGGTCCATTCGAAATGATTAATAATTTTTATGCAAAAGATTTTTAAAATAACAACTAACAATTGCAAATAATGATTTCTATTGGTCCAATTACAAAATTTCACTGACTAATAATGCTAAAATAAGAAACACCTTTTAGTAATCTAATCTGTTTTTCTGTTTTTAATGTCATCTGTTTTCAATGGGAAAAATCTATTATTATTTATTTTATATTCTACATTTCCTTCCTAAAAATATTATTTATTGTTATTAGCTTTATTGAATAAGTATTTAAATTTACTTTTAGTATTATAAGGTATTATGGCTTTAAACTTCAAAATTCACTATCAACATTTCTGGTTTTCTTTTTAAATAAAACATGAAAAAAATTATATATATATATATATATATATATATATATATATATATATATATATATATATATATATATATATATATATATATATATATATATATATATATATATATATATATATATATATATATATATATATTATATATTTTTTTTTGTTTGTTTTTATACAGCCATACAACAATTCTGACTCTTGAAGCAGTATATACTTCAAAGGTTTGGAAAGAAATTAAACCTTTTATTCAGCAAGGATGCATTAAATTGATTAAATGACAGTAAGCACTTTTATATTGTTATATATATAAAAAACTAATTCAAATGCTGTTCTTTTGAACTTCAAGGACCACGTGACACTGAAGACTGGAGCAACAGCTGCTGAAAATTTAACTTTGCATAATAGAAATAAAATACATATTAAAACGTATTCAAAACTTTTATATTGTAACAATATTTCACAATATAACTGTTTTTAGTGTATTTCTGATTAAATAAATGCAGCTTTGGTGAGAACAAGAGACTTACGAACCCCAAACTTTTGAACAGCAGTGTAAGATATGATTATTTGGATCTTAGCTGAGGGCAGGGGGTTGACCACTTTAGGTTGTGCTGGTGTAGTATGCTCAAGTGCTAGAATATTAGCTTACTACATTCTTACAAAAGAAGTGCATGCTTTCTCATCACTCAGTACAGTACAAATTTTTTAATCTACAGGCTTGTGTGTGTGTATGTCTCACCTGTGTATGTGTGATGGGGCTGATGCCTTTACTCTCATGTGACAGGAACAGGTGGATGGATTTGAAGAGTTCGTGAACAGAGCAGCGAAATTCCTCCTCGTTCTGGCCTCCAGTGGCCGCCGCGTACAGACGCCGTGACTGTACAATGTACTTAAACAAGTACTCAGATGCCTGCAAGCATATGAAATCAAACAACTGTTACTGAAATAAACATATAATGCAAAACATAATGCAATGCAATACGATGATGACAGAGATGTTTCTCAAAACCTGACACTGGAATTTTATCATGATTTTTAAAAACAGAGTATGGATAACCAAGTAAATGTAAGTTGCAATAAAAATATTAAATATTCATCAGTCCAGTAAATATTCATCTTGAAATATTAATAACAATATAAAAATTACTCTTATGCTTATGAAAATCAGTATGGACATTTTTACAATTATACTAAAAGGCATTGTACTTGCTAAAAAAAATATAAACTATCAATCAGACGACAGAAGACGTAGTAGAGACAACACATTTTTCAGCAAAGTTTTGAACATGTTGAAAATGTACAGGCCTTTTTTATTTAACATACTGAATATACTGGGATGCATAAACTGTTTACTTACTATTTTTTATTTTTAAATAAATAAATTGGAAGGAAGGAAGGAAGGTCAAACCTGGAGACATTGTGTTAAGTGCATTTTCATTCTTTTTTTAAAAGATTTCAATTAGAAAGAGCAAAAACACCAAAAGATGAATGGCACACATTGTGCCCAAAGAGGTTTGAAGGGTTCAAGGTAAGAAAGTGGGAATGGCTTTTAAATAACACCTTTGAAGGGTGTAAATGAGCGTGGATGCATTTGGAGAATGAGCCTGGTGGTCCCATGGCAGGTCATGAAAGCAAAACGGGCGAATGAACAAAAGAAAAGACCGAATGTTTGTAGCTTAATTGCATGATGGGTAAGAAAATAACTTCTGTGGGTGAGAGAGGCTGGAGCGGTAGAACAGTTGCATCAAGGGTATTCATAGCTGCTGGGGAGGAAGCTCAGAAGATCAGCAGGGGGTGAGGGTTAACCCCAACATGATGGGCTGACAGAGAGAGATTGGGTGCATATGTTTCCTTATAGATTTGCATATATACTGCAACCTACATCTTCTCACCTTCAAAACCTGCTGGATCTGTTCCTGGTGCTCGGCATCAATGATACGATCCACATACCACTTTAACACACGGATCAGATCCCTGCAGACACAAGCCATGAATATGAGACATCAAGGGCAATGTTTGTTTAATGCTATGTATTTATGTGTGAATACTGTACGTTTCTGTTTGTCCTGGAGGGAAAATATATCATATCACAAATTATTCATAGGCAGCAGTGCTCAAGATTTTATGGATCACCTAAAATGGTAAAAGAAAAATCTTTGCATGCTCATGTTACACTATTCGGTACCTTTATGTTTTTTTTTGTTTTATTTTTCACTAGTTTATATTTTAGTTATTCATTTAGTTTTAATGGAGAATAAAGGTTTATACTTCTGTTCAAAGAGTTGATTTTTTATGTTTTTATTGGTATATGTGATTAATTGTCATTTAATTTGATGATCTGATATATTTACATTAAATGACATAAAACTCAATTCAAAATTGAAATAAATTGACAGACCTAGGAAAAGTATTATTTTGAATAAATATACATTGTCGTTCAAAAGTTTGAGGTCTGAAGACTTTGTAATGTTTTAGATAGTAGTCTCTTATGTTCAATAAAAACTGTATTAAATATACAGTAAAAACAGAAATTTTGTGAAATATTATTATAACTTATGTTAATATGTTAAAATGTAATTTATTCCTGTGATGGAAAAGCCGAATTTTCAGCATCATTACTCCAGTCTTCAGTGGCACATGATCCTTCTGAAATATTATTTTAATATGCGGATCTGTTGCTCAAGAAACATTTGTTAATTTTATCAGTTGAAAACAGTTGTGCAACTTAATATTTTTGTGGAATCCGTGATAAAAAACTTTTTCAAGAGTCTTTAATGAACAGAAAGTTCAGTATAATAATAACGGTATTTATTTGAAATGAAAATGTTTTTGGACATTTTAAATGTCTTTACTGTCACTATTGATCGAAGTATTAAAAATATTACAGACCCCCAAACTTTTGAATGGTATAGTGTATTTTGTTTGATATTGTTAGTACAGTTTTGTTTTGACAATACATTTTTTTACACTGCTAGTTTTTGTCCTCACAATATTATTATTGCATTCAGAATTAACAATAATATCCTTGATATTAGTTGTTCAGTGCCCAAATTTAAAGCTATTCCTAATATTGGATTTCTATATATGGATGTTATTCCAGGATGACCCAGGAATATGTCCTACTCAAGTATATGAAGTAAATCTGACACATGCGTTACAGTGTATCTTATGTAATATATTTGCTCATGCTGTTAACAGGTTTTGTAAGGTTTTGAAACTGATCACCAGAATCAGAGGGTGCTGGCAGATTGAATGTTTTTACAAGATCAATAACTGTCCCCTTTATCCCATAAGGGAACTTAAACACTCAGGCGATGAAACATCTGAGATGTTAAGTGATGGTGATAATGAATCAATGGTGTTAGAGTACACAGGTCTTCATGAATACTTGATGCAGCCGCCAGAACACTTTGTAAACAGACTCTGAACGTTCTGGGTTAATGGTCTCTGTTGTCAGTCAAAACT
Source organism: Barbus barbus (assembly GCF_936440315.1). Classification (NCBI taxonomy): domain Eukaryota; kingdom Metazoa; phylum Chordata; class Actinopteri; order Cypriniformes; family Cyprinidae; genus Barbus; species Barbus barbus. The sequence continues at coordinate 11,349,758 of NC_136726.1, read as the reverse complement.
CATTCAAATAGTTTAAAACATCCTTAGGGTCCAATCCATCAAGATCTGTGTCAGAAGGACTGTGCTTCTGTGGATGGTGTGTACAGTAGGTCAAAATCTTGGAAAAACCTGAGAAAAAGATTGAGGCTAGTTTGCTTTTGGTTAAACTTTTGTTTTTTTGCTGCATTGCTTAATTTATAAAAAGTGAGATATTGTGATTAATAACAAATGAAAAATAATTGGGGGAAAACTGGGTCTTTTATGAGGCTCTTGTTGATTTTGGAAGCCCAGGAGAGTAATTTGGCCATAAGGAGGAAAATGTTAACATTCCCAGCATGGGATTGCAATTAATGTTAACCACGGCGTACGTAATACCAGCTCTCATTCCCCCAAAACATTTCATTTAAAATCCAATTAGATCTTAATTAATCACACTGTAGCACCTCACTAATTTTAAAATATGTTGTGATTGTGTTAAAATCAACTGCCTTGAAAATAGTCCAAAAATATTGACCAAGAACTGTACCTTTTTATATTATTTATCCTATTTATATTTACAAAGATCTGACTGTTAATTTGAATATGTTGGTTGAACTACACAGCCCTCAATTCATTTTGTTCTGTTCAGTTCAGTTGTGTTTTGTTTTGTTCAGAATAAAGTTCAGTTCAGTTTTTCTGTTTGATTCAGTTAATCTTGGTTCATGTAGATTCCATTCAAACCGATTAAGTTAAGCTTGGTTCAGTTCAGTTTGTTTCTGTTTAGCTCAGTTTGTTGTTCTGTCAATTCAATTTTTTTTGATTAAATTGAGCTTTGTTCAGCTAGAAACAACTCAATTTGATTTCAGTTTTGTCTGTTTAGCTTGGTTAAAATCAGTTCAACTCATTTTTGTTTAGTTCAGTGAGTTCTGTTCAGTTACATTTGATTCAACTGTGTCCTGTTTCCAGATTCAATGTGATTCAAAAAGGTTTAGTTTAGTTTTTTTCTGTTCTGTTCAGGTTGAAATTTGATTTAATTTTCTTTAATTCAGCTTTGTTCAGATAGAACCAATTAATTTGGTTATGTTCAGCTTATTTCAGTTCAGTTACAGTACATATGTTGTGTTCCATCAATTCAAATCTGTTCAGTTAGAAACTATTCACTTTTTTCACCTAGATTGTACCATAACTTACTTAATACAGACCTCGTATTTCACACTACTTAAATAGTGTTGCAAATGTGATTACTAATATGTGACTTTAATTGTTTATTCACTAGTGATAACAGCAGTAAATAATCTGACACCATCATCAACTACATTTACTGCAGAGATTTTAGGAATACTGACACACAGATTGAACCCAGCGGCTCAGTTTTTTCACTACCCTGAGAAAAACAGCCTCTTATCACCACAGTATCCATCCTGACTGCAGATTAACCTTAGTGTGTCTTTGAGCATGCTGGGAGAAAAACAGCTCTGTGTGAAGATGTGTGTGTGTGAATGGTTACAAAGCAAATAACATTAAATGAAAATAGGCTGTGAAAAAAACACTGTCTGAAATCCATAGGGAACATATCAACCGGGATTTTCTTGGCTCTTTTGAAACACAATAGTTTGAAATAATATGTAAACATACTCTTGACACACACAATGCAAAATAATAAAATAAAATAAAACAAAATAAACTAAAATAATAAAAAAAAAAAAAATTTTTTTTTTGAATTTAGGCATCACAACAAAACAAAACAAAAAATAAATAAAAATAAAATACAGACGAAAAAGAGAAAGAAGGAGTGAGAATAGAGACCGAGACAGACCAAGACATGGTGAGACAGAAACACGGGACATCATTAAGGGACTGGGTGATGGGAACAGCACGAGAGTGAGTACTTTGCAAGCCACCCACATCCACCTCAACACTGACATGATGCTCCACACCGTTACAGAAGAGAAACCACATCACTGCCCACACACACAACAACACAACCACACACCTCATTACTGACAGACTGCACGGCCAGAACACCGCACACACACACACACACAGAACATAGCCAAACATGACAGGGAAAGAGAGACAGAAAGCAGAAGGTTCAGAAGAAAAAGAGAGAAAGAAAGACAAAGAACAACAAAAAGTCAAAAGAGGACTTTTCAGGAGCATCGACCTATGAATTCTACTTGAGATCTAAAAAACTATTTGACAACACGCATTACCTTCCTGACCACACATCTAGTGCAAAAACTGCATTGTCAGTAAAATGAAACAGGTTATGACAGATGAAAGCAAGACTACGCTGTGTTTTGCATCTCTCTCTGCGCTGACAGGACCTGGAGACTCAAAGAAACTCCACGGGTTACAGTATACAACGCCTGGAGCTCAACATAAAACACCTTTTATCTTTCTACGATACCAAACACAACTCTCCCAAAAGCATGACATGCAATTTCAGGTGAACACCAGAGAAGTTCTAGGATTTTTGGAGTGTTTCGAAACTCATACAATTCTCTGATGCATCATTTCTGCGAAGCACGTTTACTAGGGGTGGGAATTGCTAGATCTCCCGATTCTATACTGCGATATTTAGTCGCTTTGATTTCACATTGTACAAGCATTTGAATTTTCTTCATTTTTTTAAATAAAATTCAAACTACTTTTAAAGGGATAGTTCACACAAAAATGAAAATTCTGTCATTAATTACTCACCCTCATGTCGTTCTAAACCTGTAAGACCTTCGTTCATCTTCGGAACACAAATTAAGATATTTTTGATGAATTCTGAGAGCTCTCTGACCCTCCAATAGACAGCAATGTAATTACCACGATCAACGTCCAGAAACGTAGTAAGGACATTGTTAAAATAATTCATGTGACATCAGGGGTTCAACTGTAATTTTACGAAGCTACAAGATTACTTTTTGAAATATAAACAAAAATGACTTTATTCAACAATTCGTCTCCTCCGCGTCACCCTGGCGCCATTTTGGAGAGTATCACATACATAAACAATGTATGCTGTTCTGTGTCAGCAGCGCCACACAGAAGTCCTTTCTATGTTTCTGGACCTTGATCGTGGTAATTACATTGCTGTCTATAGGAGGGTCAGAGAGCTCTCAGAATTCATCAAAAATATCTTAATTTGTCTTCTGAAGATGAACGGAGGTCTTACGAATTTGGAACAACATGAGGGTGAATAATTAATGGCAGAATTTTGGGTGAACTATCCCTTTAATTTGACACAGCATTTTAAAATCATGCGCTCATATGTGAGACACCACAAAAGACATAACAACAGTGAACTGCTGCAGAAAGTTTTTTTAATCAGTGACAATTTAAAACCATTTGTCTTATAAATCGTGATTTGTAACCCCTAGTGTTTACCTGTAGGAAAGGGCACCAGCAAAGTGGTTCTCGATGTAGTTGTCCATTACAAGTTTGAAGAGCTGGAATTTGCTGTCCTGCAGCAAATTTATAACATGCACCTGAGGAGAAAATGAAAACCATCACTTCAATAAAGCTGTAAGCATATCAGTAGCAATATTATTAACATAATTTAAGCTAAATAAGTCCCTTTGGCTTTGGCAGAATTTATTTTGCATTACTGACCAGCAGAATCAAGAAAAGCCTAGCTTTTTAAATCAGTATAAGTTAACCAATCTCTGGTGAGTCAACCCATTGGTCAATCAGCTGGCATCACATCAAGCATTGAGACCATTGAAACAAACACTGGTGAATCAACTGTTCAATGAACCTTTTAAGGTGCCATTTCCATGATGAATTTAAGTTATTTTATGCGAAAAGGAGGAGGCCGTGGAAAGATATGACACATAAAAATAGCACAGCTGTCTATGTTGGAAATCGGTTTGCCCAAGACAACAATTGTTTTTAACAGACTGAAGAATGCAGCAACTGACCAGTCAGAATCAGGTGTTCCAGAGAACCGTGTAAAAAGTAAAGTTACTGTACAAAACACTTCCCACGCAGCCCTAAAAAACGCTCAATCATGCATTTATTTAAAATCTGCTTTCTGATCTAGAAGTACTTTGTTCTGCCTGAAATAAAGAGGATGTGAGGACAGGAGTTGGATTATAGCAAGAGAAGTCCAAGATGGATTTTATGAGTTGCCATATTTGGCATGTAACCGTGGAAACACAGTGCAGGAAAGATGAGGAAAGCATCTTGTACTCATTAACGGCAAGAAACCGTCTCCTTGCGGAAGAGATGGGTGAATTTATACGATTTCGCAGTCAAAATATGTAGAGTATCTGTGGAAACTAGAAACTTGAGAGCATTGCAGTGCCTACATTTCATACATTCACATTCATAAAGTTTGAACAGGGCATCACTCACCAGGCAGTCAAACACTTTTAGTCCGTACCGCTGGGGACTCTCATCTAAAATCCCAAACAAGGTGTCCAGTGTGTCCTGTAAAAACTATACAGAGGCAATCAATTGTTACAGAGACAAAAAAAAGTTTTTTGGGGAAATATTCAATGCTATTTCAGCAGTTTCAGCTGTAAAAGCAAGTTGCTGTATGTGGCTTATACCTTAACAATTTCAGTGCCATCAATGTCCTTCAGTTTGGAGAGGCAGTCAATGATTCTGTCCGGATGGACTCTCCATTTCAGCAGGTCCAACATGTCACCTGAAAACAATATAAGAAACATGCACTTTTGAATAGAAACTATTTAAATTGTGTTATTGATAAAGTGGCTGAATCAGTCTTTTGGCAGATCCATTCAATCCACTGGCAGAATAAACAATAATGAATCAACCACTAGTAAAATAACAACTAACAAATCAAATGCTGGCAAATCAACCATTTTTATATCAGTAGTTTCCGAATAAACCATTAAAGCATGAACAATTACCAAATCAGCTGTCTGCAAATAAAATGCTGATGAATCCGTTGTTGACAAATCAATCGCTGATTAATCCAACACTGGCAATTCAACTGCTGGTGAATCAAATGTTGCTGAATCAATCACTGGAGAATCGACTAGGTGAATCAACCATCATCACTGATTAATCAATTTTTGGTGAATCCACTGGTACCAAATCAACAAATGGTGAATCAACTGTTTGTGAATCAACCATCATCAATGGTGAATTAACTATTGGGCGAATCCACCGGTAACAAATTGATGATTGGCAAATCAACTGTAGGTGAATCAATCATCATCAATGTTGAATCAACTGTTGGGGAATCAATTGGTACTGGATAACGATTGGTAAATCAACTACTGCAGATCAATCAATTATCATCATTGGTGAATCAACATCTGGCAAATCAACTTTTGGCGAATCAGCTGGTATGAAATCAACCATTTGTGATTCAACTGTAGGTGAATCAACTGTTAGTAAATCAATCACTGTTGAATCCAATATCGGTGAATCAACCATCATCATTAGTCTATCTACCGCTGGTGAATCAACTGGTACTGAATCAATGACCAGCGAATCAACTACTGTAGGTGAATCAACTGTCAACACTAGTGAGTCAACCACTGGAAAATCAACCATTGGCAAATCAACTGTACGTTAATCAACCGTCTTCATATCAATCACCGGTGAACCTTTTAGGGGGGCCCTCCAAACACTGACATTAAATATGTGGCATAGATACATATGCAAGACTGACAAAGACAAAGACATTCAACTGAATACTTAAACTTACAACATGACAAAAGTGGCTTTGTCTATAGTTCATACATTTCACCGATATAGTTCAAAGATCAAGCTCAATATAAACAGCTAAACTTAAATAAGCCTGAAGTTTAAGACTGAGTATAGATGCAATATAAACTGAATCTAACTTGGTTCAGTTAAATAACAGCCAGATGGCCGTTGATATGTGTGCAGTTGGGCGAAGGCGCGGCAGAGCCATAGAGACACTGGGCGAAGCTCCAAGGTCAACAGAGGCAGGTGTGGACTCAACCCGCTGTGATCTCCGGTCCAAACGCAGACCTCTCTGTTTTCTGCCACTGTTACCATGACATTCACCTGCTGAAGGGCTCAGATCAATATATCACAATATCAAGGTCATGATGCAGACGGGGCCATATGGCACAGAGAGAAGGTATTTCTGAAATCACCGCTCTCTAACAGACATCAGACTGGATGGGATAGATCTGAGATCTTGACTGAGACATTCATTTCCATTTTTCATTGATTACAACTTGCTGGGAATATTTATTGTTTGTGTTTTGTGTTTCTTCTAGGGGTGGCCGATATACGTATACGTATTATATATATTATATATATATATATATATATATAATATAAAAAGATTAACTGCTAGAAATGTGTCAACTGGTAGAGATGTACGACTATCATCTCTATCGTGGTTACACGCTCACGTGACGTTGCCGTGCTACGCGGTCACGAAAAACATATCGTTTGCATGTGTTTTTGAGAATTGCGAAATCTAAACCGAAAATTCTGCATGCACTTTCCCGAAAACTGAAACCGGTTTGTTAAAATTGCTTTTGAATAATTATTTATTATTTTATTAGATAATATGAAATAATTTTGTTAAAAATTGTTTAAGTTAACTCAATAACTTTTATTTTACTAAATTTAAAAAAATACAAGCCATTTAAATAACACCACTTTTATTGAAAGCAAAACAATAAAATTGGACAGAAAATATATTAATAATAAATATTCAAATATATTAATAATATAATAGTCAAAATACTTTATTATTTTTATTCAGTACTATGCAACAGAATCAGATCTAACTGATTTTTTTTTCTGAAACCTTGAACGGTTAAGTACATACTTTTATGTGTCAAAATGCCCATATCTACAAGTATCCTCGTAAACACAGTAATTCACGTCTTAATTGAAAGCAAACAGCTGAGAAAGAAAGCACATATGTAACAGTATACTGGATCTGGGCAGCTCTTAAAGTGACAGCAGTATAATATTCCTGCTGTCTGTTATTCATGTTTTGTTTGTCCTATTGCTTGTAAATAGTTTCTTGTTCTTATTTTATCGCTGTTTACTTGTCTTCAGCGAGCTTGAGTTATTTTATTTTAAAATTAGGGTAGTATTAAGTTTTTTGTGTGATGATATAATATAAGATTTTGGTCATATCGCCCACCCCTAATTTCTTTTTGATGTGTTTACGCCAGATCAGGTTTAACTTAATCTCACATCTCAAATCCAGATAACGTAATTTAGCTTTTTGGCATATTGTAAGGAGGAACATCGTCTCACCATTCTGAGTGAGTTTAGTGGAGCAGAGAGACGACTGGATCCAGAAAGACTCTTTGCTGTTCTTTATTGTCTGGTTGTTGCCCGGCTGGAGGCTGGCTTTGGAAAATGGCAATTTGAGGTACCGAGCGGGATCCTGGAGATCAGCTGTCTCTTCACACTGTTGTGAGGGAGACAGTGAAGTTCACAGACCAAAAATGTCACGAACACACAACAGATACAAAGAAACCATGGATATCTTTTGTATTAAAAAAATCTATCTATCCATCTATGATTAACGGGTAAGTTTTTCCCATCACCAAACATTATTGTAGCAAGGATCCTATTCAGTAATTGCAAAGAGCTTTCTCCTTTGTTAATTCTGGTAAGACACAAAGTCTATATATATATATATATATATATATATATATATATATATATATATATATATATATATATATATATATATATATATATATATATATATATATATATATATATATATATAATAAGACGATTCATACAATTCATACAAACAGTCTGATACACAAAGAGACAGTACCTTGTGGACAATGAGCTCATGCGTCCCATCAGGCAATGGTCTCCCATCGTCCTGCATCAGAGGAACAATAGAGAAGCCGAAAAGCTTCTTCTCACCCTTTTCCTTTGCTGCATGAACAGAGGCAACAGTAGTTATGTGAAATGAGTCAATAATTGCAAAGTCTAAAATCTCCGAAGATGGAATAGCAAGTAGACGTAAAATAAATTTTCAAGAAAAAAAGTGCAAGCGTAGTGGAGTCTTACTGGAGCAGTGCCTGAGCTCGAAGCGTAAGTGTGTGCCGTGAAACATCTCCAGAGGGATGGGCAGTTTGATCTGTTCGGCCCAGCGAGGGCTGTTACTGTGATACAAGACAAAAGAGCGGTGCTCATCCACTCCTGGTTCCCCGGAGCCGCAACAAACCAGACCCTGAGAGAGAAATGGAAAACATGAAATTGACCCTAATTACATTTTTTATAAATATCGATAGTCGTTCTGTGAACCACTCAACAGTGTATGTTATTTTGAAGTAGTCATGAACCATAAATGATCAATGATTTTATAAATTTTGGATCCACTGAGCCAAAAGCTGAATAACAGAAATGCTATTTTTTAAGGCTTAAACTTCCCAAATAAATAAATAAACACATAATAATAATTACTTGGCAGGTAATTTGACATCACAGCCATGCAAAAGCATAGATTATTAATATTACTTGGATTATGCTCAAATATTTTACTGTTTTGATAAAGAAACTGTTAGTATTTAATTATTTACTGACATAAATGTAATGAAGTGACGCATGTAAACAAATGATAAGTATTTATTTCAAAACTGAATAATACAGAATTATTTTTAAATAACATTAATATATTATATTATTAGATTTTAGTATCATTGAGATATTATAATTCTTATTAATATTTAGAATTTCTATTTATTTGGATATTTTCAGTTCTCATTTTAATTTTAGTTTGACATTTTTATTAATTTGAATTTTTTTAAATGTCTGTCATTTTTATGAATTTTATTTCAGTTTAGTACATCAATTAAACAAAGAAAATTATATATATATTTTTTTATTAATTTGCCAAACTTTCAATTCAAGACAAGAGGAATAAAAAAAAGGAAGAGGACAAATTTGAACGCATATAACGTTAATAAACTAGATGAAAAAAAAAAAAACATCTGAAAACTGAAAGTGTGAGAGAAACAGCTATTAATTTAGACGCAACATGACATGGTAACATGAAACACGTGACATCCAATGACAGTTCTCACCTTCAGAAGTTGCCCATCACCTCCCAGCAGATAGACGGTGACTTCCACATTACGCGCCACGCTTTTTCCACCTTTCTCAAATTCACCCCTCTCAAGGGTCACATACAGGTCGTTCCTTATTTCACCTGCAGGAGGAAGATAACCATATCTCAGAAACCATTTTCCATCAACACAGCACTTCCAGTCGGCTATCGGGTGTTGAAATCAGCTTATCAGGAGAAGTAGCTGAAAATGGAGTCGATTTTTCTATTGTGTGCAGATACATTGATAACTGACCATGAATACCTTGTTTACAAGTGTTATTTCAAGACAATATTGTTGTATGTATTTTTTATATAACACACATTCCTTTATACATATATAAAGTCCGAGCAGGACAAGAAAACCGAGAATAAATTTCAGCTTAAACTGTCAAAGATCCTCAGAGATGTTAGAAACACCACAAAACATTTCTAATTACTCTGTCAACACATGTGGCTCAAAGGTGCCTCATCGCAACTGAGGGTGTGAAAGCAAATATCAAATAAAATGTGGGCGCACCAGTGCATTACGTGTAATGAAAGGACAGAATACAAGCCATTTTTTGTTACAGTCAAACAAAGGGAAAAAAACACATGAAAAAATCCCACTGATTTTGTTCTTTAGTCGTACATTATGTGACAGTGAGCAAAACAAGAACATCCTGTAAAACCAATCCTATTTTGAACAAAATTGACTGTGATATCTTTGTTAGATGTGTCTGTGTTAAATTATGATATGCTGTATATGACAATGTTATCTCTCAAAGTTCATGGTAACTCAATAAAACCAGTATTTTGCTCCTGTAAAGCCTGCATTTACTCTGCTAAGCAATTATTTAACTGCATAATGACATGATTAAACCATTACTACAAATGGCACAGAGCGGCCACATTACCATATGATATGATTGAATGACAAAAGATATCATAAAGCTACACATTTCATTTGCATAACATTGCAAAACATAAATTCAACAGTAATGTGATGAATAAAAGCAGCATTATGACAACAAAACACGATTATCCCACCTGGAATGATGATATCGGAGAAACCAAGCCTCTTAGTAATAGAGACGTTGCGGGTGAAAAGACGCATGTAATCCTTGCGAATCTGCTCCATATCCCCATGCAGGAGCTGGAGAGAGACATTAAGGCCTACAAAATAAACACAAATGCATTTCAATTAATCTTTGCGGTAAAATCTGACAGTGTTATTCCATATGTCAACAGATAACAACCATAAGTGTCTGCCAACAAAAACAGCTGGATTCCTCTAACTGTACTGTATGTAGAGAAAGTCCTAACAGAATATGTATCATTCGGTCTCACAATTCACTCACTAATGTGGCAATATATTGGGAAAAAAACTAATAAATTCCCATTCCTTCATTTGTCTAAACGACTTTCATCTCAAGTATAACCCTGCTGTACATCTGTTGAGGTACACAGCCTGCGGTTTAGACTGACATGAGAGAAACTGCGTAATCTCCTTCCTGCTTGATCGCCTTTTTTGACTCCCTCCGTTTTTTTATCTGGCCCTCTTCTTCAAGCTTAAGCCTCCAATGTCTTCCTCAGGACTCCTTCGTTTTGCAGGAAAACTGTCTCATACTTCACAAACAACAAACATTGCAGGTACATTTTTCAGTTTCGGGTTGCATAGATGAGGTTTGATGGGTTTATAAGATCTGAAAGCATCTATAAAGCCATGGCTTCATTATGGTTTCATAATATATTCAGAGTAAGCTGCCCACACGAGTGAAATCACCAGCAGTCCATTCATTTTGAAACCACTTGCGAGATGATGCACACCAAGATTACATAACTACTACTCCACCACCTCCACAAAACATGGCATCAACATCACAACACCATGCACTGAGAGACCCCTACTTCGTCTTTCATCTGTTTGCCTTTTTAAACCTAAAACAAACATTGTTGTTTCTTTATCCCTGTTCGTTTTTTAACCCAGCAACAAAATCAATAACAGTAATTTGGCTTTTATCCAAGTGATTAGCTTATAAGAGCTGGCGATTTGGCCATTAAAACATCTCGAGTGACAACAATGTCATGAAAAGGGTCAACTGCTCTCTGTGCACGAGATCGATATGGCGTTCTAGTGACTGATAAATAGCTACTAATGGTCACCAGTTAAAAAGACATTCATTTCGCGTAACTGAATTACTGCAGATGACTGGATGGCGTTTACAAGCTAATTGAGATCAGGGTTTTTTTTTATCTAGCTGAATGAATTACAGGTCTGTGTTTGTGGCTTCAGTTGTTCGTAATTCCTATCCCATTTATAGACATGTATAAGTAAACCATAGTATGGATTCTTCCAAAAAGAGTCTGTAGACCTAAGACTATAGACCAGACATAGATATAAATTGGTATAATGGCATATAATGGCACAAACAATAAAAGCCAAGCAAACCAAAAAACAAGCCAAGCCAAAAACAAAACAAATAAAACAACAAAACAAAGCCAAGCAGAGTGCAAAATAAAAAAAAAACTAAAAGAAAACAAAACCAAGCCAAAAAGCAAATAAAACAACAAATAGCCAAGCAATGCAAAACAAAAAAACAAATAAAACAACAAAACAAAGCCAAGCAAAGCAAAAAAACAAAAACAAAAGAAAGCCAAAATAAGCCAAAACAAAACAAAGCATTTGGCTCGTAAATAAAAAAATATTGTTACAAAGCAAAATTTTACAAAAAAACAAACAAAGCTAAAAACAAAACATAAATACAAAAATAATATAAAATATCATGTAAAAAATAGAATACTATATGAAAAGATTTCATAGAGGACAGTGTTTTTAATTTGGGCCAGTAAACAATCACCTAACAAACATTGCAGCGACCACATACTGTAGCATCATTGAATCATTGAATCAAAATGTCAAAATCCCTGGTAGCCCTTCGGGCAGATTTCTTCAGATTTTGGTAGCCCAAAATGAATTTAACTAGCCCGAATACAAAAAAAAAAAAAAGATCTTGGCTGAACTTCACTGTGGACAAAATCAGCATGACTGAAAACTTCAGTGATTGTATTTCTTCTTCAAATAGCAAATCAAGAGTGTGGGGCTGCAACAGATCACATATCTCATGGTTTGGATCATATTGTGGGTTTTGACTCACAGATTGGATCGGTTTTTGGATGACCAAAAACTAGTAACTTTGGATGACCAAAAACTAGTAACATAACTAAAAAGGTCAAACATTATTAAAGAAAAGTTAACCGTCAGTAATAAAAGAAGAACAAATAAACAAATGACCCCAAGCAAGGGATTTCATTTCACTATTCAAGATAGCTCATCAGGCATTTTGGTAGCCCGACTGGAAAACACAATAGCCCTGGGACGTTGGGCTAGCAATTTTACAAGCCCTGAGCAACTTGCTTGAAACATCTCAGAACACCTTAGCAACCGTATAGAAGTGCCCTGGCAACTAGCCACAACAGAACAGATGAGCACCGTTCACGTTTTCTTCAGAAAATGTATTAAAAAAAAAAGTCATTCTTGCGAGCTCATGTGGTGCACAGGAATTACACACTTCACCTTTAATCCACTGCAAGTAAGAGACACCACCACTTTTAAAATAAATGATAATAAGTAGCTATTAACATACATTCTATTAAGACAAATGCCCAACACTAAAATAAGCTTGGTGCAAAGGTCTTCTTGAAATGCTGGTCTTATTAAAGTGGCCATGACTCTTTGAGTCACGCAGACGTCATAAAAACAAAAGCGCCTGAATAACAGCTCTCCTCGCTCTCTCTGTTGAATTCACACTGGCGTATGCTTTGACTGCAGGCTTCTGCTGCTGCTCAGAACCTGTTGCTAGGAGAGACCCCGGCATTTCTCTGTAAAGAGTTCTACTATTTATATCTAAAGAGCATGAAGAAAAGAAATTCTGCAGCATGATTTGGTACAATTTGAATACTTCAATTAAATAAATCGCTTGGTTCAACATTTTCAGAAGAACACTGTTGCTATGACAGACAAAATGTTCTTTAAAGGGAAAGTTCACCCAAAAATGGAAATTATGTATTTTAGACTAAGTCTTTTGTTACAGACTAAGCCTTCTGTTCTTAAGTTGTCCAAAAACTGATTAAAATTTCTCCTTTTATAGACAGAAAGGTCATACTGGTTTGGAATGACATGACATTGTGTTCATACGTATAATTTTTTGTTGAACAAAGAAGACTTTAAGAAGACAAGCAAAATCAAATCTTACCTGTATTTGAGCCAATATGGCTGTATCGTGAGCTGACCTTCCTGATAATACTGTCATGGATTTGGTACCACTCACTTTCTGCATTACATCTGTAAACATAATGTGCCATAAGTTTGCTATATATTTCAACAAGTTATAGGCTGTGTGATATATTTGTATATCATCAATACATTAATGATTTTCCTGGAAATTGTTTGGGAAATTTTGAATACTCACGAGTAAATCTTCAGCAAGTGATCGTCCTTGAAGTCAGCTGTTAACAGGTCAGCCACGCTAATCACGGCACAACCGTATGGACGCTTGTACTGCGTGTTACTCACGCTCTTCTTCTCACCTGCAACCATTCGCCCTGCGGACACACATATTGAGGATCACACACTGCTTTTATGAGAATAAATATATAAGTTAATACAAAAAGATGCAACAAAGGTTTTCTTATTCTGCCTCAAAGAACACATAGCACTGTCACAAGCTTAACTTAAACCGTCACGTGATACAACTTAAGCATTACAGCCACGTCTTACCCAGAAACTCTAGCTGACTTGTCAGTTTTATGTAGCTCTTATGGCAGAATGATTAACACTTATGTCTTTATAATGACGCTTGAAACACAAAATAGACATACCAACAACCGTTACACAACAAACACTTCCCAGTCCACAGTGACATGAATTACATACATGCAAATAAGCATTAATCTATACTGTAACATCACAGAATCTGTACCGGTGCAGGCCATGCATGTAGCGACGACTGCTACACAGACACAAAGGTGACGTTTACAGACAAAGACACCATCTTGGTCACAACCGACTTGAAGTGGCCTGTCATTCAGCCCTTAAATTGCTGCCATTACTACTGACGAATACGTCTGACGTAATCTGTCAATAAAAATCTTAAAGCACTACCAAGCAGTGCACTATCAAGTTGTGAAATCCATATGACACCTATGATAGTCACTAAGGCATTATGACAGGTCACACGGCGAGAAAATTGATGTGTATCCAACAGCTCTTACCTATTCTAAAAATATGAGCTACAACATACACATCTTTGCGTAGATCGCTACTTCCCAAATCCTTAAAAAAAGACAAATGTTTTATTGAGCAATATTTACTAGATTCCATGAACCAAACATTCTCTAAACCTACACTGTTAAAAGTTACTATTTAAACAATCAAATAAAGTATGTCAGTTTAACATGCTAATTTATTGCTATTAAATACACAAAAACAATGCAATGCTGTAAAATGCCACAAAATAATACAATAAAAAGAACTAGCAAAACAAAAAACAAAAGAACTAGCAAAACAAAAAACAAAAGAACTAGCAAAACAAAACATGAAAGAACTAACAAAACAAAACAAAAAACAAATGAACTACTAAAACAAAAACAAACAAAAGAACAAAAAAAACGAAAGTACTAGCAAAACAAAACAAGGAAAACAAAACAGGATTTCCTGACATCCTTATAAACAGTGAAACAATAAAATATTTTGACATCCAAAGCCACGTTTTGTAATGTATCGACATTACAAAACGTGGCTTTGGATGTCACAATGATCTGTTTTGTCTGCCACAAAAAAATCGAATTCCTTACATAATCTAAATTTGGGGGCTTTTCACAGCAAGTAGTGATAAATGTGATTATTGCAATCAACATGATTAATAACTCAGCATGTCATATATTTAATTTGATTACGATTTTTAAATCGACTGACAGTCTTACTCTAGATATTTACAAATGATAACTGTTAAGAAAACACATCTAAAATGTGTTATTTTATTTTATTAAAAAAATCCTGTTCAGATTCACAAAACAATGCTTTTTTTTGTTAACATTTAAACCTAAAACCTCCCCCATTATCAAAAACTTTCAGTCAAGGATATGCGTTACACTTAGGAAACTTATTTATCTACAAAACATTTATCTACAACAGCACCAGATCCATTCAATGCCAAAGCAAATGAAAAAAGTCCAAGGACACGCCCTTGGTGCACCCCAAAAAAAGTCCATACTTACAACAAAGAGTGTACACTGCCTCTCAGTCTTCTCTGGAGACTTTGGTAGCCCTTGCTTATTGAGGCGCACAAAGAACCTCTCACTGCACAGACAGAAAGAGAGAGAGACTGTCAAGTTCACCACAAACACACCATGAAGCATAAGGAAACAAAGCAAGACTGGTGCGAGCGCGAGTGTGTATGTGTGCGTCCGCAACTGCATGTGTTAGTGCATCTCCTCTGACAATGGTGCTAGGTAATTACAAGGAAAGGCCCATTGAGGCTGGGTATCTCCTCGATTCTCCTTCACTTTCACTAAGTGCCCTGGGGCGCCACTCGTTCTGAATAATTTACAACGAGGAGGGATGCCTGAACAGTACACCCCCTAACATGAGCGGCGAGAGAGGAGGAGGAAGAGAAAAAGAGACAGAAACCAATGAAAAATTCAACAAACACATCAAGGCCGTAGTTCCGTCATGGATGTGAAACTAAAACATCCCTCAGGCTGATGCATGTAGGAAGGAGAGCGGTAAACAGATGCATTGACGTCACAGCCGAATTGAATTTCAGATATTAGATCCCAATAGCAGCACAACCACGTCTGATAGCGTCATACATATATGCTCTAGGTAAATGCATTGACGGATGACTGGTTGGGCTTAGAGACGTCTTTCAGACAGTTAAAAAGAGTATAGCGATTCATAATTAATGAAATCGTGGTCAGAGTGAATCGATGCATGCTTTCTGGAATTTTTATTGCCGGATCTGATGGACATCTTAGTGAGTAGTCAACATGAAAGCCTTTTATTGCATTTTAACCTTTTTGATTACCAAATCAAATGTTTAACGAAAATGTATTTAAAGGGATAGTTCACCCAAAAAGGAAAATTACCTCATGATTTACTCACCCACCTACACCCAAGCCATATTAGGTGTATATGACTTTCTTCTTTCAGATAAATACAATCAGAGTTATATTAAAAATGTCCTGGCTCTTCAAAACTCTATAATGGCAGTGAATGGGGGTCGAGATTTTGAAGTCCAATTACTCAAGGTGCAGAGTAAACTCCAGTAAGAATATGCTAGTCTTGCGAGAACCAAGTTTTGTTTACAGCAATTGAAATTTGGATTTGGATTATTGAATTACATTTACCTCCGACATTTTCCTTTACAAATCCTCATTTTGTATTTCTAATTTGTGAATGGTGTTTTGTTTTGCTCTCTCCTCTGTGCTTCTGCGTTTGTCACTTCTCACCAGAGTTTACGCTACGCCTACGTCCTATGTCATCCGCTGGAATGGCATTATTTTGTGAACGCGCGCGTGACAGTTAGCAGAAGCTAGAGATTATGGTTTATAAAGGTTTAAATATGGATATTTTTCTTACACAAACGCGTCGCTTTGCTTCAGAAGGCCTTTATTAATCCCCCAGAGCTGTGTGGAGATTTTTTATGATGTACTTTTTTGGGTTTCAAAATCTCGACCCCCATTCACTGCCATTAAAAAGCTTGGACATTTTTAAATTTAACTCAGGTTGTATTAGTCTAAAAGAAGAAAGTCATATACACCTAGGATGGCTTGAGGATGAGTAATTCATGGGGAATTTTTCATTTTTGGGAGAACTATCCCTTCAAGTATGCAAGAAGATATTTGAAGAATGTTTCAGCTGTTCATACAATGAAAGGCGATGGGGTCCAAAACAAGTCAACATTGGACCCCACTTACTTTTATTGTATGGAAGATGTTTTTCAAAACATCTTTGTGTTCTACAGAAGAAAGAATGTCATACAGGTTTAAACAACATGAGAATTATTAAATGATGCCTGATTTTTCATTTTTGGGTGATTTAATTATACTCCAGTCAATTTAAGACTTGCGATTGGGTGTCTAGGGTCGGAGTTGGCACCTGATTGGTCGCATTTCCCTGCTGTCATAGACAGAGAAGAAGACTTCCAGCTCCTCCCCCAGGTTTGAACTCATCATGCTCTTCATCTGAAGGAACAGGTGGTGCATACTGGCCTGCGGGGGAGCCTCGCGTCTGCGATGACGTCTCTCCATCTATTCAAAAGTAACCAAAATATAATCATTAATCATTATAATGACAAAGACATTTACAACAACACGATCACTCAAAATATACATAAATGTACTAACAGCCCCCAATCTAACCACCACTACAGCAGCACATACTGTATATTTGTGTAAAAATACATTAAAAAAATCATGCAATACTGCTAAAATGCATAATTTATATTGAATGTAGTAAGTAAAACTAAAGCTTTATGTAACCTATGTATTTCTTCACTATAAACCACATATATCAAATTACAATAACCTTTACTACATTATATATTGTAATAACAGATCATTAAAACCCTAGCACTGTGGTTTCATCTTTAAGCTTTTGACCTTTCCTGTTTTATTCTGAACTGAAAGATCATTCAAAACACTTGACCCTGGGGACGCCACAATGGTGTCTTTTTTGCTTGCGCCCTCACTTCCCACTATCCTCTCTTTAAACGCTCTCTCTAGTCTAGTACATCCACACCCACATCTTGTTCTCTTTTGTTTCTTTCCTTCCTCCTTTAACCCCTACCCTCACACCTCTGCCCACCCATGGACCAGTGGAAACTGGGACACGTGTGGTCAGGCTTGCAGCTGAGAGAAAAGACAGAGAATTTAGTGAATTCTGACTATACTGGTATTGTCTTACTAGCTCTCTTTTAAAAATCTAGTGAGCTAGGCAGCATTTCAAGACATTACAGACGCTCTCCTGATACAAAAGCTTAACCTCCTAATGCAGCCTACTAAATTCTAATGCAGAAATTTGTGTTTCCTTTGCAGAGAATGCAATTCCAAAGCAATTTGTTTTTCATATTATTATACTATTATTCATTCAGTACTGAGAAGTATAGATAAAAATAGTTTAAAAGTTAATTATAAAATAGATAAACTATTTATTTTATGACTATATTATGACTTTATGACTATGTTACCCCAAATGTGTGTGCTTTGTATATTCAATACTGAGAAATATAGTTTTAAATCAATAGTATTTAAATTGAAAATACAATAATATTTTTATTTATTTTTTATTTATTTATACTATTCAATATAAGTAGTAAAATATGCTAAACATGCAATATACTAATAGATGCTATGGATATTTAATAATGACAAAGTGTAGTTAATAAAAAAGCAGTCTATTTAAAACTAGACTATTTAAAATTTAAGTCTTTAAAATAATAAAATAATAATAAATAGTCAAATAAAAAGGAATGAAATCTAATCCACACAATAAGATATAAAATAATTTTTTTTTTTTATTAATTAACTAATTATAAAATAAAAAGTTAACAAAATTAAAAAATATATAAATAAAATAAAACAAAAATAACAAAATGTTCTACGTCAGTTAAGATGTTCCCTTAGCAGGCAGCTGCTTATGTCCGCAGTAGGCGGCTCACTAGGTTTTGGAACAGATATTGTATCGCAAAGATCTGTACACAGGCATTGTTGTGGCTTTGAAAGATATGAACCAATTGCACCAATGATGCTGCATGCATGCCAAATTATAAGGGCAGGAAACTACATGCGTGAAGTGTCTCTGCAGTTTGCAAACAGCCTGTTAATGCGCCATTTAGCATTTCTCTCTTGTCCTTAATTACTGTAATTTCCCTATACACAGGCGACTGGAGGTGTGTGTGTGTGTGTGTGTGTCTCTTTGTTAAAACACAGGACGACGCACTTGAGTGAGAGCCTTGGCGTCAGGTCGAGCTGCAGTTGCCATAGTAACACAGCAAAGAATATGGGTGGCAGAGGAGGGAGGTGAGGTGACTCATGGGTAATGGGAATGTGTGTGTGTCTGTGTGTGTATGCCTGCATGTACGTGAGCGTGAATGTATGACTACCCACCAGCCGATACAGCTCTGTGATGCTGATCTCATCAGGGTCCACCATGCCGAAGTCCCTCCTGGGGACGAGATCCAAACCCAGCTGCCTGTCACACACAAAAACACACATTTTGATTCTACCCATCAAATCCCACCGTGGTTATTATAATTTTGCATTTTCCATTTTGTTTTTATTTTAGCACTATTTTCTGATTTACAACAACAAATAAAAATACAGATTTGTTAGTGACATTTTTTATTTCATAGATACATACATTTTATATTAAATAAATATATACACACACAATACTGATCTTTTTATTATGAAAAATATTAAATATATAAATAATAAACGTATAAAAATATGTAAAGTATTGTGACAACCCAATTTGTAATTATTCATTAAATTACATTATATTAAATTAATGAAAATTTATTTAATTAATTGCAATTAAACACATAAATCATCACTGAAAACAATGTGCCATTAACACAGATTTTTGTTTATTTTTCTGTCATTATTTGATTTTACAAATTATGTAATTGTTTCGTAATCAACAGTTTTGTCTTGGTTGTTATAAACGTCAGGCCCTATGAAATTCGATAACCCCCCCCAAATTCCATTAAATTTTTTCCAAAATTCCATGTTTTCTGTTTTGATTTTTCTGAATTCTGTTTTAATGGTTTTATTTATGATTAATTAATTAATGAAAAAGCATGTCTAATCAACTGAATTCCTAAAACTTAAACAATGTAATAATTCATAACAATTTTAACAAATGATAGTTAATGAATTTATTTTTGATTTTTTTCCAGAAATTCTGTGTTGCACAATATACAAATATATTTTGATCTGTAAAAATGTATTATCAAAAAACATCAACAGTTTAATTAACCATTTGGCAAATAACAGAGGTTTTAAATCAAAACACGGATGTAAAATAGTTTTTGAGTGATTTTCCTTAAAATATCACATAAATATCACCTCCACTTTTGTTTTATTCATCCAAATTTTGCCAAATTCTGTGACATTCCACTTTATACAGTCAATTTAATTTTTATGACCAAATTCCATGATTCCGCCCATAACAATAACCCAAGTCATTTTCAGAGAACAATCTGCAGTAACCTACACAAAGCATGAATCAAATGTGAGAAGAATCCATTTCATTGTAAACCCTCCAAAAAACGAATATGTACTGAAAGACACCAGAAAACCATATGTAACACGTCCCACTCGTTACTACCATCTGCGATTTATTTTTCTGAGAAAAACAGCATATAAGCATTCAAGCACGTGGCTGACAGATTGGCCAGCATTTGCCGGCAGTTCATCATCACTGTCCCAACCACTGCGTTCCACCCACTGTTTTTATGTGTACTGCACAATACATTCGCAATCACTGAAATAATAACACAATGTGGCAAAGACAGGAAAGCCAAACTCTAATGGCATAAATGAATCAAACTGAATGATTCTGAAAGGCTTTGAAGTTGTCACACAACCCAAATTTGCAGTAGTCGATACAAATACCATCACGACAATGACAGTATTTTTATTTGTGGTGTATGTGACTGTAACTCACTCGTTTCCCCAGTCCAGCCGTGCCGTGATGTGCTGTTTGATGTCACTCAAGCGATCGTGAGTGAGGTGGCCCACCAGAACCTGCTGCCGCAGCTCCAGTATCTCATTCATCACGTGCCACAGTCTGTGAAAAAGATCCCCTTCATTCCTCTGAGAGACACAGAAAAAACATGAGTGGGTGACAGAGAAAGTGTGTTCACCTTTTTTAATTAAACGAGTTTAAGAAAATGATATAGCTGCCACAGTTTCGGCAGAAACCGTTTTCAGACTTATTCATTATTAGTCTTATTAATTAATACATGCCATGCTCTAAATGAATAAAACTTGTCTTTGGGTAAATTAAACAAAATTACTGACCAGTTGCCTGGTAACTTTTTTTTTTTTTTAACAAAGCAATAGTTAAAACAAATCAAAATGTAAGTAATTGTTTTTATTTTTTATTTTATGTTTATTACTACATCTATATCGGTCTATCTAAAGAAAAAACTATACTAATAAATAAATAAAATTCTATTTTATCTATCATCTATCTATCTATATAATTTGTTCAGAATTCTTTGATGAATAGAAAGTTCAAAACTACAGCTTTTTATTTCAAATGTTTTGTAACATTATAAATGTATTGACTGTAATTTCTGATCAATTTAATGCATCCTTGCTGAATAACAATTTTAATTTATTAAAATATTAATTAATAAAAAAATAAAATAAAAAAAATGTGTGTGTGTGGGGGGGGGGGGGGGGGGGGGGTTCTGACCCCACACTTAAAAGGAAATAACTTTTTAGGAAATAATGCAAAATACAGTTTTGGCAAATACAGGGTTCCCGGACAATTTTTAACTGACACATTTCTTTTTGTAATTCCTGGATAATTAAAAAAAAAAACATCCCTAGTTAAAAAGTTATATATTGTATTTAAAATACATTTATTTCATATTAAGTATAGTTCAAATCTATTAACATATTTACTGACATAACACTCAAGACCTGCTGATATAAAAATATAATTAAACTTTATTTGGAGTAGTACACCAAAGTACTTTCTTAATATTAAGCCTAAAATGTGTTTTAATCTCCCTATTGATGAAGATAGTATGATCTTTAAATAATATTGGTCTTTAAATGCAAGATATTTAAAGTTTACCTAAAGTGCACTTGCAATAGTTCTGCTTTAGCACAATCAAATATACTTCAGCACTATTTCCGCACAATTAAAGTGCATAAACTGCTAAATTGGAACAAATAATTTTGTACTTAAATTATAACAGTTTAGTTTAAATATATTTATTATATAATAAAATATATTTATATTTTATTATTCATTTTCATGATTTTTCCAAGCCTAGAGGCCACAATTTAAATATTCATATAACATTAAATATAAAAAATAAAAATAAAAATAATTAAAAAAAGATTTCCAGGTTTTTAATGAGCTTAGAATGTAAAAATATTTATTTCTGATAAATGCACGTATCATTGACAAGACTAATAAAAAAATATGAACTTCCAAATGAAATGTCCACTGTTAAAGCAACTGCATTTGTTTAGTGCGGCACAAAGAGTGATATTTACCATGTAGAGCTGCTTCCACATGGTGCCCCAGTCTCTCAAGGTCATAGTTATCTCTGTAATGACCGAGTCCTCGGTGGGAATGACGGTCTCAAACTGCCTGCAGGGCAAGACAAACACACAATCACACACACATCTGAACGAGTGCAGGATGGAGAGCAGTGACCTCGCATGACCCTGAGGAGTAACACTGACTCATGAGGACGTGTCCGCAAATATACTTGCGATGGCTCCTGTCACTTTAATAGAGCAGATGTGTCATTTTGAAAATGCATTTTATCTGAAGCACAAGAACGGTCCCTAGTAGCAGTTCAGGGTTTTTCTCAAGGGCACTGGTGGCAGGTCAAAGGTGAGATTTCATTAGCCGTCCATTCATGGGTCACCAGTTCCACCAGATTCAAAACGCTCTTTCTTTAAGATAAATGCCACTTGGATTGATGTATTATTCATTATATAATGCAATAACATTTTAGAAATTTTAGATTTATGTTTTTAAGTGTGGCTTAATTCTCACAGATATGTATATATACTTTTTTTTTTCATAGACTCATACCCTTTGTTCTTGACATGGGCATTCTTGAGGTGAATATAGGAGCTTGGAAATATTCCCTGGGAGAGACAACAAGAAGTTATTTAATGAGCCAATTACTCCGTGTAAAACACACAAGAGTAAACAAACATGCACTTCTGTATATAAATGTGCTGACAGTCAAAGCAGATGAAAATACAGATAAACAGAAAAAAAACTGACAGAAATATAGAAATCATTTAAATTTTGCACATTTACGGAGTCAAGCATACAGCGATATAGGATTGTTCTCACCTTTACGTTTGGATTCTTTGTGATGAATCCTCTGTACCATCCTGCAAAATGGCATTTATAATAATCTCACTTTCATATTTCAACAGCAGAATGCAAAGCGTATTAAACACTTCCAACCGTTTCAACTTTAAGTATGTTGTACAAAAATGAACTGGTTTCACTGGGGGTGTTTCTTCAGCTATGGACACTCTGACCCTGTGGAATTCTAGAAAATATACTAGTGATCAGTGTGGAAAGTGCGGTTTATGAGAGTTGTATTTGTAAATGTATTTTTACACAATAAAATTGATTAAACATTACATTTAAAAATATTAAATAAAAATATTTTAAAATATTTAATATAAACAAAAATGTGTTTTTTTATTATCATGCTAGCATCTGTGGGTATTTTATGACAAGAAAAATATACAGTAATTTATATGAGATTTTATAAATCGATTTTTGTTAATACTCTAAAATTATACTCGGTTCAACTTAGTATAATTGAAATGAAAAATGAAAAAAAAAGGAAAATAAAAAGGTTTCTCACAGTGGTTAAACCCAGCATGCTCTAATAAAACATGTTTCAGGGATAAAGGATTTTTACTAAAAAAAAAAAAACATGTCAGTGGCTTCTTTTCTAGCAGTGTCTGCTTCTAGTTGAAGAAACACCAAAAAAGTAGTAAGAATGAATTAAATCTACTGTGTTATTATTATATTCAACAGAATCAGTCTCCACAGCTGAGGATATGCATCTCTAAAGAGCTTGATTGTCAGCTACACAACAACAACAACGACGACGACGACGACTACCTTCACATTTCTCCAAAATCTGCACCGTGTCACCGATCTCCAGCGGAAGTCCATGTTGAACCATTCCTCGAAAATTTGCCAGCACTGAAGGAGAAAAAGCAAACAGTAAGTAAAAAAAATTGTGCGGCTCCTGAGTAAAGTAACTATGGAAGCCTGTTTCCGCCACTGAATAATTGCGTAATTGAGTTAATTGCGACTTATCTCACAATTCTGACTTTTTTTCTCATAATTGAGAGATATAAACTTGCAATTGCGAATTAAAAAGTCAGAATGGTGAGACAAACTCGCAATTCTGAGAACATATCAGCCCCCCCCCCCAAATTGGACTTTAACTCGCAATTTCGAGTTTATATCACGCAAGTCTGAGAATTGCAAGATGTAAACTCACAATTGCGAGAAAAAAAGTCAGAATGGTGAGTTTATATCTCGCAATTGTGACTATAAATCGGAATTCTGACTTTATAACTCGCAATTATGAGTTTATATCACGCAATTCTGAGAAAAAAAGTCAAAATTATACATTTGTATCTCGCAATTCTGACTTTATATCTCACAATTCTGTGAAAAAAAGTCAGAATTGTGAGATAAAAAGTCACAATAACCTTTTTTTTATTTTTATTCAGTGCTTCCATGAGTAATGGCTCTGACAGACGGCAATGTGACAAAACCATCTGTCTTCTCAAAACTTTGCATGGAAGAGATCAGTGGTTGAAGTAATATCAACATTATGTTCAATATTGACTCTGAATTCAGGAACAGGGACTTTAAATTCATTCTCAATTCACTTCTGAATAACACACAACCCAGCACTCCACACATTTCCTAAAAAAACATTAAACCACACTATGCTTAGATCTGTACTTCCAACATTATCTCACTGCTTTCTTAAATAAACCATACATCCCTAAGCATAAATTACATAACACAAGTACAAGATCTCTCCACACAGGAGCGCAGAGGCTCAACCCATCAACTACTTTTTGCATTCATATGCGTAGATTCTTTATGCACAAATATGTTATTTGGAGTGCTCATTTGCATATCAAGTGGGTAAGGAAATATTCTGACATGGAAATAAATAAATAATTATGTGCATAAACAAAAACCCGCCAGAGATTTGACACTGCTCAGAGGTTAAGCAGGCTGCCGAAACAGCCGTGTCAGCTTTTAAAGACGGGATGTGTTGCTGAGCTCGCTGGCAGTCAGTGATGTGCATTAATACATGCTGAAACAAACACACAGCATCCGGCCTGAATCCAGCAAGACTCTTTCCAAACAGATACCAAGTACGATCAAGGTTAACATCACCATTATCAATATTGATACATATATTAAAGGATATTTTGTGTAATTTCTAAGGATGAAATGACATTTAACCAAATTATTATTATTATTATTACTATTAACATTAAATAGGTTAAAACATATATATATTTTTTTTTTTTCATTAATTAACAACAATTTTAGAACAGGTAATTACAGTTAAATTATCAATTTTAACAATTTCTGGATTAAATATAAAATAATTTAATAGATGGGTCAAATGTTACGGTATATATACAATATATTAGTGCTGTCAAATGATCGCGATTAATCGCATCCAAAATAAAAGTTTTGGTTTACATAATATATGTGTGTACTGTGCATATTTATTATGTTTATATATACAAAGACACACACATACAGCATATATTTTGAAAATATTTACATGTATATATTTATATTCATATAAATTATATCATAAACAAATATATTTAATATATAAACGTAACATATTTTTCTTAAATATATACAAGCATGCATATATTATGTAAACAAAAACTTATTTTGGATGTGATTAATCACGAATAATCGTTTGACAGCACTAAATATATTATATATAAATATTAGGGCTGCCAATCGTTTAAAATATTTAATTGCGATTAATCGCGTGATTGTCATGAGTTAACTCACAATTTTTTCCTTTCTAAATGTACCTTAAATTAGTTTTTAATACTCTAATCAACATGGGCATGGACAAATATGAATGCTTTATGCAAATATATGTTTATTATTATTGAAACCATAGTCAACATAGAGCATGAAGACTAGACATAGGTCATAGATGCTGTTCATGTCTATTAGACACATGAAAAAAGAAATACCAAGTTCCCATTACTTCTCTTTCTTTGCACGGAGTAATTTACTTACACAAACCTGTTTACATTTTTGCAGGACAGGGCAGCTCACTTCTCCTGAACATGCAAAATGTACATTTATTATTTATTATTAGATTTGTTTGCCTCTCTCTCTGTGCCTACATACTGTATTTTGATGCAGCTAAATTCTCAATAAAACTGTTTTCATTTATATATTTTACTGTGTCTGTTGTCAGACAATGGAATGAATATGAAATAGTGATTGAAACGCGACCCATTAAGACTACATAACCAGCTCCCTTCCAAGAAGTTAA
Source organism: Barbus barbus (assembly GCF_936440315.1). NCBI lineage: Eukaryota > Metazoa > Chordata > Actinopteri > Cypriniformes > Cyprinidae > Barbus > Barbus barbus. The sequence goes on along the minus strand of NC_136726.1, from coordinate 11,323,415 downwards.
TCTGCACAAAAATCCTGATAATCAAGCCGTCGTCTGATGAAATCAAATAAACATAAGATAATGACAATAACTGTGCTGTGATTTCGGCTATACTTGCATGTAAAATTAGAGACGCAACATAATATTTGTGTTTAACTGCTCCTCTCCGGCGCTTGATGAACAATGCAGACGCAGAGAGAGAGCGAGAGAGAGAAAGAGAGAGAGAGAGAGAGAGAGAGAGGGAGGGAGAAGTGCGCGTGCTGGGAGCAAGACCTCATGCTCGAGCGGCAGTACCCGTGAGTCTCTGTAACTAAATAAGTTTTGGGCAAACCCTAAAGATTTGATAAAACCCTAAAAGACATTTTCTCTTCCCAGTGTCATGTGACTCGTTAGTGTTACAAGGTCTCAGGTGTGAATGGGGAGCAGGTGTGTTAAATTTGGTTTTATCGCTCTCACTCTCTCATACTGGTCACTGGAAGTTCAACATGGCACCTCATGGCAAAGAACTCTCTGAGGATCTGAAAAAAAAGAATTGTTGCTCTACATAAAGATGGCGTAGGCTATAAGAAGATTGCCAAGACCCTGAAACTGAAGCACGGTGGCCAAGACCATACAGCGGTTTAACAGGACAGGTTCCACTCAGAACAGGCATCGCCTTGGTCAACCAAAGAAGTTGAGTGCACGTGCTCAGCATCATTTCCAGAGGTTGTGTTTGGGAAATAGACGTATGAGTGCTGCCAGCATTGCTGCAGAGGTTGAAGGGGTGGATGGTCAGCCTGTCAGTGGTCAGACCATACGCCGCACACTGCATCAAATTGGTCTGCAAGGCTGTCGTCCCAGAAGGAAGCCTCTTCTAAAGATGATGCACAAGAAAGCCCGGAATTACTGTGTGTTTTGTATCGCTAGTTAAGTGTCTGTTCTCTGAGCATTAACCCTACCTGCGTGAGGCACGCCGCTTCCGGCTCACGCTGTTCTATACTTTATTAAAAGTTTATTGATTCTGAATGCGTTGCATGTCCATATTGCACTGAAATGCGACCCTTGCGTCTGCAGCAACACACCCACCACACGTGAAGTCGATTGGATGAATGGTTCTCGACATAATAAAAATGTAAACACACACACAGAGATTCCTGCCTTTATTAGAGAGAAGAATATGTTCAGCCCCTCCCTCCGAAGCTTCAAATATTCGGTGTTGATTATTACCGAAGCTTCGAAGCTCAAAAAATGGTATTCAGACCAGCCCTAGTGAACTCAGGCACGAAATTCTGTGTATATCTTTGCCTTACAGACATTAAAAATATAGAGAGAGTGGAATGCCTACTTTCAATGAACCAATTCAAATGGAAAACAAATTCTCAGATTATGTAATCTGTATGAAACATGCATACAGGCGCATCACTGTGGCGATGACGAGTCCGTGTCGCCAATTTATCTTTTAAGCCGAAAACAAAGAAAGCACTAGTTAATCAAATTATTAAAATGTTAATGCAGCCTCTGTACTGTTTTTCCCCTGACACAATCATAATCAGTACTTCTGCGGCAAGCTTTATGCGTGTGCTTGAGTGCTTATTAGGCAATGAAAGGCTCATTATAATGATTTAAATGGTTTATTAATAAACGTGCGATTAGTCGACTAATGCTTCAAATGAACGACTACTAGTCGACCAGAAAAATCCTTAGTCGAGGGCAGCCCTAGTGATTACTGGATTAAGGATTTTTGAATTTAATATTCATTTTGATTCAGACGAAGCTAACGAATCTGATTATTTTGTGAACTAGATTAACTGAAAGGCACAAACACAAAAAAACAACAACAAATTGATCTTCACTAAGTGACAGCATAGCAACACCCTGACAACCACCCACAACACCTTAGCATCTCAGCAATTAATTTTTTATGAGAAACTCAGTCATTGCCAACGGGAGTGACAAAAGCTCTGTTGTAATAGGACGGGCGAACCCGTCTGAGCTGTGCACTTGTGCTAAATGCTTTCCCACGGTCCTGCTGTCAGCGCTGTGGACACACACTGCTGCTTGGCAGAGAGACAGGGCAGCCAGAGGCCCGTCTCGCATAACCCTTACCAGGTGCAAAGAGCCGTCCGGACCGCTATAACGCTGAGCCTGTGACTCAGTCGCGCGGCTGTGATCTACAGTCACCGTGCAGGAAGGTTCAGTCGAGTTGCTTCTGCGGTAATGCGGCTGCTATTACACATCGGAGCATTTTAGAAAGGTTAAGGTAGCATTAATTAATCTGCCCACATTTATAGACTGCATAGTATTGTGCATGTTCAGCTTCTAAATCTCTGTGGATATAAAGAATATCACACGTCACACATTTTTTGAGCAGGGTATGTTTGGGAAAAATGTTGTGATGGACTGCGCGATTGCTCATTGCATCACTCCGGTTGATGTGTTGGCACATTTTCTCTGCTGTGCTCAAAGGTTACCCACAGAAATCAGTTTTCCTCAAGTTAGACTGGTATGAACTCGAAGAACAATGTGTAACAATTGTATAAAGCTTTCTAGCCTGTGCATTTATAATACACCTTATAATCAGTCAAATGTACATATTGTTAATGCGGTCAGTTATAGGTTATCACTGATATTACAGATTTTTTAAATCAGCAAACAGTATTATATATTTGAATGTTTTAGGGCTGTCGCGATTCGTCGATTTTAGTCGATTTTTAAAAATCGTCGACTTCATTTTGCTCGCTTCGACTAACGAGCAAAATTCCGGAAGTGTCGCATTTCACGGACGAAAATCCATAAAACACATTATTAGACTGCATGATATATTAAATGCATTTAAAAATCATAATTAAGCATAATTGTGAATTCACAAACGCTATGATTTAATTGCGATACAGTTCTGACACGGTATATGTGCTTTATTTACATGCGTGTAGGTTAAGTAGCCTACGTGCGTCTCACAGCGGCTCCGTTCACAGTAAAATTGTAGATTCTTTGTGGGAAATTAATCATTTAGATTAATCGACAAATTAGTCGATAGATTAATCGAAATAAAAATAGTCGTTAGTGGCAGCCCTAGAATGTTTATTTACATTTATATTACATCTGCTGTCATCTTATGATCACTTAAAGTAAACATTTAAAAACACTTATTTTAAAATGCTCTTGAGTATTATCTCAAACATAATATTTAATTATTCATACTGTACATTAAAATCTTGAGATGCCTAAATTCCTTGAAGCACTTTAAACAAATTATTTTATTTATTTTTTTATTTACTATTGTTTTTATATTTTTAGACAAAATTTTAACATTTTAATACCAATTACTTACTGATTGCAACCATAACATGAAAATAATTATCATATCTGACAGGATTTTTCATAGATACATTACACAAATTGCATTATTTTATATTTTTAAGCATATCTTGCATTTTTCAAAATGTTCTATTTGCATTATAAAAATATCAACATATAAATATTTAATATATATATATATATATACAGGTCCTTTTCAAATAATTAGCATATTGTGATAAAGTTCATTATTTTCTGTAATGTACTGATAAACATTAGACTTTCATATATTTTAGATTCATTACAACACAACTGAAGTAGTTCAAGCCTTTTATTGTTTTAATATTGATGATTTTGGCATACAGCTCATGAAAACCCAAAATTCCTATTTAAAAAAATTAGCATATTTCATCCGACCAATAAAAGAAAAGTGTTTTTAATACAAAAAAAGTCAACCTACAAATAATTATGTTCAGTTATGCACTCAATACTTGGTCGGGAATCCTTTTGCAGAAATGACTGCTTCAATGCGGCGTGGCATGGAGGCAATCAGCCTGTGGCACTGCTGAGGTGTTATGGAGGCCCAGGATGCTTCGATAGCGGCCTTAAGCTCATCCAGAGTGTTGGGTCTTGCGTCTCTCAACTTTCTCTTCACAATATCCCACAGATTCTCTATGGGGTTCAGGTCAGGAGAGTTGGCAGGCCAATTGAGCACAGTAATACCATGGTCAGTAAACCATTTACCAGTGGTTTTGGCACTGTGAGCAGGTGCCAGGTCGTGCTGAAAAATGAAATCTTCATCTCCATAAAGCTTTTCAGCAGATGGAAGCATGAAGTGCTCCAAAATCTCCTGATAGCTAGCTGCATTGACCCTGCCCTTGATAAAACACAGTGGACCAACACCAGCATCACTGACTGTGGGTACTTGACACTGGACTTCATTTTGGACTGCATTTTGGCATTTCCCTCTCCCCAGTCTTCCTCCAGACTCTGGCACCTTGATTTCCGAATGACATGCAAAATTTGCTTTCATCCGAAAAAAGTACTTTGGACCACTGAGCAACAGTCCAGTGCTGCTTCTCTGTAGCCCAGGTCAGGCGCTTCTGCCGCTGTTTCTGGTTCAAAAGTGGCTTGACCTGGGGAATGCGGCACCTGTAGCCCATTTCCTGCACACGCCTGTACACGGTGGCTCTGGATGTTTCTACTCCAGACTCAGTCCACTGCTTCCGCAGGTCCCCCAAGGTCTGGAATCGGTCCTTCTCCACAATCTTCCTCAGGGTCCGGTCACCTCTTCTCGTTGTGCTGCGTTTTCTGCCACACTTTTTCCTTCCCACAGACTTCCCACTGAGGTGCCTTGATACAGCACTCTGGGAACAGCCTATTCGTTCAGAAATTTCTTTCTGTGTCTTACCCTCTTGCTTGAGGGTGTCAATGATGGCCTTCTGGACAGCAGTCAGGTCGGCAGTCTTACCCATGATTGCGGTTTTGAGTAATGAACCAGGCTGGGCGTTTTTAAAAGCCTCAGGAATCTTTTGCAGGTGTTTAGAGTTAATTAGTTGATTCAGATGATTAGGTTAATAGCTCGTTTAGAGAACCTTTTCATGATATGCTAATTTTTTGAGATATTAATAACATTAATATTATTTAACAATATTAAAACAATAAAAGGCTTGAACTACTTCAGTTGTGTTGTAATGAATCTAAAATATATTAAAGTCTAATGTTTATCAGTACATTACAGAAAATAATGAACTTTATCACAATATGCTAATTTTTTTAAAAGGACCTGTATATATATGTGTGTGTGTGTGTTTATGTATATAATTATATATAAATATATTATGTCCATTTGAAATGGTAAATTTGTTTTGCTATTTTTTTTATATCATTTTAATAGTATAAAAAACTATTATTAAATTTATAATAAAAACTGAATATTATACTAAAATGTAACATATATAACAATAATAATTTATTTCAAATATATATATTTGAAATAAATTATTAATGTTATACGTGTTACATTTTAGTATAATATTATATATATAATATATATATATATATATATATATATATATATATATATATATATATATATATATATATATATATATATATATATATATATATATATATATATATATGGTAATAATAATAATGGTTTATTTAATATTTATACATACATATTTTTCTATTTTAATGTTATAGGCTATTTTCTTTGCAAAAATACTACAAATAATTGACTATGTTTTAAAATTTACAATAGTAACTGGAAATTGCATCAGCTGAAATATAACTTGAATGGAAGTTGTGAATTCATACGCACACTTTTGTTAGAATACAATCACATGATGCATAACATTACTGAATAGTTTGATGCTTCCACAACTATCATTATCACAAGATTTCATCGATGTTAGCCTGAAAAACACAGAACTGATCTGATTCAGCAATTGAAGGTACCATCAATTGACCCGAAACACTCTCACCTGCAGTCCTCATAGAAAGAACAGCTGCAAATCCTACTGATCTGATGCAATACAACTTACCACAAAACACTTATTCTGTATTTTAAAACCATCATTACTTACTATATTTTACATGCACTAATATATTCACTGCAAATGCCATTTATCAGCGTTACCAGAGACAGTAAATGGCTGATGTCAGGACATTAAACCACAGCAGAATCCCCTGTAGACAGTCAGAGCTCGCTGATATCTGTCTGTGTGTCAGGGTGATGGATGGGCGTGCTCACTAACCTCTCTTCATATTGCTTTTTGACGCTAGCTGTAATGTTGTATTGAGTCAGCCTCCAGAGAGGACAATACAAGCCGAAGGCAGAGCACGAACAGACATACTCTTGATACACAGAAATACCAACACAACACTTAGATTGCTAATGGGAGGGATGTTCGTATGGGTACATCTGGGATCCTGCAGTTATTCTTGTAGTGAGTGAAGCTAAGCAAAATATTTATTTTATAATATTTATTTAGATTTATAAGCAAAATATAAATCACAAATATTTCAGGTGTTTTACACAATTTTTGATTATATGATTGTTTCTTTTGGAACTTCAATTTGTAATTTGAATTTAAAACATACATATGCATATATAATTAGAATGTATAAATGATTAATTAATAATAACAATAATAATTAGTAGTAGTAGTAGTAATTATTTTACTGTCAATTTGTGTTATTATCATAATTCTTATTATTTCATCATAAATGATTAAATTATTATTGTTGTTTGTTACCTAATCATTTATAAATTCTACTTGTATACACATTTATAATTAGTCCACACAGCTACAACCGTGTTATTTTAGTAATATAGTATTTAGCATATCTTAAATACATTTTTTATTCTAATTTTTTTTAAGTTAAACCACACAGAAATGAGAAATGCTGCCTTGTTAACTAGCTGAAAAAAACAGCTAATGTTTACTTTATTTCAAGTAAAGAAAAAGGTTTTTGTTTCAGGTTTAGTTAATGGTTTAATAACCCTGGTCTGAGCAAGATGGCACAGTACCCTTTCTACATAAAATTCTGAAAATATTTTTTTAAAACTAAACATTATGATTAAAAACATGCTTAAAGTGTGTTTTGTTTTTTTAAGTTTTTATTCAGTTTATGAAGCTTATAATTGAATTGAAAAGTACTAAATTAAGTAATAAATTAATAAAAATTAAATTAATTTAATAGAAAAGTAATAAGCAACTTATTTTTTGTAAATTAAAAACAATGTATAAAACTTCATGCATTTGAATAAATTTACCGTCAATAATGATGCTGCATACGTTGCATTCGACATGTTTTCTCACTAACAAATCATGGTTCATGTTTAAATATGAAATACGTAAACAAAATAAAGAAATCTACACTCATCAAGCCATTTCATGTGATTTAACCCTGACACATGAAAAATATAAATCAGAAAAAGAAAAACAAACATAATAAAACATTTCATTGAACCTTTAGACATTATTATTGAAGCAAATATGATAAATACTATAGGCTTTCTAAGCTTAGAATACAAGATGCTGATAAAGCTTTCGGTTCATTTAATCACACCAAGCATTAGCAGAGACGCAAGTTCAATATATTGGCCGAAAATGGCTCAGCCAGTCTCTAAAACAAACAACTTTAATAAAAATCAAGCATCAGAGGTACACCAGCAGTGCAGTTTTCTCATCTGATGTGTAATCATTCCCAGACTCAGCCCTCGTGTGCAGTAATGAGAATATTAGTTTTGATATTACATCTCTCATATATTTTGCTTTGTTCTGTTCAGTCCCAGAGTGCAACATCTTTCTATATTAACACTTTATTTGCATATAAAACAGCGCAGGTCCTATTGTAGTTCTAGAATAACAAAACGCCATCACCATAAAGACATCTCACTTAAAATAAATACAGGCCATTATGATGCACAAAGAACGTTTAGATTAACAAATCAATTCTAATTTGCAGGATTAGCAAACTTAAAAAAGAGAAATACAAAAGAGGTCTCTTTAACATCTCAACTGTTTCTCCTAGATATCAAGACTACTGATTTTCTCCTGACAGTCAGGGCCTTTTTGACAAAGACACTTTGATAACAGTAACTGTCCTTCATCAAAAGATGTTTCTGACATGGTAAAACACCCCCCCCCCCCCCCCACAACAGTGTAAAATGAGGCTCTGAGGCTCCATCAAAACATTACTATTTGTTTAAGAATCCCAACCACCCTGACATAGCAACAGTGGCTCAACCAATCACGTGAGTTGGGGGCGTAGCTTTCTGCTGTTAGACCAATGACAGGCAGGGTAAGTGTTCTGGAAACCTGTTTGCAAAGAGTCATTATTTAAGTGAAGAAAGTTAAGTGAAATCTATCAAGAATCAATAATATTACTTCACGGTTTCAAAATTAAATAAGAAAGCATTCTCAGATGATTTTCTGACAACTGAATACAGCCTAAATGTGTTTGTAGTCTGTGTTCATTAGTGAAGCGTGGCACTCAGATGGGAATGTCTTGTAGCTATTCTCCACGGAGCACAGGGCGGCCGTTATTACCAGAATGCCCAGAGAGAGAACAACTGAGACGGAGAGAAAGAACTGGAGGAGAGTGGTGGAAAACGCACAGCAAACTCACTTTTGGGAATTGTTTGTCTTCGGCTGTCGCTTTCTCTAATATTACAGAAGACAGAGAAACTGTACTTGACAGTCTGAGAAAGCCAAGAGCATGTAACACATTTCAGTACCGCGTTATCGCCTTGCGCCATCAACCTGATCAATGCTTTGAGGAGAGAATTATCACTTGACAACTTGATTTCAGCAAAAAATGTCAGACACGTTGAGTCATGGTGCTCATGCAGGCGATGTAGGTTTAAGTCCAACTCTCTCTAGCCAATATTGGTGCGTTCAAGGCAAGTTGGAAAGATCATACTTATAAGTTGAGTCCACCACAAAAAAGTCACCACAAAATGTGAAAATCTGAACTTTCATTAAAGGCAGGGTAGGTAATTTGGTTCAAAAACATTTTTGTTATGCATTTGAAAGCATAGACTGTAAAAAAAAGATGGATGACGCGTCCCATTTTTATAGCATCAAATTACTAGCTAAAATCAAACTTCTCACAAAAACGAACAATTGAACATATATCAGCGTGATAACAACTACCTTAAATGACCAAAACCTTATTTCGGAAAATTGTATTGGAAGTCCCATTTGTTTACATGGAGAGGGCGGGGTTTATGACCTGTACTACAGCCAGCCACCAGGGGGCGATCAAAGAGCCCGCAGCTTCACGGCACACCCGGTTGAAAGTCTCTTCACATCCCAATAGCAATCACTAAGTTAAGTGGTTTTATATCGTTTGTGAAAGACAAAGGACCATAAAATACGTTAGTACTGTACAATTACAATAGAATATATAACAATTAAATTTACAGTACCTTCATAAATAGAATAACAGCATAAAAAAGCAAAAATACACCTGATGTGGATTCTTTAGTCATCTTTTTGTAGAAGTAGAGTTTCAAAATCTTGCTGAATTATTTTGTAAAAAACGTACATTGCCATTTTGCTCCGACCAAAGTTACTTGAACTCATCTGATGCTGTAACTTCCCAGGAGGACTTGAATGCATCATATTCCCAGCCTGTCAACTGGGTCTGTCCAACAGCATGGCAAAAATAAATCTGACATAACTCTGAGGTCTCATTCTCCAGGTCACGTACGGCCTCACAGGTTTCTCTGAGGAAAAATGCAACTTATGCAACTTCTCCAACCTGTAGGTGCGAGTAAATTCACTTGACTATCAACGTGGTTGCTATGAAAAACAGCCGACGAGCTCTGACAGATGGTAACAAGCACAAAGGTAGCAGTTTGGCGAGCGAATGCCCTTTTCAAACCCTTCCCACACAGACAGCCATGCTCTACATGCGTTTTGACAGCAACCGACGAGCACAACTGTTGAAGTCACACTGTAAACTACCTGACAGACAGGCTCCAGCACATACGGTCAGTTCTTATCTTTGGAGATTTCAAAAATCGCATGTTATATGGAATCTACAACTGTATATAATTGTTGTTCAGGACTAAAATAAACTTTACTCAACTACTGTAAACAAAGAGCTGTTTCCATGCTTTTATTAGTAGTTGGCCAATTCACAATATTTTTGTTAATATATAAAAACAATGTTATCAATCCATTACTCCACAAATCCATGCAACTCCAGTTCATCAATCAACATCTTGTGAAGAGAAAAGCTGTATGTTCATAAGAAGCAAATCTCTCATTTAGGCATTTTAAATTGAAAGCCAAAATACATGTCCATTTTCCATTACACTTCCTCTAGTTAAAAAGTCCTTCCCTGTTGTCCTCTCACATCAAAATCCACCAACATATTTGCTTAGAACTGTTTTGGCTTGTAAATGGTGCTCGATCTGTGCATATTTCTCTCCTGATTCGGATGAGATGACTTTTCCACTGGAGAAAGCAACATTATGGAGAGAGGATCCATTCAAATTTTTGAAGTTAAAACAACTTAATGATGGATTTATTTCCTACAAACACACAGCTTTTCGATTTACAAGATGTTAATTGATGGACTGGAGTCATGTGGATTACTTGTGGATTGTTGATGTTTTTATCATCTGTTTGGACTCTCATTCTGACGGCACCCATTCACTGCAGAGGATCCATTGGTGAGCAAGTGATGTAATGCTACATTTTTCAGCCAATTTTCATTTTTGAGAAAACTAGTGTTTTTTTGTTTTTTTTTACAAGAAACATATACAATCATTCGCAATGTACACACTATGTATGTACACGCATTTACAAAATATACAGGGTAAACTTTCATTTCATGCTAACTTTAAAGGTAATATTTTAAAAACACTAATACCTTAATAACAGTTAAATATAATCTTTAAGAAATCTCAAAATCAATAACCATTTTTTTATACTGTACAATATGACGTTGTTGGACCACTTTTTGTGCTTTTTTTTCAGTTGTGGTTTGGAATGAGCTATATTTGCTACAAGAAATCCACTTTTGTGTACCACAGAAAAAAACAACATGGGTTTCGAACAACATGAGCATGAGTAAACAATTACAAAATTGTCATTTTTGGGTGAACGATCGCTTTAAACCCATGAGATAAATTAGAAGAAAGCTCTGAAGAATCAAAAGCTCAAAGCCTGAAATTCGTAGAGATTCCTGTTCCTGGCAAGGCCATAGAAAAATGAATCCAATATTGGCTTCTTTCTGCTTCTCCTGGAGGGTGAAAGGAATTATGGGACTGGGAGTGAGTAAAATATGAGTGGATACTAGCAACAGGATTCTGGGTGAGCTGATTTTAACAAAGAATAAAACCCTAACGATTGTTTTGGCAGTGACAGAGAACATAGAGCGTCGTATGTTATTGAAGTGGTAACATGCAAAAATGAGTTCTGCACACATGACAATGAATTATGCAAAAAGAGCTGCTGAGATTGTTATAAGCATGAATGATTCAAATCTATATCCTGCTCTCTCTCTAAACTGAGTCTTTGCAGTGACAGGATATTTAAAAAAATACGCTTCTACATGACTGGTTTCAAAGAGCTCACAACTGACACTTTTACACCTTGTTGCGACATGCAGCTATTTGAACAGTGAAAGCTCGCTATGGGCAATAAACCTTTAAGCTTTCACAAATCTTTAAGTATATGTCAGCGTATACTATGTATAGCTGTGTTCCAAAACCTAGTGAGCTGTCTTGCCATCTACTGCCTACATAGACAGCATCCTAACTGAACTGAAACTTAAGTTTTAAGTGAATGATTTGAAATGTTCTACATAAGTAGCAACTTCTCACATGAATACGGAGTGAAATAGTCACATTGTCAAATTAGACTTAAATATTGTAATAGTAACAGCACACATTATGTTAAGCGTATGGACAAGTCTTGACTCCCATCCTGTGTTTTTTTTGTTCTTCAGAACTTTTTCACTCACAGTAAGAGACTCGATTTTACAGCTGATTCCAAAAGAGTTTGACGTTAACATGTTGCTATAAGAATGTGTTACTTTAATAACCGTAAAAAGATATAGTACACAAATATTCATTAAAATAGCAACTTCAAGATGGGGGGGGGGGGGGGGGGGGTAATATAATGTGATTTGGTATATATATAACGCAATAAAACACCCTGCACCTAACATGGACTGAGATAGATTGTTTATAGAAATTAGACTGTTAATTTTAGTGCTAATTTTTGGTATTGAATGCTAATGGTTTGCTTAAACATTTCTTTCGATTTTTTTTACTTAATCTGCTGCAATGAATTCTGGGATGGCCCTGTCTGTTAAGGACACATGCAGTGCTGCCTTAAGATTCGGCCAAAATTAGGTATCCTAGAGGGCTGCATAATGTTGCTGCCAACCTTTTGAAACAGCTTTTGCATCCCATGATGACTTAAAATGCTCGCTAGGTTTGGGAACAGAGCTTATGTGTGCTCTAGAAGTCTCATTTAATTCCCACTGACGCCTCACAGATCTAGCAGCTGACTAGGCCACTTCTAGCTTTATCTGTCAATCTTATCTCTTTCTCGGAGTGGCAGCGTGCCTGTTGACCAGGGCACAGTAGGCGCCCAGTCAGCATGTGACAAAAGCAAGAGCCTCATTTGTATGCGGAAAGCACTAGCATCATAAATCCGAGCTGAGAAGCACGGGAACGGAATGTGCCGATCCCTGACTACATCGCTAAATAGTTTGACCGAGATCAGTTTTTAGGCTGGAGATAAGTGAAGCGCTGGATGTTTCAATTTCGCTAAATTCTTCACCAATCAGAAGAGATGTAACACGGTGCTGCTGATCTGCATGTGGGAGATCTGCTATTATGTGCTGGTGACATTAGCTTTCACTTATTAAATGTTCAGAACATTATGGCGTAATTATAAACCAATATGGACTTGTCAAACTGTCTATTCCCAGCTGTTCCCTGCAGATTCCACATGGTGGTTTTCATCACGAGCCGATCAACATCCAAATTCAGTAGGGATGCAGAGATGACATTCAGAATGACGCGATTTCAAAGGAACATTCAGCGAAAAATGAAAATTCTTATGTCATTTGGAAGAATGTTTGAACTGTTTTCATCCATACAATACAATGAAAGTCACTGGTGTCCAAAACAACACTGGACTTCACTGACTTCCAAAATTTCTTGTTTTTGTTCAAATGTTTATAAGAAGAGGGTGACTAAATGATGAAAGAATTTATATTTTTGGGTGAACTATTGCTTTAAATTGCATTTATGCATTTATTCCTGCTTGAATAATATTAATGGATGTGGAGAAATCTACATATGACTCACCAATGGATTCTCTGCAGTGAATGGGTGCCGTCAGAATGAGAGTTTAAACAGCTGATAAAACATCACAATAATCTACAAGTAGCTAATCCACACAACTCCAGTCCATCAATTAACGTCTTGTCAAGTGTAAAGCTGTGTGTTTGTAATAAACAAATTCATCATTAAGGCGTTTTAACCAAAATACCTCTACATAATCTATAACGCTTCCTCCAGTGAAAAAGTTAATCTCCTGTTGTCCTCTCACATCAAAATCTACTGACAGATTTGTTTACAACAGTTTTCATTTGTTTTCACTTGTAATCAGTGCTTGATCTGTGCATATTTCTCTCCTGATTCAGACAAGATGACTTTTTAACTGGAGAAATGGACTCATATTTCAGCTGGAAGCGATGGTTTGAAGTTAAAACATTTTACGATGGATTTGTTTCTTACAAACATGCAGCTTTTCACTTCACAAGATATTAATTGATGGACTGGATTTGTGTCATTTACTTGTGGATTATTGTGATGTTTTTATCAGCTGTTTGGACTTTCATTTTGACGGCACCCATTCACTGCAGAGAATCCATTAAATCCATTGAGCAAGTGACAAACAAACTCATCTACTGTATATCTTGCATGGCCTAAGGGCGAGTAAATTTTCAGCCAATTTTAATTTTGGGGTGAACTATTCCTTTAATTCAGAAGACTTGGAATACTGCACACAAATCATATGGACTTCATTCATAATATTTTTATGGCACTTTTGGGTCCTTTTTGAAACTTAAACGTGCCATTCCCCATTTACTCTAATTGCAGGGACAAAAAAAGACCTTAAAATATTCTCCCTTTGAATCCCACAACAGAAAAAAAACAAGTCATGCAGGTGAGTAAATAATGACAAAATGTTCATTTTTTTAAGCGATCTTTTCTTAGTCCCATTAATAGTCCCATTTCCTTCCATCAGCTTTGGTTTAAAGAGGAAAAGCCAGGTGCGGGAAGATGATCAACAGACACATTCTTGTTTGAAATGCCATTGCATTTAACGATACATTTACTGTAAATAGCAGATGGTTCATTAAGCTGAATTTGCAACCAAAAAGGCTGAGAGGCCAAGATTACAGTGCATGCCTGTGTGTAAATGTGTATGCATGCATTTATATGTGTGTGTGCTATCCCGGCTGGACTCCATCCATATTTCATGACCGATAAAGGTTTCGGTAGCTGTGTACACTTTCCAAAGAGCAGAACTGCAATATTCAGCCATTTTGCCATATTCCACAGCAATATGCTCCAGATGTGGCTAACATGAAAATAAAAGAAAATCATTTTGCTATTTTCCATAATATCATTCTGCAATTTAACAACATAAAAACAGAGGCTTTGTTTGTTGTCCCACCTTCCCTGCCTCCACAAACAACCTTTCTTCTTTGCTCTGACCTTCTCTCCTTCTAAGTGAAGAAATGACCAAATGTCATCCTGTTTATTTGAGTAAAGCTGTAGTGGACAGGATCACAGGAGACCTGAAGCCCGTGTGAACTCCACTGTACTTCTAGACTCCTCAAAACCGCTCAACTGACTTTATGTCCACCTCTACCCGTCAGCCAATGAGAGATGAGCAGATTTCAGACTGCTCATCTGCCAAAAATCATCCTTCAAACTGTCAGCTGCTGTCACAACAAACTTACCAAAAAAATAACAAATCAAAATAATATCACAGAGGTTATCATTTGGCTCAAATTGCCCTGAACATTTGATGGCACTTAATACAAGCACTATTTTAAGCAATTTAGTGAATAATTAATCAGTTATCAATATGTACATAAAGGGTGCGTGCATGCGTGTGTGTGGGTGTGTGTGAAAAACAGAGAGAAAAAGAAAGATCAAAGATGGATAGATAGATAGATAGATAGATAGATAGATAGATAGATAGATAGATAGATAAACATTTAAAAATGTATTCATATGTAAACAAAAATGTACATATATATATATATAAATACATAAGTACAAATATAACGTAAGTCGAATACGTTATTGTTTGCTGTTGATGTAATAATAGATAGAATATGCTTTTCTCAAATAAAACAGTATTGCTTCGGTTTTAGACGTAAAATCATTTGCTCAGTAAATGAATCGGAGCGTCTATATAAAGGAAAACAAAAGATTCTGTTTCTATTTCTGCTTATTGCTGCATATAAGGGTTATTCAAGATTCAAATTAATGAAGAAAAAAATTAATATTTCCAGTCGGATGATAAAAAATAATAATAAAGCACACACTCGATATGCATTATTCTGTCACTTGGCTTCAAGGTTTTAAATCAGCGGACATTTCATCTGCCATCAGATTGTAGATGTCACGGCTCATTATCGCACCTGCAGCGATATAACTTCAGTTTTATTAACGATGCGGCAATATAATGTAAATTTATTACTTACCAACGCCATATTTTTCATGTTCAGTCGGTATCCACATTTTTTCCGCGTCAAGTAAAAGAAAATGTGCTATAAAACAGGGCAATTACGGCGGATACTATCCATATTGTTGTTACACAGGATTGCACTGTATTGTTCTGAGGGCAGAGCCACAGCAGCATCCCACATACACCACACTTCTCAGCCCTGAAGAAAAACACCATTGCCTCATGGGAGATGTAGGAAATGAATGAGAAAGATTGGATGGAGAACTACAACACCCAGTAACCGCATACACAGCGGCGGTTAAACTCTGATTGGTCAGTGCGTCATTCACCAGGTCACGTGATTTGAAAAACCCAAAACATGGCCGCTCAGATGCACAACGCTAGTTTGACAGGTTGGTTATCGGAATTATTAATATTGGCAGAGATTTTATATTATATTGCTTTATTTACGTTATATCTAATTTTTAAATATCTAGCAAGTTATATGTTTATTTTTCTGAATAATGTCCGTAAACTACGGCAACGAGAGAAAAAAAGTTAAAGCTATGGCTAGTTATAACAGTAACATCTGCACAAAATTATTGCAGTAATACAAGTTTGTCATACGCTTTCTGGACTTTAATGGTCAAACTGGTTTGAACTCGTCTCCCAGCCCTGTAAAGCTGGTTTTCAGCTGGTCTACCTGGCCTTCCAGTTGGAAAGAAGCCAAAACGCTTTAAAAACCAGCAAAACAAGGCCAGCTTAAACCAGCAGACCATAGTTTAAGATGTTTTCTCAGCAAGGAGTGGGTGGTTAAAGTGTAAAGTTTGTTGATATGGATCTTCTTATAGATGATCAGTGACCCTTTAATCTGTCCCTGCAAAAGCTCATTTTGAAGAGGCAAAATAACTCATAAAGTGCACTTAGGAGCATAAATGTATCAGGTTTTTATAGAATAATCTGCTATTTATATGAGTCACACTGTCATTTTGTGTGATGCTTGTTTGTGTGAATGTAGGACATCTTGAAAGGTCGTGGGATTTATGAGACAAGGGTTTCTCACTAGCTGGAGTACTTCAGACTGAATTAATGACCCAGAATGGATTTACACAAAGATATTTGTGCATCATATTTTATTAAATGTATGAATATTGTGTTTTCTCTCATTGTTAGCTAAGCAGGATTGTATTCTTGAGCCGCTTTGTTTCCCCGAGCACCTTTGTGGTAGCGCTTCTCTCACCTCCTCCAGCGATGGCCGTCCGGTGACATGTGCGCTCTGTTCAGACTCTTTTCCTGCTTCCGAAAAAGAGCAGCTTCTCAAGCACATAGTGTTGGATCACAAACTGGTTATCGCGGATGTCAAACTCATCGCTGACTTTCCACGGTGAGAATTCACAAGATTTGTAACCTATGTGTGTCAGCATTTCTTTAAAGAGATATTAATCGAGCACAATACAAATAACACAAAATAATGAAAAAATTCTAATTGTTTTGTTGCAGGTACATGTTGTACTGGAAGAAACGCTTTACAGAACAGCCCATCACAGACTTCTGCAGTGTTATCAAGACCAACTCTGAAGGTCCTGTAGGTAAGACACATTTGAGATTAACTATCTTTATATTAACATCTTGTATTTACATGTATTTAAATTTTATATTGTTAGTTAATAGCTATGGAATTTACAATACTAATGCTAAAACTATTTTTTTTAAATATTTTAAAGCTATTTTTTTTTTATAAATTGAATATGTTCATCTGACATAAATCATATAAAATCTTTATCCACCCCTTAAAATAGTGATTTTGTTCTGTCCCACTGTAGTCAACATTTAAAATTATATAATGGAAAAAATCCCAGAATTATGTTGAATTATTATACTATGTTTAATTATGAACTAATTTTAATGAGCAAGACATTATATTTAACATATAGATTCAAATATCAAAATATATTTAATAATATTTAACATAACACATTGCACCACATTTTGCACATTTGAACTTTTTCCCACATTTCAAAAATGCAAGTCTGCGACTTGCAAACCTTAAAAATCTGCCATTGCTTTTTATTTTGAGATTTTATTAATTAAATTTTGATGTTTTTTATGTTACAAAATCACACATTTTTTTTTAGCTGTATGTGGACAATGAACATGACAAATTTTAGTAACAAGGTTCCAAAAGTGGAAAACCTCATGTAAAATGAATAGAAAATAAGAAATTAAAGGTGCACTAAGCGACTTTTGCCAAACGATGTTGATATTTGAAACATCAAACACACCCTTTTCCCAACTGGACATGCTCCGATATTTACGCAGGTCCTATCTCTTGCCTGATCGTAACCCTTTTTTTTTTTTTTTTTTGTTCCTCAGGTATTTTCCTCTTTTTTTTAATTTTTTTTAATCTGCCATCTCTGTCTACTAAAATCCATCCTGTGCACACGGCACTCTCTTCTCTCCATCATTACAAGACACGCCCCTTACTACAGATTGGCTACACGTGTGTTTTGGGACTTGGTCCGACACTGTGGTCAAAAGAGTTTTTCAGATATTGCTTAGTGCAACTTTAAATGCCTGCTGTGACCTGGGCTAAAAATGGCATATCGGTGATGATCTGCCAATAGTTTAGCATAATTGTTTATAGATTCTAGGGCACAGTTCAAGGATGTTATTGTTAACTGAAGCTATAAAAAGACAATTTTAATTAAAATGAAGCTGAATTTAAAAGATGAAAAGCACCCCCCATACAAATAATTCTAAATTGCTAAATAGAAATATGTAAAAACTTTTATACTTATAAAAATAAAACTAATAATAATAAATAAAAGCGAATTCAAAATATCAATAAATACTATAAATGGTACTAAAATAATACTGGTTTGGGGAATAGCCCTTTAACTTCACTGATTTAAAAGTGAAGTCTAAATCTATGAAGGCCTGTTCAAATGGTGTCCTTTTTAGACTCCAATTACCGAAAAGCTGCTTTGTGTCATTTTAGAACAACAAGAGCACTACTTCCTATTGTGTGATGCTCTGCCAGAGGACAGGATCCTTAGGGAGCAGCTACAACAGAGACGACTGGTGAGTGTCTATAAAAAGACAAGGACCTGCGACTGTCAGGTTAGGAGTGCTGTTCTGGGATCAGCTCCCATCCTGTCTGACATTAGGTTATGAGTATTCAAAACCAATCCAATCAAACAGTAGCACAAACCAAAATCAAATTAATATGCAGAAAATCTGGAATATGAGTAACACAATCATAAGAGAAGTCTTTGTGTTTCCTTTTTTCAAAAAGTATTTTCTTTTTTTAAACAAATTTGGAAATTAAAGAAATATTTCAGTTTTGTTTATTATGAATTGTAAAACAAGGGATTTTTGTGTCCTGAACTAAAAATTATTGGATTGTGAAAATGTTATTAAAAACTATTAATGTAATGACAGTAGTATGTATTTTCATATGTAATGAAAATGGTTTTGAAGAGATATTTTGGTTAATAATTATTTCATTATTAATCATTTTTTCTACCTACAAATCCTATTATGTCAGACAGACAATGTAATGTTATAGATTGAAAATGTTATTGAGAGTTAAAAGACTATTGAAGCAAACTTATTTGTTTTGAATATGTATATCACTTTAAACTATTGAACTATAAAGCATTTTGATTTTATGTTGTCTGAAATATTGTTGCCAATTGGGTTGCCAGAAATTCCACATCCACAATGGTTACATGCTTAAAAATACTGAGGAAACAATTAACACAGTGTTCTATGAGAAGCCAAAAAGCCCCCCCCCCCCCCCCCCCCCAAAAGATTGTTTTTGCAGAGATATTATGAGTCAACATAATCATCTCACACACATTTCATCTCAGGCAAAAATCTGGGATTGTGGTTGCTAGGCAACCAGAGTTCTCAGCACCTCTGCAGTGGGCTCTGCAGTGTGGCGACCAGCTGTTTAACAGTGCAGCTGTGACCTTTCTCAATCATTCGGTGACACGCTGCACGCCAGTGAAACCCGAGCTGAGAAGATTAGCACTGTTTATTAAACACAAATCATTCACAGATTGTGTCTGGGATCATTATCGATGATTATGGCAATCGAACAGCGGGTTTTCAGAAACGCAGAATGATAAAAACACACCACACTGATTATTTTAAATATTGTTTATAGACTCACAACAATTATGTAACCATATTTATAATGTGCACTATGGGAATGTCTTACAATGCTACAAAGTCTTTAATGAAGTTTGATATATTTTGATAGGAGGAAGTTCTGGATCAGCAGCAAAAAGAGAGGGACGACACAACGTTTCACCGCGCATGTATGTTCTGCAATGAGGAGTTTACTAGAAACAGGTGACCCACAACTGTTGTTTGCAGTAAAAACTCATTTCTGCTGAATTTTTAATTTTAGAATCAGTATATTTAACTTAAAATAATGTCTTGATGTGAAATGGTTATCATTTGAGTTTTGACATCTTGTACACGAGCTGTACAAGAGACCCGATCTCTGAATGATTTATTAAGAATATTTATAATAGTAATTATTTATATATTATTAATATATAAAATGTCTTATAAATTATATAACATTTGTTATATAGTATTTAATTTTATATATAGTGTCCTATTTAGTATTTAAGTAAAAAAATAATAAAAATTATAAATATTCTTACATTAAAAAATGTATTTGCATTATGTCAAATTTTTATATATATATACATTTGACATGGAGCATCTGCAAAGTTTGTTAAGGGTATTGATTTAAATCTAAATCAATTGGTAAATCTAAATCATACCAAGGTGAAAACTTAACTCATGAATATTAATTAGCTCATTGACTGAAGGCCTAGGCAGATTGCCTTGTAGTGTCAGAGTATATATACATGAATACAGTTTTCATTGTATAGTAATGTCACAAGCCACCCATCTTCGGCCCTCCACTCTGACGCTTATCTAGATATAATTTATAAACCACTATTTTTGCTTTATTTGATTATTTGTAGCAAACAGCACTGCATATTTATGTAACATGATGTATTTGTGCACTGTGGATTCACTGCAGGTCTTCACTGCTGAATCACATGGCTAAAGAACACTCTTTTAGCATCGGTCTGCCTGACAACATCGTCTACTGCAACGAGTTTCTCGACACTCTGGAGTGGAACTGGAGAAGTGAGTGTTTGAGATTTTGCCACAATGCTGCATGTAATCTTCCACACTTATACACTGTATATTATTAATGGTCAAACCACTGTTACAAATAGAAAAAATTAAAAATGGAAATGGCGAAGGTTTGAACACCCCCTCTTGGTGCTTGCAGTCATTGCATTAATCCAAAATCACCAAGTAGGGTTAGTGTTTGGGTCAGTGACAAATAAATAGAAGAAGCAAAAATAAAGGCATAATGAAAGTTATTTTACACTGTGTATTTTTGTTGTAGTAAATAATATATATTTGTATACTTTTTTTAAACTTTTTTTTTTTAACTGATTATTAAATCTACTCAAAATGTCCTTTTATTTCTTCATTTGTTCATTCATTCATTCATTCTTAGTATTTTTCAAGCAAGTGTGTTTGTTTTCAGTGACTAAAACTATTTTCACTATACCATTATTTTTATATAGCATGCAGTGCCTGTACTGTGAGAAAACATTCAGGGACAAAACCACCTTGAAAGATCACATGAGGAAAAAGCAGCATCGACGAATAAATGCCAGAAACCACGACTACGATAGGTACTATGTCATAAATTACCTGGTGAGACCACGTGTCGGTTTGTATGTTTCTCATCTGAACAAATAAATAGAAATGAAATCACCCTATTGTGCTGTTGTAATGTTGCAGGAGTTAGGGAAGACATGGGAGGAGGTGCAGTCTGAGGATGACAGGGAGCTCTTTGAGGATGAAGATGAGTAAGGCCTTTATATTTTTACTCTGATTACATTTTCAGTTTTATTCTCCTTCCTGATATTCTGCACTCTCTGCAGTGATTGGTCAGATTGGCAGGCTCATCCTGTGTGTGCCGTGTGTCTGTTTTGTGAGCAGCAAGCCGAAACAATGGAGAGAATGTACACACACATGAAGGTATATGATGCTGCTGAACAACATTTTACTATTTGAGTGCCTGAAAAAGTATTTGACATTGCTATGCATTTTAGCATCAGTATCACTAATAACATGATTTGTTTTCATCCAGGAAACTCATGAATTTGACCTGCACGAATTAAAAACAGACTTAAGTGAGTAATGCAGAAATGTTTTTGAGAAGAACCCTTGACCACACAGAGGGTCATTAATAGGGATGGGTACCGAAACTCGGTATTAAATCGGTCTCGGGGCTAAATTATGAAAGACCGGAGTATCGATAAGCTCTGACGTTATCGGTACTTCTGTCAGTATTGGATAAGTTAAGAAAACACACATACATTTATTGTTGCTCTCTCTCTCTCTCTCTATATATATATATATATATAATGTCGCCAGCTGTTTTTATGTGCAATAATATTCAAACATTTGTCTATGATGCATTTTTGCTATGCGCAATTCAGAAGCCAGATCGCGCTCACGCGGATGAGCTTCAGCACACGCAACATGAAAGTCCTGTTTAATTATGATAGAAGAGAGAACCAACTATTCAAACATCTGCTCACACTTTCCTATGGCTGTTATATTAAGCTAAGTATTTTTTTTTTTTTTTCGATTTTGGCTTCCAAGGATTATAGCCGCATTTCTCCCTTCCCTTCATAGCGGCGCGGATTCGTTCCTCCGAACCAAAACTTATCTGTCAGCTCAATCAGTGATTGTTATAAAATGCCGTCTTTACTGTTGCTACATTGCAGGACATATTTGATAGTAAAACGTTGAGAGTACAATCTGAACAAGTGACGCTGTTCAGGCTGAAATGTGTGTGCGCGCGTGTGCCTACGCGGCGGCGTGCTCCAAAACGGACAAGCAAAGTACACTTTGAGCTTCGGGCGCGTCGAAATAACACACAAAAATATGCCAAAAAAATACACACACAATGTGTCAAAATAGCCGGTTATGAGAGTCTTCACTTTTATGTTTTAAGTGGACGAGAACAGTTGGGAGAAAATCCGATGCGTGTCAGTATATTGTCTTAAAGTGTCAGACTGGAGCGTGAGCCATCAATGTTAATCAAAGAACAAAATGCAAAGAGAAAATCACCCACAGCTCTTAATCTGAACAACGTTATAGCTTTAATAAACATTAATCAGTACATACAGTGAAAACTATGCAGTGCTCATTTACATTTGATTACTTTTGTAACTATTACTTACCTGAACATTAATATTAGTAGACCTTCATGGAAAAATGAAAGCACTGTTTATTTAATTTCGTTTGTGTGTTTGTTTTATTGTATTTGTCAGTTTGTTTTACTTTGTTTCTTTGTTCATATTCTTACAGTATCTTATCTTATGTATATAAAACACTAAAAATACCTGCGCACTGGTGCATTTACAAATTGATGAAGTGCAGGCATTTTTAGTGTTTTATATACATAAGATAAGATACTGTAAGAATATGAACAAAGAAACAAAGTAAAACAAAAAGTACCGATAAGAATACCGTTAAAGTACCGGATCGATAAGCAGTATCGATAAGAGTAGTAATACCGTTAAAACCTTAACGATACCCATCCCTAGTCATTAATGTCATGTGTGTCATTTGTCCAGGCCTGAAGTTTTACCAGCAAGTGAAACTGGTGAATTACATCCGCCGTGAGCTTCACCAGTGCCGGTGCTACTGCTGTCAGGGGAAGTTTGAAACCAAAGAGGAACTAGTGCAACACCTGGTTAACACAGGTCATGTGATGCAGCTGCCTGAGGTCTCGCACTGGGACCAACCACAGTAAGTATGACACATTTATGATCACCTTTTTTTTTTTCTTTTTTTTGTTTTTTAAGTATTCAGTTGAGTTTTCATCTGGACAATTAAATTTTTTTTAATATTATTTACTTTTATTATTTATTGTGTCATTTTCATGTGACCTTTTTTTTTGTATTATTCAATCAAGTTTCCATCTGAACAATTAAAAATTATTTAATATTATTTGTTTTTTATTTATTTATTCTACGGAAGAGGATTAGGGCCAAGCAATAATAATAAAAAACCTTGAGATCTTGAGATTAAAGTCGTTAAATTCCGAGAAAAAACTTGTTAAATTAAGAAAAAAGTCTAAATGAAATTTTGAGAATATTCATTAAATTTCGAGAAAAAAGTCCAATTAAAATGCAGAGAATAAACACTCGCGTTTCAAACAGTCAAACAGCGTCTACAGTGGCGCAGGTTGGAGAGTAATGCACACAAATGTAGCATATGATACGGTCGACAAGAGTTTGAGTCCATGTTTTGCCGAACTCGCTTGTCTTCCTTTTCTCATCACATCGGAAAAATGGAAATCAACTGCCTAAAATGAGTGTTTAATAATAATGTATAAATTGGGTAGGTTTAGTGTTAACTACAGTAAATCCATTGTGAATATTAATTTGTGGATTGAAAAGTATTCTGATTGTTATCACACAGTTTCTCCTGATTTCCGCATCAGTGTTGTAGTGTTTTTTTGTATTATTCAATCGAGTTTCCATCTGGACAATTAAAAATTATTTATTTATTTGTATTATTTCTTGTATTATATTATTTATTTGTATATTATTTTATTATTAGATGTTTTATTATGTGAAATATTAGACCCAGTAAAGTCTGTAGAATTGAAATGAGCCATTAAACGGCAATAGTTTTTTATAATATAGGCTTTGGACATTAGAATGAGCACTGACTCTTTTACTGTAAAAATTTAATTAAAATATAATGTGCTGCTTTTTCAGATACTACTTTCCTACATATGAGAACGACGCTCTTCTTACAGCTCTGTCAGACAGCGAGAGCGAATTTGAGGGTCCAAATCCCAGCTCTGAAGTTCCCGTTATTGCTGAAGACATTTCAAAGCTCAAGGTTATAAAACAGACCAGCGTGCTTAATAAACTGCTCAAAGACAGAGGCGGCTCTAACTGAAGATGAGGGACACCCAGAGAATTATGCTCAATGCATCTATTGCTTTCAGTGTAAAAATGTATATGTTGAGACTAATGATGTGACTATTCATTTCTATTCATGTGGGTTTACAGTATATTGACTGCTCACATTGTGAAAAAGCAGTCAAATAAACTTGATTTACCTATGTCATGGGCTGATCAATGGAAATCCCTAATTGAAAGGATTTGACTGAAAATAACCTCTTTGTTGGGAAATTTTGGATCATGGCTGACAGGCAATTCAGTAGTGTATTGGCACTGTAAATATTAACATTTGTTTTAATAAAGATATTGTCAGAAAGAACAGTATCAATAGTCAGTACAATTTACAGGTCCATTAACACTAATAATGCTAAATTATTAAGAATAGCCAGAAGAAATGTAAAAACAAGGTAGAGAATGGGAATATCAAGTCAAAATATGGTGCTATATATAATGGTGTTAGATACATGTTGTTGTTTTTTTAAAGATTTTTGCTTTTATTAGGATAGGACAGTATTCCAGACAAAAAGCGAGGTGAGCGAGAGAGTTGGGATTCAAACTCGGACACTCGAAGCGAAACAGCGCTATATGTCCACGCCTTTCTCCAGGAGACTATTGACACCAACATAGTTATATGTTTTAATAGAAATGCATTCATTTATAATGTTCGGTCAATTTCGCAAAACTTCACTTAAAATTTCTGGGGAAAAAATTGGTCTATTGTCAATAGTGTAGCAAAGTATGAAGCTGCACAAAAGTCACTTTCAATCCAAGGAGTTTATAACTCGATATATTCTGAGATATAACATTATACTCACAACTTCAAGAAAAAAGTCTTTGTAATTGTAAGAAAAAAAAACTAACTGCAACTTTTTAGAAGTGTTTTATTCCATGGCAAAAACCAAAAAAATATTGTGAGACGTAAACTCAGAATTCTGAGAAGAAAAACCTCGGAATTGCGAGAAAAAAAGTCTTCATCATGAAATAAAATCATGAAACGGGCTTCCATACTATCATGTAAATTCCTATCGAATTGTACGTAATTACATCCACGGAAACTCACAGAACAGTGGTAGGAGTCACTGCATTTTTAGTTTCTCGTTTATTTCACTTATTTAAACATGAAGCAATTCACTGAATATGCATTTAATAGTAACCTAAATTTAAAAATTTAGCAGGGTATTTTTTTTTTGTCTGTTGGTGTGATAAAAACAATTCAATACACAATATTGCAGTAAAAGAGACTTTTATTATCAAAATATCGAATTCATTCTCATGTCTGATTTCAAACAGACAAACAATCATTGAAATCATCCCAGCGTCTCGTTCATACTTTGTTGAAGCCATTAAAAAAACACAAAGCCTTAGACCTCTTCATACATGTTTTAAGTCAATCAATAAATATTGCATATTTCACTAGGAGTAAATCCTCGTGTCTTGAGGACTAATCTTACCCAAGGCACTTCAGAACATGTAACCTCTAGTATAAACACTCAACCCAAACTGCTGTAAGTGCTAGAAACGCAATATTAGTCAAATATACTTAACTGATCGAGACAAACCAAACTATACAAAATAGTATGAATTTATCCATTTATAAAGGGCTGTAGAAAATCTTTTTCTGTTTAAACAAATAAAATACATAAATACACTACTCCACTGACTAGACAGATCTGAATGTGTGGGTTATAGTGTTAAACGGACACTATGTCCCTTGTATAGACACCAAATATAAGGCTGTGCTTTGTCTAGTGCAGTAAAGTGGGTTTCACGCTGTGCTGCTGGATCTGTGTACAAATGCTTAATTCAACAGTTTAGTGATGATACATTATAACAGTTTACAAAAGTCATGAAAAATTTTATAATGAGAAGTGTTCAAATGGCAGTGGGAGTTAAGAATACAAGAAATTAAAGCTGTAACAGCTGAATTGGTTGGAGGGTGCAGTGCTGTTAGGCCCATCAGTAACATATTGTATGTGAATCTTGTAAAAAAAAAAAAAAACTCCAGGCCATATTTTACCCTAATATCAAAAGGAAAGAATAATTTTGCATAAAAAATTAAAAACTATTTTAGGGTCATGTTTTCATGACAATTAAGGATAGAAATTTGCATTTATTTTGCAATTAAAAAAAACAAAATTGCATTACAGTAATAAAATTTTTCATTATTTAATCACAGGGATATTTTTACTGTAATAAATAATCCTGTATATTTTGTATAATATAACAATAATATAATTAATATAAAAATAATTCAAAATTTACTGTAATAAAACAGTTTTTGTATTTATTATTTATGTGGAAATAAATTCACACTGCGGTAATGACAGTTTTTTAGTTTTTTTTACCAATAAGGATTATAATAAGAACTTACTTTTAAATAAAAAAAATTCATATTACAATAATGACATCTTTTCATTATGATTCGGGCAAGAAAATATACTTAACTGTCATTAAAATAATATTTTTAATAAAAAAATTATTTTATTTCTTTATGCAAAATATAATATCTTATGTTCATCTATCTTTTGATTTAGAGGTGATCTATGACCCAGCAATGTTGATTGGTTTCACAAAATGCACCCTCGTGGAGTAATGAACATGAAATTCTTGTAAGTTGGCCAATTTTTTGCTATTTTTTTTCAATCACAAACACACACATGGAGTGTTTTCACACCTGAGATTTTATAAATTGCTGTGCTGGTCAATACAACCTAAAGCTGCCTTTGGTGAGCGTCACCTTACCGTGTCCAGAAACAGCTCAGACCAGCTGCGACCGGCAGCTGCTTACAGTACCGCCACACTTTAGGTCCTGTTCTACGATTTAACCAGTTTGAAACCTTGGCCCGTATCCAGCACCGCAGGTGGGAACCACGTGAGTTTGATCCTTCGGAGCAGTTGAACGCAGTATCTGCAAACCCAAAAGAGGTTCAACCCGCCGCACCAGTGTGCGAGCTGAACCACAGGATAAGTCAGGCGTGGGAAGTTGAGTCTCCAGTGCCGGGTGACGTCGCTTTCAGTGGGCAGGTGAAGCTTGTAGTCGCTCCAGTGACTGGAGATGCCATAGGCTGCTCGGACGGGCCGCCCACGCTCAGACCACCGAACTATGCTGTCAGGGTTGCAGTTAAAATCAACCCATTGACAGGTGAAGTCCCCGAGCTGAGGCGTGTCCTGGACCTCCGGGTCTGTGGGACTAGAGAGCACTGCTCCTTGAACCGCTACATAAAGTCCCTCGATTTTCTGCACCTCCTTCACCCAGGGGAGCGAGTTGTCAGTGTCGAGAATAATGATGAGACGGGAACAGAATCCGGAATTCTTTTCTCTCCAGAGCTGCACAATCTCATCTAGACGTAAAACATCTCCACCTGATTATATTAAAAGACAAAAAAAGGCCTGTATAAAACTCTTTCTCAGAGTTTGGCTGAGCTCCATATGCATATTATATTTTTTAATGCATTTTATGTAAATGTTATGCAAATTGTACTAATATGAGAGTTAATTACAAACAAATTTCCAGATCATATTTATCTGCAAACTCTAGATAGATGGATGGATGGATGGACAGATAGACGGATAGATATCATGTCGAAAAAAATCATATTTTTAAATTGGAAAGTGTTTATACATTATGATTGTATTTGCTATATAATCCTTAACAAACACACTAATATTAATTAGATTTTATGTATTACAGTAAAAAGAATAGAAGGAAAATGCATTTTACATTTTTTTAAAAATGGTAATTGGTCTAAATTAGATTTCATTTTCCATAAAATTAAAAAATGTATTGCTGCCATTTGAAAAAACTAAAATCATATTAAATTGTAAAGTATACTTTATGGTTGTTTTTGCTAAGGCCTTTAATTCATTTGCTTATTCAAATAGATGACAGATGTTATAGATGATATATATCAGATGATCTTCATCATCAAATTCTGTTATTTTCATTACTATTATACAGAATGTTAATACAGTAAAAACAAAACTGTTAAGGAAAATGCATTTTTAAAAATATTCCATACACAAAATATATTTTTCTTTTAGTTATAAGATTCTCCCAAGTTCCGTTGTGTCTGTTTCTACAGGAAACAAATGTTATGTAATGATTCTCCCACCTGCTAGAGCCCACTCTCCGCTGCGGTGGGTGTGTCCGCTGTAATACAGCACGTAGGTGTCGTGTCGTGGGCCGTCAGCCGTGTGTGCCTCCATGAAAATGCGGAGCTTGGCCTGCAGGGCTTCCAGACTCAAGCCGCTCGTGGAGTAATCACAACCGTAGGTCTCGATCATGTGATGAGAGAAGAAGCGCTGCACGTTGTTAAGTATCCCTGTGGAACGCAAGTTGAGCTCCTGCACATGCGCTGGGGGGAGCAGGGTGGGCTGACCATCTGGGCTGAGAGAAAATGAGAGGATGAGGATGAAATACTGACGCTCTGTGTAAGTTACTGACCTAAAGTATCTGAGTTAGTGAAATGTGAGTGTATATGTTTCCAGTACCTGCAGTAGTTGGTAGGAATGACCACAGCGTAGCCGACACAGGTTCCTCCGAGGCTGTTTCCCAGCTCATGGAAGAGACCGTGGGCTAGTGACTCTAGAGGCAGCACCAGCAGAAACAACGCAATAAACAGACTGTTGGACGGCTGTAGGAGAAAACAAAACATTCAGGACCAAAGAAAATTATCACCAGGCAGAATATTTTGATGAAGATTTTATATTTATATATATCACGGTTTCCACAAAGATATTAAACAGCACAACTTTCAACACTGATAATAATAAATGTTTCTTAAGCAGCATATCAACATATTAGAATGATTTCTGAAGGATTGTGTGACACTGAAGTAATGATGCTGAAAATTCAGGCTATATTTATTTTCTATACATTTATAAAAAGTTATTTATAACAGTTAGGTGCATTACCACATATTATTACTTGAAAAACATGTGTGCCAAATAAAAGTCATGGTGTGAAACCAATAAACATGAAAAATAACCATAAAACAGGAAATGATTTCATGGAGAGGACTCTTGTAAACCCTCATGACTGTAATTTGATCTTTTATGGGTGGTAAGATGTACACCATCATCTGGTGCGACTTCCAAAAAAGAATGGAATATTTTTGAAATATTAATTTGATATTAGTAAAAAAAAAAAAAACATATATATGAATAAATAATTATACTGTATACCTTGAGGGGTAGTTAGGCAAAAATTTTAATTTTGCCATTTATTACTCATCGTGGTACTCTTATAAAAGCGCATTGTAGACTAACACGGAAGAGAAGAAATTATTCAATAAAGTAATTGCTTTTATTTTCTTTGCACACAAAATATTCTCGTAGCTTCATAAAGTTAAGCTTGAACTCAGATGTCACATGGACTATTTTAGCGATGTCCTTTCTACCTTTCTGGGCCTTGAACATGTCAGTTGCGTTACGGTCTATGCAGGGTCAGAAAGCTCTCGTATTTCATCCAAAATATCTTAACTTGTGTTCCGATGATGAACGAACAACACGAGGGTGAGTAATTAATGACAGAATTTTCATTTTTGGGTGAACTATCCCTTTAAAAAAAAATTAACTTTTTTGAAAGGACTGACAGTCACTTGTGTGTATTCAAGGTATAAGAAAACGATGTTACTTTTACTTATTTAGAGTCATTATGTCTAAACCTTTCTTGAAAATTGTATAAATGTATTTCAAACCATGTGAAACCACCATGAACACAACTACTACATTTCTAAGAACTAAGAACAATTTTCACAGGAAGCCTTACCTGCCAACCCAGAGTCCCGAGTATGATGGTGGACATCAGACTGAAGAGCACCAGGCGTTTTGATATGAGACAGAAGTGACGCATCCCCTTAGACGCCATGATCCTATCCAACTCTCCAGCCTCTGACGTGTGCAGCATGCACATCCTCTGACAGTCACTCAGCTTGCTGTGAAAACCCCACAACGTGACGAGAAAAACCAGATGGCAGATGATCCAGAAAACAGCAGATACTAAAAGACCCGGGATGAGCAGGTACCACCGATCTAGATCTCTCATCTTCAGAGCGGCCACGACCGAAAACATCACCTCCATGACAACCAGGGGAAGAAGCGTTAAGCGTCTCCACAGGCCTCTTCTCAGCAGCAGCGGTGACCAGCGTTCAGTGACTGAAAGTCCGCTGAAGTAGACGTCCAGTATTGGGTCGCAGACGAGGCGGCTGAAAAAGCACGACAAGGCGATGGGGTTGGTGGACACTCCTAAAGACTCCTGGAAGAAGAACGCAGCAATAACCGAGAAGCAGGCCAGGTTTTGGATCGCGAAGAGGGACTTCATGCGCAAATCCACAACTACAGCAGCCAAAGCCAGTGACAGGACCACAAGGCTTATGGACTTTTGGCTGACCAGGGTTGTGCTGGCCACAGCGAAGCCTGTGAGCTCCAAAGCTTCCCTTAAGGTGAGCAAAGCAGGTTGATGTCGGATATAACCGCACATTCTTCCAACCAAAGCCCATAGGGTTCGTATCACAATGCTCGCGATTAACATATAGTTGGCCACCTGCTCCTTAACATCGAGCTCTTTGGATGGGACGTTGATGAAGCACAGCAAACCCAAAAGGAAACCAAACCACAGATGCAGGAGAAATAGGCTGACGCTTTCCATACCAAAGTAATAGTGGAGAATGCAGGCAATCCCAAGAACAAAGAGGCCCAAAATGAAAATGACCAAGATGATAGTGTCTGCGGTTTTCTCCCATTGTACGTAAATTCCCAGGCAAATAGCCACCAGGGAGTTCAGGCTGGACAGGTAACCCAGGTACCGAATGGATGACCACATGTTGACCCCTTTGTTGGCTTCGTCCAGCCGGGTCATGGCAGCGTAAAGGAAGTGACTGAAGCAATACTTGAGCAGCTTGCACATCGCTGCAGTTAAACTCGCACAACAGCAGAAAAACGTGCAGACTCAACGTCGCGAGTCACGTAATTTATACTTCACAACAGTAACAATTATTCGCGACATAACTATTCAGCAAAAAGGATGCAAGAAGGGCATCTTGTATGGTGGATTTGAGGTAAATCTAAAACTAAACTGTTCCTAGAGACATTTTAGTGCAAACGTTAGAGTCACATCTACAATGAAACCTGTTACTGCTGAATGAACCGAACTGTTCAACTCAAGGTCAGGTTACAAGGAAGGCGTGAAGTAGATGCGCAAATGTTAAACTCGTCAAAAGTTATTAAATAAGGGTAAATATCAGAGGTGAAGAGCTTTAATGTGCTGTCAGTCTGATTTAGTCGAGCAGATTCCAGTGCGTTTACCGGCATCAGAAAGTTGACAGAATGTGTTGCTTCTGTTCACGACGAGAGTAACATCCATTAAATCAAGCTAAAAGAAATACGCCAGTACATATACAAGTCATTGATCGTTATCGTTTACAGAGAAACAACTAAAACTGGAAATGTTTCGCACAATATCCTGACCATCGCCTAAACTTCGCTCAATGTCCGCCATGTTTGCACATCGGTATTAAGCCGCTACGGAATCCCTGAAAGGACAAACAACGCGTCTCAGTGAAACGGGTGAATGGAATAAAATGTTTGATTTACACCAGTTATTCATGGCAAAAAAAAAAAAAAAATGCTTTTACAATATTAAAAATACTGTAAAATTTGTACACGGGCATAATTTTTGTTTATATAAAGTTATGAGATTTTATGTTTTTGAAATGTCTTATTCTTACCAAGGCGGCATTTATTTGATTAAAAATACAGTAAAAACAGCAATATTGTGAAATATTATTCTGATTTAAAATAGCTGATTTTAAAATGTAATTCCTGTGATGCAATGCTGAATTTTCAGCAGCCATTACTCCAGTCTTCAGTGTCACGTGATATTAATATGCCAATTTGTTGCTCAACATCAATGTTGAAAACAGTTATATATCCATCCATTATATTACAATTATTTTAACAATCTTTACTGACACCTTTGATCAGTTTCAATTCATCCTGGCTGAATGAAAAATATTACTGACCCCAAACTTTTGTGTACATTAAATAGCACTACAATAGATAACATTTCAAATGTATTCTGTCAGATATGGAACACATATAATCTTATATGAATAGCTGTAAAGCAGTTAAAGCGACCTGCTATAGGCAAATGAAAGACCAGAGATGAAAGGCAACAAAAACCTTTATTTATAAAAGATGAATAACAATATTCCTCACAAATAGTCCAGTTCTGTGGGAGTCAACCATCTTAACACTGATAAAGAAAATCAATCATGCAAACAGTGTATTAGAGCCTGGGGAAGACAAAGACATTTGATATGTGAATATCTGAACACACCACAGAGTAAACAATATAATACAAAGCTTTTATTTATTTTTTTTATATTTTAAAACGTCTTTTTTTCTTATATTTATAAATCATTGACACACTAAATAATGCCTTTAACTGCTATTGCTAACAGGGCAGTATTTCAGTCATTTATTTCCAAGAGCTGGTTAATTTGCTGAAAGTATGTACTGTAACTGTTTACTGTGGGAGAGAAATTATCGCACTTTCTTATGACAATCAGTAGCCCGTTCTTGAATCCAGTCTATATAATCACAAATGCAAAAATACAATTTGGGTTTGAAGGCACCTTGAGGAGGATTTGTTTTTTCCTGATACCCTGAAAGATCACATACTGAATTCGATCACCATTTCAAATCTTTCCACACTTATTTTTGGCACCCCTAAAACACATTTAAAGTGCCTAACACCAAAACCAAACCACATATATACTTCAACAGAACCCCAATGTACATCTCACACACTCCTTCAAGAGTAAAGACCCATCACAGCATAGTCTCATGTCATCAGGTTTACCAAACGGTAACCACCTGGATACAATAGAAAACAGTGCCTAATATCAGTTACTCAATATAACTGCCAGGTTACAGTGATATGGGGAATTTTTCCGTTTATGATTATGAATGTATTGCTATTCTAATGAAGTGCTGATGCCAATATCGATATTGTGCCAACCCTACGAAGGGTGTTATCGAAAAAGCGCAAATATGTGCTTGGACAGTCAAAATAGTGTTTTTAAGAACCTGGAGTGAATAAAAAAGCTGCAAATTCTGCAGTTACATACATAGAAGCTAAAAACGTACAGTGATACACAACAATCTTTTTGTAGTACTTTTAAATCAACATTTGGCAGAGTACTTTTCAAACTTTTGTACCTTAAAAGCTTTATTTTGTAATTGAAAGCGGGAAACTAAAATAATGTACTAAACTCAATGGGATATACACCAGATAACGATACAGGAAGTAGATTTAGAGCAACCGAAGGTTTCGAGAGTAAACAATCATCCTACTCAAAGTCACATTATGGCGAAATGCAGAGAAATCTAACCTGTTCCATACTACATACTACTGACAAGTAATCGGATATTACTAGTTATAATAGCGGTTAAAACGAAAACGAAGGCAGACACGCAGCTACTTTCAGGCCGTTTGATCACAAGATTAGAAACACGTTGCCACAACGCATGCATCCAATCCAGTCACCTGCAAGATTGTTTGTTCTGAAAAACTATGACTACTTTGCATGATTTGTACCTTGTTGAAGCGAGAAATCCACATTCACAGTTACAATGTCACATATCCAAACACACAAGTTCTGCAGACACTTAAAATGCTACAAATATCATTGATAAAGGCTATTCCAAAAATTCGGTAGAGAACAGATGGCTGAAATTGTCATCTAAAATGTCCAGTGAAAACTGGCTAAGAATCAAGCCATTAATTGGATAGTTCATGCAAAAATGGAAAATTCTGTCATTTATTCACCACCATGTTCCAAAACTGTATTAATTTCTTTTTACTTTAATGTTGAACTGTTTTTGTTCTTACAACGGAAGTCAGCGGGGTCCAAAACGACTTTCATTGTAACTTTGATTTCAATGTAACTTTTAGTATCAATGTAAGAACTATGTTGTTTTGGACCCCATTGAGTTTCATTGTTACTAAAAGTTACATTGACTGTGTGGACAAAATTACACTGAGGCATTTTTCAAAATATATGCATTTCAGAGAAGACGGGCATCATACAGGTTTGAAACGACATTTTGGGCGAACTATCCTTTTCCGAAATTCAGCTGAAGAAGTCCAAAGCTAAGATTGTTTAGTGTGTACATTTGTGTTCAAAAGGATGTCTTGCACGCTCTTAAAAAAATCAACGCCCACTAAAACGTCCTCATTCACTCTGTGCAAACTTTTTGCTTCTTAAAAAGGGGTCGAGTACACAAATGCAGCGGAGCAATTTTGGCAACACGAAGGTAGGGTACTAAATATCATGAGGGGCAGTAAACAAGTTCAGCTCTGCAGCAAAATAGGGTCTTCCAGCTCGTGGAAGGGAGCCGAGCTGCTCTGGCTTTCGCCCGAGTCCGAATCGTATGGTGTGTCTGGCAATTCCGCAAAGCTACAAGCCAACTGGTCGTCCTCGAAATCGGAGCGCGGCGGTTCATAGCAATCTGTGAATCCGTCCTCGTCGAGCGTGTTAAAGTCCTGCGGGATGTAAAGCATCTCTGGGTAGTTGCGGCTGACCAGGTCGCTACTGGTGGTGGGCGACACCTTGCGGAAAGCAATCAGGTGCATGTGGGAGAACTTGACGTACTTGTAGCGCTTGAAGCCCAAAGACTCCACTGCAACTCGCCAGCTGCGCATCATAAGAGCGTGCCGGCCCTGGTGGGAAGAGTCGGGGGTGATGATGAGGAGCAGGCCGTTCAGGGTCAGGAGTTCATGTGCTTTCTTGCAGCAGAGCCAGCGCTGGTAGGGCGATGGGAAGTAGGAGAGAAGCAGGGAGAAGACTACCACGTGAAATAGCTGGGCAGGTAAAGCATCGATGGGGCCGCGCAGCTGCCGCAGGAAGGCATCCAAGGCGTCGCTGGCCAGCTGCAGAGGCTGCTGCAGTTGCAAGTTGAGAAAGTCGCATTTGTAGACGCTCTGTAACCATAAAGAGGAACAAACAAAATCAGATCATTTAGCTTGACTCAGCAGGACAGGCAAATTTGGTACAAGGGTCAATAACAGAAAGAGTGTCCAAAATAAAGGATATAAATTTATGTATTATATAATAATTTCCTAGAAATTTACTTTTTGTATTCATATTGGTTTTGAAAAACATTTATAGCATTTTTTACAAAAGTTTAAATTTAATGACAATAAAATGGGGTGTAACCATTAAAAAAAAACCTTTTGATTAATAGTATAATGAAAAAAATGCATTCAATTGATAAAAATGACAGTCAAGACATTTACCATATTTAATACACACATTTATATTTAAAATAAATGCTGTTTTTTAAAACTTTATAGTCATCAAAAATACTAAGAAAAACGTATCCCGGTTTCCACAAATTGATGCAGCACAACTGTATTCAACATTAATAAGACATTTTTTTTTGCATATTAAGATGATTTTTTAGGACAATGTGACACTGGAGACTGGAGTAATGGCTGCTGAAAATTCAGCTTTACATCACTGAAATAAATTACATTTTAAAATACACTGAAATAGAAAACAGTTATTTTAAATTGTAATAATATATTCACTAGAATCCTGTTTTTACAGCATTTTTAATTAAATAAACGCAACCCTGGTGAGCATTAAATATTTCATTGCCAGGATGGTTGTACTACCCTGACATTTTTTGACAGGTTTTTGAAACTGATGCCCAAAAAACATCCAAATGAAATATATATAAAATGTGGCTTATATTTAAGACACATTTTTGATGCTTTGAATAAATAAATTAATAGATCCAGACAAAGAAAACAAAGTAATTTAATCAATAGCAAACTTTAGTCAGGGTATATGCCATTCTTGATTTATTGTTTTTTTTTTTTTTTAGATTTATTTTTGGCACTTTATTATGATAGGACAGATCAGAGCTGACAGGAAGTGATACAGAGAGGGGGGTGGGATCAGGAAAGGTCCTCAATTCGGGATTCAAACCCGTTGTGCAACAGCACTGTATGTTGGTGCACTGCCCACAGTGCTACTGGCTCCAACAATACTTTATTTATTAAGCTAATTAACAAGCCGACAGGCTCATATAACTTCAAGAAACACAAACCTCTACTGCTGGCACAATGTCGATTCCAACTGTCAGAAACTCGTCAAACTTCAGGAAGGGATTGAAACAGCTGCCCACATCCAGCAGTCGTATTCTCCCAAGCTGGAACATTGAGCTGTTACCAAGCATGAATAAAAATCTGATTTAGTCAATGAACTGTTAAATTCTGTAAAAACATGTTGTTCTAGAGCACCTTGAAGATGATGATTGTGGTGGAGAGTTTGCAGATGTGTTATTCCCAGCTGTGGCATGCCTAGCGCTCTTCTCATCCTTCTCCAACACTCGCCTCATCCCTCCATCCTGAAAGTACTCCTGACAAACACTGTGGCAAGAGACATTTAACAGCAATAAATACCAAATCAGCTTCTCAACATAAAATACTAACCATTAGCACTCATACCTGCGGCACCACTCTATGCGCCCCTCGCCCTCGCATTTATTCACCCAGTGGTTGTCAGCCAAGTTCTTCATGGCCATGGCATATTCGCTAAGAGTCTGCTTGTCTTCACAATGTTCACGCCATATTTTCTCAAAATCTCCCACTGCAGCCGAAAAGACAGAACAGAGGAGCATACAGTCATGATTGATCCTTCTGCATGGCATAACTAAGTGAACATTTTCACAAAGCCTACTTTCAGAAGTCAGCTGATGTTGTGCTTCCTCTAAATTTCGATTCTGAAACCGTAGCCTCCAACGGCTCACAAAACAGCCCGAATTCTTCAACAACTCAGTGAAACTCCATCGCCAAGCTCAAAAGTACCATATCATCAAAGTGTTTGTGCTGATTCACACACAGTTCACAAACTTGCTGATAACGCCGATGACACCAGAAAGCAACTGCTACCCTACAAGAGCGCTCGGGAGGGCAAGAACTGACAAAAATTGAGCAGTCCCATGACAGAATGGAAAATACAGGCCTTATCAGATTTACAGAGAATAAGACAAGAAGGGAAGAGACTGCAGTGCTGTTACATATGAATACTGCAGTACAATGCCAAGAAGACCAGATCACGCCTTCCTTATTAACCCATCACGGGGTCTAGTGAATAGACTACTGTGTGTGGGATTTATAGCGCTGCTCGTCCCTCTCGAGGGAAGAATCGATAAAGCTAGTCTGAACCATGAGAAACTCAATAACACATTTAAAGTCAGATGGTATAAACGTGGTGGTATTTATTTATATAAAGTTCTGCTTCCTGCGGGTACAACTGATTGCAGGCAAAAATATAACATTTCATAATCTCCGTCTTGGATGAAGCTCACTGCAGTGCAAGACTGTAACAGGAAATGTAACAACATCCTCACACAGTCAATTATCTCTATCAATAAAAAAAGACTAGGCCTATTTGTCTAACAATTCTCAAGATAATATTTTTTACATCTTTTTTTAAAAATGTGCATGCATCATTTTTTGAGACTTAGTCTTCATCAGACATAATAAGAGGCACTTTCCAAAAACTGGGTGCAAAATATGGCCCAAAAAAATGGCATTTTTAAACATGATAGACTGTGCTTAAAGTGATTTAAGTTTTTTGTTCACCCAAAAATGTAAATTCTGTCTTTATTTACTCACCCTCATTTCTTTACATGGTGACAAGATGAATTACTTTTGGACAAAAGTAATTAAAATACGTTTCTGATTCATTTTAGTCTCATTTCAACATATTAATGTTGACAGTGTTGTATGTTTGGTTGCATGTTTGTTTTATATACAGTGGAGAAGGCCAAGACCTCTAAGGTTGCCAAAAAAGGACTGGATGCAGATATTTACCCAGATATTTAAGTCAGAACACTATCAAGGCAAGGCAAGTTTATTTATATAGCACATTTCATACACAGTGGTAATTCAAAGTGCTTTACATAAAAGAAAATGAAATAGTCATTAACAATAATCACAGCAATTAAAACAAGGAATTAAAAATAATAAGAAAAACAAGGAATTTTAAAATGATATAGAAATTGATTTAAAATGAATTTAAAACAGTTAAGAGAAAATGATTATACATAAAATACAGTGCAGTCAGTTCGGACATAGCACAGTGCTCATTCAACAAATGCACAGCTAAACAGATGAGTTTTGAGTCTGGATTTAAATGTGGCTAATGTTTTAGCACATCTGGGCCCGTATTCAGAAAACATCTTAAGGCTAAAAGTAGCTCCTAACTCGCCGATTTAGGAGAAAACCTAAAAATAGTGGGTGTGTCAGTCCTAAATTTTTCCTCTAAGAGTATTTCACAAAGCGTTTTAGCACTAAAACTAGCTCCTAAATCTGTGAAACGTTAGGAGTACTGAAGAGGACTCCTAAGTCACTAAGACCAACTCACAACTATCCTAAAATGTTGCCGGCAATCTGCCTTGGAATATAAACATTTTAGAAACATTTGATGATAATGAACTTTTAAACGCGTATCGCCTTTAAGGTTTGGAGGTTATCCCAACTCCAAATTTTCCTTTGATTATATCCTTTTCATTAACCAGTTGGGCAAGAATTTACAGCTGTTCTTGCGTCCAGTTTGGTTTTCTTTTACGTTTGTATGTCTTACTATCAGCCACGATTATTCTACTCTGTTAATTAAAAGGCGGTTTATATGCATCTACTACAAGAAGCATACATGAAAGAGATTGACAATTAGCCAAGGGCGGTTCTAGACCCTTTTTAAGTGGGCTTCAGCCCCCCTATTTGTCGTCTCATCTGAATGATCAGGTCAGTGCTGCTTCCTGAAGAGAGTTTATCATTCTCGCTCGTTTATCGATCTCAATGTGGTAATCACGGACTGTGATAGATCGTTAATGTGCACTCACACATTTGAATGAAGAGCGCACGCACTGAGACCTTATGGCCTTTACTCTTAGCTTAAGACTTAAGACTCTCTATCCCTTAGTAAAGGTTTGTCCCAGCAGCTTTGTGAATAGGTTTTAAGAGAAAACTCTTAGCTAAAAACTTTTACTGCCATTTAGGAGAACTCTTAGTGGTAATATCAAATGTTTTGTGAATACGGGCCCTGATCTCTTCTGGAAGATGGTTCCAACTGTGGGCGGCATAATAGCTAAAAGCAGACTCCCCTTGTTTTGTGTGAACTCAGTGAATTTTGTTCTTTTTTTAGGTACACTTTAAAAAGAACATGCTAAAATCTCTAATAAATGAAAGTCAACTGAGGAGAGAAGCTAGTGTACTAAAGATTAGGCAGATTTACACCACAAGTGCTCATAACCAATATAACTGAAGTCAGCTCTAACTCTTCTTGATTGCAGTATTTCTGTTGCTACCTGGCTGAATGAATCTTTCAGTTCACTTACTTTATGTACTTTTTTATATATTTATCCTTAAAACAAATGTTAAAATTAAAAAAATAAATAAATACAAAAAACACGGTATATATACTTATTTTGCATATACTATACCATCCCCAGCAAGTAGACACACTAAAAATCGGTCAGCTGACCATTATTTATCATCGCTGTATTAGGTCATTAGATAAGAAGGGTGTTAAACAATAAATGGATAAATAATTGACAGTGAAGAGGACACTAAAGCTTTTAGAGCAGCACACTTGTCATCTGTACACAGGACACTTAATTCAAAGGCTTCATGCCTTTTTCTTCCCTAAAGAGAATTAAAACTTGTTTATGCTTTCAAACGATCAATGAAGAGCAAAACAGGAACAGATGAACGACCCTGCACAGGCTTGCTGACTAGACTATAAAGTCAGGTCACAGACAGAAAGACAGACAGACAGACAGACAGACAGACAGAGGCTGTTTCAATACCTAATGTGCTGCCTAGCTGTTACCTAGACAACCATACTTTAGTGCGTTCGGAACGTTCCATTGAAAAGTTACCCAAAATGCTGTCTATGTAGACATCTCACTAGGTTTTGAGCCACAGCCAATGGTTTCCAAAACGAGCCAAGTACGAAATCAGTTCATGTCAACAGTCATGCAACACAAGTTTACATTAAAATAACTCCATTTTTGTTCACGGTTGTTATCCAGTCGTTTAAATGTCGGCATCTCTGATGAGGCCAGAAACAGAAACTGGTCTAGGCTAGGCTACACAGCTACGCATCTCAGGCAGTAAGTTACCTTCAATGTATTTCCTGCGGAGTTTTCGGTGCACGCTCTTCACCACCCCCGACAGCTTCTCCTGCTCCTGCTTCCTGCACTGCAGCTCCGTCGCGACCGAGAGATCCGACTCGGTCTCCGCGCTGCTCCGCAGGTCCATAGTACAGCACTGAGGCTACCGGAGCACCGGCTCCGTCAGCACGCACGCACTCACCGCAGCAACGCGCAGCCTGATTGCACCTCTCCAGCGAACGTGCCGGAAGTGCGCGACCAATCTGTGAACGCTGAACATGAAACGCCTCAAACTCAAATCAAACTCTCTGAAGGGTTGATAATTAAGTTTGATCATTAAGTTTTGATAACTTAATGATAACTTATATTATTTTACATATAATAATAATTATTATTAACCATCATTATGGTTATGTTCAGTATTATTCTATACAATTACTCATATAATCATAAGATGTATAATTATATTAATTATTATTATTATTAATTATATATATCACCTTACTTTAGCCCGATTCACAACAGTTATCTTATAATAATGTTTTCTAATTTGAGTGGTACGGTTAGGTTTTCCCGGGAAATTCGAGCATGGCACTGCATCATTATGTCACATCTGTAAACATAAAGAAGTTGTCCCGGCTAGTAGGCTATCGCATGTGAGGATCCTGCAGGTGGCAGCTCATTTATAACCTTTTCTCACAGCAGCTAGAATAATTAAATGTATCATTTTGATGGCAGATTGTGATCCAGAAAGGATTATATATTTATGAAACACATGTGAATGAAATTAAATTATATTCCAGTTTTAAACGCGCTTCTGATTACAGATAACCTGGGATTACACAATATTTGTATTTTAAAGACAAACAGTTCGAAAGGAGCATAGTTTGCCTTTTGGGTTTAAAGAATTTCTTAATATGAAATTCGAATGGCATGACAATTAGATTAGACTGTACAGAAACTGAAATCTAC
Source organism: Barbus barbus (assembly GCF_936440315.1). Classification (NCBI taxonomy): domain Eukaryota; kingdom Metazoa; phylum Chordata; class Actinopteri; order Cypriniformes; family Cyprinidae; genus Barbus; species Barbus barbus. The sequence goes on along the minus strand of NC_136726.1, from coordinate 11,281,714 downwards.
ACGCTAATACACACTATATGCATAGTCACGCAACGCGTGATTATTTAAAATAAACTTTGTCGCGCTGTGATTGGCTGGGCCTGAGCGTAAACAATTTACCTGTAGTTCGCACCGAAATTAGTGTGGCGTGAGAAGAAAAGATGTTCATTCACAGCTTTTCTTCGCTCCATAGTAGACGTTTCATATACACTGGACTACGAATAAATGGGCGGTCAAAGCTGGGAGTCCCACTGCTAAAAATTATCCACGTAAGGTAGCTCTTTCTAGCGTTTGGTAGTGAGAATCACATCAGCGGGTCACATTTCCTGCGCTCTGACACGGAATCCTGTGTGGCGAGAAGAGAACATGAGTTCTGTCACGTTTCACCCCACAGAGGCCTGGGTTACTCTGTGAGTATTAGAAACCTCATCACACCCAGTGGATAACAGAACTAGTCTGACCCAGAGCTGTTGAAACGTTTTTCAACGACTCTGATATGACCCAGTAAGATATTTTGCAGTATAGTTTTTTGAATTATGATGAATCATGTTAAAACTATGTATTAAAAATGACTATAATGTAAAGTATGACGTTGGTGATGCTGTTACCAATTTCTCATAGCAAAAGATAAGTTAAATTTGGGTAAAGTAGGACACTTTTTAACATTGGGAAAAATGTGAAAAATGGATTAACCATATATGTAAGCATATTATCATGTGGTTCATCAACCATAAATTAGCTAACATGGAGCCACAATGCCATTGTGTGTCCCTTTGGGTTTGAAAATGTCATTATGGGGAATAATAATCCCATAATAGTTACCATGCTCAACTGTACAAACTCCTCCGCATGAACTGCAGTGTTTCTTATTTTAACATCTTAAAAATATGCAGTCATTCATCTTGCCATGAAATTATAGCGTTCTAAAGATGACCATAGGGAAAGTTCACCGAAAGGTGGAAATTCTGTGATTTTCTCACCCTCATATATGCATTCTTTCTTCTATGGAACACAAAAGACAATATTTTGATAAATGACTTTATAAATAATTAATTAATTAATTACCTTTTTATTTCCAGTAATTAAAGTCATTTGGTTCCGATGTTGCTATGGACCCCAATGACTTTCACTGAATGGCCAGAAGCAATTGAAACATTCCCAAAATATCTACAGCTAAAAAAGGAATCTGTTTGGGGAGATCTGTGGTCAAATTTATTTCTGTGAACTGCAGAGCCTAATCTCCTGGAGATGAGATCATAGTTCATTTGTTTGTTCATTGAAAGCCAGTTCCATGAATTATGTCTAACAATAAATGGACAAGATAAAGACAACTTGAAATAATAACAGGTGCACAATATTGAATTACAATAAAATACTCTGTTGATTGGACAAAGCAAATTTACAAACACCACAAAGAAAGAAAATCCATAAATCTTATCTATTTTGAGTGCACAATGACGGAAATTATGGTTTATTTTACATGGTTTATTCATTATGTTTACACACGTGTCATATGACACCTCTGTCCTTATGAAGCAAAAGCTGGTCAGTTTGGAGATGTTAAGAATGTTTGGTATATTGAAACAAAAGAGGAAATGGATCCTTGATGTCTTTAGAAAAAGGTAGTCTCAAACAGTTTTACTGTAAATAGAATAGACAAATTAACACACTAATTAACTCTAGTAAACATGTGCGACTAATAAGGAAAACATTTTTGTTAAATAATTTCATTTAATTTTTATCATCCCTTCATATGATATGTTACATGGGCATTCATCTTATTGCCTTCTTTGCCAAGATATATTAGACATAAAAATCAACATGATTATTTAAAAAAAAAAACAACAAAAAAAACAAGTTATAGTTAAAAGGTTATGTGTTTTATATATGATTTATATGTACATAAATCATAATCCAATCAGGTACTTAGCATGAAATTAAAGCTATGCATAAAAGTATGTCAATGAAATTGCACTATAATCCTTTTTTCAAGACTAATCCTGTATAATCTGTCAAACTGATTATGTTCAGCTCTTTTTTTAAAGAGCATTGTGATACTGTATGCCAACTTTATGTTGTCTGTAAAGCAAGGAGATATACCTATTGACTTACAAATTAATGTAAAAGTTTATTCACAATCCATCATTCTACAAGTCATCTTATAATCATGTCTTTGCCATTATGAAATTGTGTGTGATAAATAGCCCCATATAATCCAATGTTGTTGTGCAGCAACTCTATGTGTACAACACATATTTGGATTCACCTCCACATTCCTAAGTTCTCCAACAAATGTTAATGAGTAAATCATATTTACTGCAGTCCTCTTACACCTTTCTGAGAGCTTTTCAGTGGTTCTTCCTCCTCTTGATGAAACAGCCAATACACTGTAATAATATATATAGGGCAAAACATGCAATGAAGTCATAATAATATGCTGCAACTAAAAACACTATCAACAAAAATGTGTATGCAGTCACCCTTGACATATTGCCATAGGACAGAAACTCTTTCCACCACAAGACATTACGTCCAATGACATGCTCATTCCCATCCACTAGGGGCAGTTTAGCTCTCTCCAGCTCCATGTTGTACTCCATATTTGTTAAATCCTCTAGAGAACTATTCGACCGGTGCTCGTCCACAGACTCTGAGATTGAAGGCATAGCTAATGGCCTCCCTCTGCTCAAGGAGGGTCTTTTGCAGTAGCTTCCACTCATTGCACCTTCTCTGAATACTGACTGTTGTGAATTCCTCAGACTGTTCAGGTACAGCTCCATCTCGTCATCCATCTGCGATTCTGTTGAGGAATTGTCTTCAACGTTTTCAAGATCTCTGTCTTTTGCCAGGCATTCCATGTTTTCCAGCATAATTTTTACATCATCAATAGGTTTCCAGTCACTTTTCCTACTTTCATAGGACACATTCTCTTCTTTATCAATAAATTCTAAACAATTCCAATCATTCTCCATAGCTTGCGTACTTCCACTGAATTCAATATCACTCTTTTGAGATGATTCTTGCCAAGATGTAGCAGTTTCCTCACAGATCTCTAATCCAAGGTTGATGTGAATGTCCTCTTTTTTGGAGTACTCACTTAGACTTTCTATTTCTTTTAAGTCAATATGATGTGGTAATGATTCAAGAGTGTTGGTACTAATGATCTGCTTCTGTTCCTCTGAATCTCGTTCAAGAGAAAGCAGATCATCTGCATCTGCTTGTTTCTTTTCTCTCTCAGATTCCATTGCATCCAAGTCCTCTTCATCATCTATGTATTTCAACTCGTCTTCAATGCTATTTATTCCTGCTTTACTTTCATGTTTTTCTTCTGCACCTTCTTGTTCTTCTGGTTCTTGCTCTTTCTCTTGTTTCTGCTTCTCCATCTGCTTAATTTGATTTCCATTTCCCTCTTCTTGCTCTTCCAGGCTTTCATCATTTTTCATTTTGTGAATTTCTTCCATCTCTTTAATCACTGATGTGTTATGTTCTGCATCAAAATGAATAATATTTGAGCTCTCCGTCTCTGAAGTCGTTGTAGAAAAACCCATGAGCATTTGTTCCTCCTTTTCATTGATTTGGTAGCTCTCCAAAATATCGCTCATATTTATCTGTGTGTTCTCCAATTCTGTATATGACTCTATTGGCATAGCTTTTGCTATTGCTAAGTGAGAAAGTTCTTCAAGTTTTTCAATGCTCGATCTCATCTCACAGCGGTCAGGCTCTAATTTATCATCATAGGAACCTAAAGTGATTCTTTTGGGGTCATCTGGAGCTTGGGCTAGAGAGCAAGAAGTGCTGATTGAATATTCTGTTTGCTCAGAAATATTCTCCTCTTTGGTGTGGATAATTGTAGGGTCCTCCTGGTTCTGTGACTTTTCAGTTTTTATACAGGACCTCTGATTATCCAAACATGATACATTTTTCAAAACTGCTGTGGGTAATGATGAATGAATCTGTTCACATAGGCTGTCAGTACCTGACACTATTGTTTGATTTGTTGTGACTAAAAGTTCTGGTCCTTGTTGGGTAAATAAACACAGACTTTGGCAAGGATCATCCTGGATGGAGCATTCAGTCAAAACTAGTGTGACTGTGCACGCTGTTGAAACTTCTCCTAGTGGAGGATCTGGCTGCCTGGATGTAACTTTTGGAGGGTTTGTTTCGGTAAATGTGATGTCTCTTGGGTACTTTCTAATACTACTGGTACAATCATTTTGATTGTAAGAAGCTTCTGTGTTTTCAACATGTTCACTCTCGTTTGGTTTAGGAAGAGGTTTTTTGGTTGGCTTTACTGTAAGTTGGGAGTTCTGTTCTGATTCTTTGCAGACGCCAACATTACTATCATCTACTGTCTGTTTTGTAGATATGCAAGACTCTGGCCAAATATCTGTGGTCTCAGGGGCTGTGACCGCTCTTTGACTCTCATCCTCTAGTTTCCTAAATGACCTGTCTAAAGCTTTCGGAAAGAAGTCCTTTCTCTCTGTTTCCATGTTTTTAAAAACCTGATGATAAAGTGGCGCTACAATGGTCCCAAATGTGAAGCCATGGGAGCACAGCTTAGTCTCTGAATTAGTTTTCAAACTCGCATCCTTTTTTGGTTTCCCATCGCTAATATTCATGTCCTCGTGCATCTTAGAGCTTAGTGCCAAACTTTTAATTCTTTGCTTAGCATCCTTCTCAAAGTCCTTCCATGCATTTTCAACATTCTTGCAAATAGACAAGTTGGGATTTTGGCATACAGGAGCAGCCTGATTGATTGAAACTGTTTGGTCAGTAATGCACTCGGTATGTTGGGTGTTCTCCAAGACTTCAGAAGCAGAGCATGCAATTGATTCATCACAACTGATGGAGTCTTCCAGGGGTAAATTTGTGTTTGCTGTGGATAAATTAGTCTTGGAGTGGATTATGTTGTCTTCTTCATCTTGTGTTAGAGCTTGGCTGACGATGTCAGTGGAATCTCCACTATACTCAGCAGATTTAAGGGACTCAGCTGAAGAGGGTGATATTTGGTTACACGTTGGTGGTCGAGCAGTTTGTTGTGATAGGGAACTGCATGGTGTATTTTCCAGCAATGATGCTTGTTCCTGCATGCTGGTGTCTGCTGTACCAAGTTCTTTGGTCTTGGCCCCTTGTTTCTTTTCATTTTCCCTCTTAGCAAAGTGTTCCTTGACTTTTGCTAATCGCGCAGCCTTTCTTCTGCTTCTTCGGCTGCAGTTTCTGTTAATTTCCTCCTGTTTCCAAAGAGATATATGTCAAAAATACTGAATGCCGTCTTCAGTAAATACAATTTAAATAATAACTTTTCTTAAGATCTTATTGAAATACCTTTTTTAACTTTCAAGACATTGGATCTCATTCACTAATAATTGTGTAGATTATTCGCATTTATACACACATTCGAACTTCTCACGAAAACTCTGGAGTATTCTAAATGAGCCTCTGCATGCACAAGATTAGTAATTTGAATAAAACATGCCGTCTCCATACAAAGACTTTCTGCACACGCTTTCCTAACAGCCCTTCGTCACTCTTCATCAAAGATACTCCACGCAACCCATATCACGCGCCATATTCTTTCAGCTGTTCCTATATATTTTTTTTTCTTAAATTTAGAATAAATTTTATTATGAAAGTTTTAGAGAACCATGATTTGTTCGTGAAAACGTTTATATGCAGGTTTCACAGAAAAAAATATTGTGCTAACGCAATACGCATGTGAACGAGGCCCATTGACTTTACTTTTAACAACAGAACTTGATGGTCTCGGAGAGACCCTGAACAGCATGACCTATCAAGTGTCTTGTTTGGGACAGTACATACTGTAATGTTACACTAACACTTGTCAAAGCCTAACATCAGTAACCGCATGACATTCAGAGAGAGAGCAGCCAGTGTCACAGAACAATTTATAAAATAGTTTTCACTATATAATTTTGTACTAAAATGCATTTTCATTAAAACACAATTAGTTGATAGTGGATGAATCTTTGGTAAAATTTAGAACTCACCACTAATTCCTTGCTTTCAAGTTTCTCAGAGTTTTCATTTAGAGATCCAGAATTTAGATTTATATCTGAGGAAACAAAACATATGTGTTTTTATCAGAAATGTATAGTATTTCCAAATCTAGTTGTAATTTTCAGAAGGTCAGTTACCAGGAAATTCTTCTTTGTTTGTTGCTGAAACAGCTGAAGCAGAGACATTTGGGCTGGAAAATTATACAATTATAAAATTAAGAATTGGGGAAAAGGCAGCATGTATATTGTTCCATAATTCATTGAGTTCCACTGTAGTATAGTTTTAAACATATATTAACTCTGGCATGTCACTGACTTAAATTTAAAAACTGTATCAGTTGTAATCAAGTCTTTTAGTATGCATTATTGATATATTTGATAAAAGTACAGTAATATTAATATTTAAAAAATATTTATTGACATTCATTACTATTTATGCAACAGATGTGTTAGTGATCACTCACCTGGTTGTTTTCAGACAGCTTTTTCTTCTGTTTTCACTCTCATTTTGGGGTTTCTCCTTCATTTTTTCACAACAAAACAGAGAGTAGTTCTTTTCATTGTTATTTGCCCAAAAAGTGCCTAAATATGTTTCATATCGCAAACAAAAGTCGACCCTAGCGCCCTCTTCTCCAAATGGGGGTATTAGTGTGAGTTTGAAGGAGAAACAATCCGTCCCACCATTGCTTGACCCAGGTACGTACTCTGCCAACAGATCAAAATGACTTTTCCATGAATCTAAAGAGGTACGTACATAGACCATCTTATCAAAACTAATATTCATCACACGAATGATTCCTCTTAGGGTGGTGGTCCCAGAAAGCAACTCCAAACTCTCCAGTTCTAGCTTCTGCTCGTGAACCCGCAAGGCTAGTTCCTCAGAGGTCTGTGGAAGAGTGAAGAGAGGAACCATGTAATACTCCTTATCTTCATTCAAGTCTCTCTCCAAAGAGCCTGATGGGTCATTTACTCCCAAAGCATCAAACTGTTTAACTGAGACAAGACTCAAACCGAAGGCATCAGCAAAGGACACTCTTCGGCTGCTGGAAGGGGGAGGCAGGGAGTCATCGGAGGACGCTGAACTCCGTCGTCTCGGTATGGGTGAAGATTTGGGCTTGATTCCTTCCAGACCCAGTGACTCCTCATCCTCATCCCAGGGGCAGGATGCCGGCAAGCTCAGTAGGTTGGAGCTGGCCCCAGTGGGGCTGCATAGCTCTCCCACAGACTCCATCAGGCAGTGTGGCACAGAGTGAGAGGAACTCAGCCGGTCAGCCAGCAACTGACGTGCTGTGACTTAACTTATGGAATCAAGTTACATTTGACATTGTAGGGAAAAGCCAACTCTATATTTAGGGCAGAAACAACTTGACCCATGAAAAAATATGTTAGAGGCACGCTTCAAACAAAAAACACTGTTATACATAAATAGACACAGCAAATATACGTGTCAATGTTTTAAAGGAGATGATTAAAGGGATAGTTCACACAAAAGTTTAAATCCTGTCATCACTACTGATTTCTCACTTTACTCACCTTGATGTCATTTCAAAACTATTTTCTTGTAACATAAAGGAAGATATTAGAGGGTGAGTAAAAGATGACAGAATTTTGGGGTGATCTCTTTAATCATTTGTGCATATGCTAAATAGTTTCAGCATGTTTAAAAAGTACATGCTTGTTTTGTGTATATTTTAAAGGCTTGGATTTGTGGTCATTTCTAAATATATTTATAATTTCTCAATGTTTATACAAGCAATTTTCATTTAATAAAATAGAGTAATATTACACAAAATGATTTATTTATTACCAAACCCTTTTTTTGTAGTTTACTATCAGTAGTAAACTAAAACTTGGTCAATATTTGTAAGAGACTTGTATTTTGTAACAGAAAAAGGAAGCTTTGATAGCACATGAAAACCACAACTCTGTTTACTTAAAGCTACAGCTTTCAGAAAGCACAGGCTGTGCTGCTTTGAAATACCTTTATTAAACTACTTGGACACAAAAGATACAGTGGAGGAAAAGTGTAATCAACAAATTTCTGTCTTGCAAGCCACTTGAGATCCAACCAGAATTTTGCCACTAGACAAGCAAATATTCCAGTCTTTTGCCAAAGCTTTACTCTCTTTTACATTACCTCCATCTAGAGGCACATTGATGAATTTGTCCCTACTTCAAGATTGAAGGACAGATGTTCTCCCTATAATTCTTACCCTTTACCCCTTTACTGAACTTAGAATGAGTACACCAAGCCCTTTTCCATTCTATACTGTCATTTTGTGTTTTCAGTTTTCATGTGAAATACAGTGAAATGCATAAACTTAGCAGAATATAGTGTTTTATTAGAGAAGCATGCAAGGGTCTAAATAACATACTTGTAGCATGCTATGTTCTTTTATTGAATTTTCTTTTACCTTATGTATTTATTTACTTTGTGGAAGTTTTAGTGGTAATGTATGTTGTATAAACCAGAATGGACACCTTCTCTAAAATGGTTAGCAGTACAATAGCAAGAGGAAAAAGTGCTAGCATCACTTTATATTTGTACACTCTGACCCTTAATGGTCAAGCCTGTAATATGATGTGTTGGTGAAGAGCAGGATGAATGAAATCCCCGCTGAGTCAAATTGGTTTCTGCCCATAGATCCATCTGTTTTCTTTTAAATGATGATGAGTTACATTGAGACTTAATACCTAAAAACAAATCAAAACACAAAGTAAGCGTTAAATGTTTCACACTACATATCTATAAATGCAATAATTTAATTTGAGTTTTTAAACACATTCATCACCTGTAGTAACTGGGTTTGAAGGGGCCATATTTACTCAAGCCCATGTATTTGGCTTGTTCATCGGTGAGCTCAGTCAGGTGTGCGTCAAAGGTCTGCAGGTGCAGGCTTGCAACATACTCATCTGGTACACAAAATACTGAATCAGTTTGTGATGTCATTTTTATCCAAATATTATGTGGTATATTATGAAATATGGATGAACAATATTGAATTCTGGCCATCGTGTTGTTACCCAGTTTCTTGGGAAGAAGATAGACATTTTGCTTGTAACGGCCCTCAGGGGCAGTGAAGAGCTCGATCAATGCCAAAGCCTTCAAAAAGTATACAGAAAGCTAAACATGTAAACAAGAGGGAGACAACCTATGCATTCACTATCCACAGAACAATTTTAAACCCAACTATAGCCCAAGACTGGCATGCTTCCCATTTACGTTGTGTTGTACTAAATTCAAATGTTCTTTTAGATGTTTTATTGCTTTTATTGCTGGGCATTTTATTGCTATGCCCAGCTAATGTTTAGGCTAAGTAAAAGAAGAAGTAGCCTTTAGGCTACCAACTTAAAACCTCACTTAAATTAATGAATTAGCAAACTGCTTTTATACCTGTGTGGTGGCTGTGATGGAAAGCACGTATATGGGTACAGTGGAGGAGCTTAGATTAAGGACACGGCCCTAGAATCAAATGGAAAAACAGTAACTATGCCATTAACATTAATGACCAATATGCCATGAGGTTTGTAATGAGGAAATGTCGATTATAGTTTAACATGATTTACACAAGGACATGCTCTTAGATCCACTGCTTTGAAGCACAAATTGTTCCTAATATGCTGAAAAATAAGGTAAACATGTTTCTGTTTTATATTTTTAATAGTATTCTGTATTCTCTCACCTCTGCAAGGAGTACTATTCTCTTGCCATCAGGCCAAATAATGTGATCCACTTGCGCTCTCACATGCTGCCATACTAACTCTGGGGTTCTTAGACTGCTCTGAAAATTCAAAAGTTAACACAAATGACAAGAAATGCAACTAATTAAATTACAAGCATACAGTTGTCATCACTAATCGTGTTTTTATCGTGTCCTACAACCACTTACGACATCGATTTCTGTATTAGAGCGTCCCATGTTACAGACAACGCAGCCATTCTTCATTAGGTCCATGTGTTCCCTCACAACAATGTTTTTGTTACCTGTGCAGACAAAGGGTCAGTTGTCAAAGCAAACAGTGTAAGGTAATATTACAGCAAACACTTGTTTTATCATATTGCGCAACTTGCCTGTGCAGGTGATAACCATGTCCACTTGTCTGACGACATCACCTAGTTTGGCCAATCGAAAGCCATCCATGCTAGTTGAAATATAGTTGGTCAGGAGAGATACTGTGGAAAATATAACTCTCTTGATAGTTTCTTTCAAATAACTAATATCTTACCATGCTTGTAGAGCACAGATGGGGTCGATTTCAGTTACACACACCACAGATCCCATCGCTTTCAGAGCTGCAGAACAACCTTTTCCCACCTGTGGGCACCAATATTTACATTTACGCACACAAAACAGAGGCCAATGCTAAACTACTGCAGGTGATGGACACTGCTCTCAAGTGGCATATTGACAATAGAAACTATCATTTACTGGAATCAGGAGACGTACCTCTCCGTAACCACATACGGCCACCTGCTTTCCCCCAAACATGATATCAGCTGTCTTTTTCAGACTGAGAGAATAGGAACAAGACAGAAAGTAGGTTTAATCGTATAAATACTGTGAATTTAATGGAGAAACACTTGTATTGTTATCTTACCTATCCAGAATGGACTCCCTGCAGCAGTAGAAATTGTCAAACTTTTGTTTAGTGACCGAGTCATTCATATTTATGGCTGGCACACATAGTTTTCCAGATTTAGAGAGGTGATGAAGTCTGATAATTGTGATGCAAAAACATTTGCAAAGCTGTAAGTTTCATTGTAGAACACCCTAGTGTCAATTCAGTGTAATCATCTCTCCACAAATGTGACAAATAACCAGGAGTAGAAAGGGACCCAACCTGTGAATGCCAGTGATACTTTCTTCAACAATACCCTTGACTTTCTTGAAGAGGTGAGGATATTTCTTGTATATCCAATGTGTCATATCTCCTCCGTCATCGAGGATCTAAAAAAGAAAAGACCATTAATAAAGTTCTATTTACAGGTGAAAACACAAGATAAGAGATACTATTGATCCTTGAAGGGAAAGTGGTCCCATATCACTGAAGGCACTTGTACCATGTTTGGCTCCCAGCCCTCCACATTTACACAGCGATCAATACACCACCAGAAGTCATCCTCAGATTCTGCTTTCCATGCAAACACTGGAAAATCTGCCATGGAGAGCAGAGAGCAAGACGAGGGAGAACTCAAAGAAGGTAAATAATCACATGCAAAAAAAAAAGAATGACAGTTAGACTGAGAGTTTATTTTACCTTGCTCTGCTAAAGCAGCTGCCACTTCATCCTGAGTGGAGTAAATATTGCAGGCTGCCCACCTACACTGAGCCCCTAATACCATCAGAGTCTCAAACAGCACCTGTTTAAGGAAAAGTATATGTAAATATATATGCAAGTATAAATATATTAGCCATTACTCCAATCTTAAATGTCACAAGATCCTTCAGAAATCATTCTAATATGCTGATCTGGTGCTCAAGAAACCTTTATTATCAATGTTAGAAACAGCTGTGCTGCTTAATATTTTTATGGTAGCTTTGATCATTTTTTCTGGATTCTTTGATGAATAAAACAACGTTTATTTGAAATAGAAGCTTTTGTAACATTATAAATGTCTTAATGTTAATTTTGATCAATTTAATGTGTCCTTGCTTAATGAAGGTATACATTTCTTTCCAAAAGAAAAAAAAATCTTGCTTATCCCAAACAGTACAATAGTAGTTTGAGCAGTAGTTTAAATTTGTATTTATTACTTATATTTATCTATTTTTGCATTGTATAATCAGCTGAGGTTGGGGGAGATGGGAGGTGTTGGGGGTTTCATGTTTCTTTGGTGCTGTCGACCTTGTAAAACAGGTTTTGTTTCTGTGTGAATTTTTCTTTTTTCTTTTAGCATGATAGAGTATACATTTAAGATGCCGTGAAGGGATGACACTTACAGCTGTCTGGGCCGTGACGTGGGTGCATCCCACTATTTTAGCCCCTGCCAATGGTTTCTCTCCCTGGGCAGCTTTTCTCAAGGCCATTAGTGCAGTCATCTCTTTAATTAATAAGATTATGCAAAAATGTATTACATTTATTTTTGAATATTGTACAGTGCTTATGTGTTTTAAACCATACTGTACGCCTACCATCCTCGGCAAGTTCTATCTCTCTGCGGCCAAAATCTGCCAGTTTGATGTTTTTGATGCAGAAGTCCCTTCTCCCTTTAGAGTTAATCTGTTGCATGTCTCGAGGAGAGACCTCATCTTCTGGATTTTCTGCATCTGAACCCACTGAAAAACGAGAAAGTAGATTGCGATGAAAATAAAAAGAACTACCAAAAATATAAATTTTCCAGTTTGAGGGAATTTGTGTGGCATCTACCTGAGCTGTTGCTGTCTGTGGAGGAATGAGAAATAGAGTGGGACAGGGAGCGGCGTCCCGTCTTTGTTAATCGACTGTCGAATTCTCGTGTCTGCTCAGGATACTGGATTTGCTAAGGACAAAAAACAATTATATTTGTTTGTATATTTAATATAAAATCTATTTAAAATGCCTCAAATATGTATTTTTTTATAAAAATGCATTTTATATAATTTTGTATGCAGTATTCGATTTATACAAATGCATTACTACCAAAACATTTTAATTTCTTAGTACAGTTGTCAACCTTTCATCTAATTACAAATCTTGATATTTGATTGCGAATGTATCCATTTCCTGCAGAAAACCAAAATCTTAAAGTAATTTCTCAAAATAATAGAATAATTATAACCTCTTTATTCTAAAAGTATGGTAGAAATGTTAATATATTGTTAGGACACAATACACAGAAACATATGCATTTCAGATACAGGATACTAAGAGACCAAATATGAAGTAACTTTCACTTGCTCACTAACACACAATTAACAAACAAATAATGAAAGAACTTGAAATTAAACACGGCATCATAATTATGTGTTTGTTAGAATTAGCACTAGTAGTCCCATTGTCTTATCTGCCAACAAAAATGCGATAATATTTAAAAGTGCTGATACTGCTTAACTATATTAGCAAGTAATGAATAAAAATTAACTTGAGCACTAGGTAATATACAGTAAATCTTTTCACAGTCTACTCTAGGATGAGAAATTACATTTGTATTGTCCTATTCAATAAACCAATCATATAACACAACTCAGGACAAAATGACTAAATTAATCAATATAAATTTCTACAATCACAAAAAACCCACAAAAAGTCTTATGACCTAGTTCTAAGAAAAAGCAACTTCTCTGTAAATACCTTGATGTTAAAAGATAACACAGCATCTTTTGATTCCCTGTTTTTAGGGTGACTAACCAGGCTGTAGACTTTCCTCATGGTGTCTGATCCTCTTGAGAAATGCGTAGAATAACTCCCACGTAAGCATTTAAAGGCTGAACCACAACAGTAATTGTCATGCCATGATGTTAAATGAGCAGGCTAGAGAACCACAGGTCCACTGTCAGATGAAATCCTACACTGTGAGACCAAAGCCTGTACAATAAATTCAGAGCTCTCTGTCCGCTTATGTGATTCAACAATGATTAAAGTCTGTGAGGTCACAAAAGTTCCCACAAGTCATTTATTAATTCTGTCCCAGTGCCACTGAGCTTCTACCTGTAAGAGCACTTGTTCAGCCTGTGTCTCTGTTAATGATGATCAAGAACAGGTTATTTGGTTACACTTCATTTAGCAGGCATGTTGTAACCAAAATTACTTGCTGTTTTCTTACTAAAGGGACAGTCCTTTGGAGCTACCTGGGGTCAAGTGCCTTGTTCAAGGGCAAAATGGAGGCAAGGCAACTCAATGCTTATGCTTTCCAGGGTTTAAACCCAGCACATTTAATTTACCAAACCAGAAACTCTGTTTACCCCAACCACATTGTGGTATAAAGAAGTCAGCTTGCTTCTCACAGAGACCCCTTGGCACAACCTGGGGTCAAGTGTTTAAGGACACAATGGAGGTAAGGAAACTCAATGGCTCTCAGATTCTAGGCTTTTTGGCGTTTAAACCCATGCCACGCATTTAGGTTACTACACCCAGATATGTACCCTTATCTCACCTTGTAAAAAAACAACCAGTTCGCTTCTCGTCTCCTTGACACAACCTATGGAGAAGTGCTCAATGACAAAATGGAAGTAAGGGAATTCAACAGGATTCAGATTCATGGGTCTCCCTTTCCAAAGTCTGACCTTAGGATTTCTATGAACTCCAATGACCAGCACAGTCAAGTCAAGTAAAGTCACCTTTATTTATATAGCGCTTTTAACAATGTAAATTGTGTCAAAGCAACTGCACAATATCCAAAAAAAAAAAAAAAAAGGAAATAGTGTGTCAAAAGTGTAAAATGGAAGAAAAAAAAAATTGCAATCAGGTCGACGATATCGCTGGAAATGAATTGTCAGCACAGACATTTAACCCTTTCCAAATCTGGTGTAAAACAGGACATTGACAGTTCTGTTGCTTTAGAGACTTTCCCATTGAAGTAACTGGGGATCAAGCACTTTGTTCAGGTCAGAATCCTGGTAAAGAACCTAAACAACATTCATATTCATGGGTCTCCATTTCCAAGGTTTGACCTCAGCACTTCTATGAATTCCAATGAAAAGAAAATGAATTGAACCCTTCCAGAATCTGTTATAAAACATGAAATTGACAGCTCTGATGCTTTAGGGACATTCCTGTTAAAGCAAACTGTGATCGAGCACTTTGTTCAAGGACAAACTGGTGGTAAAGAACCTACACAGCTCCCAGATTCATGGGTCTCTGCATCATGTCCAGCACAGACGTTTAACCCCTTCTGAATTTAGTATAAAACAAGAAAATGGACAGTCCTGTTGCTAACAGGAAATTCTCATCAAAGCAACTAATTAAGTGCCTTGTTCAAAGACAAAATTGTTAAGACGCTGAACAACTAAGATTCACAGTTCTCCCTTTCCAAGGTTTGACCTCAGGACTTCTATGACCTCCAATGAAAAGAAAATGAATTTAACCCTTCCAGAATCTGGTATAAAACATGAAATTGACAGCTCTATCTCTATAGGGACATTCCTGTTGAGAAAAACAAGGGATCAAGTACATTGTTCAAGGACAAATGGTGGTAAAGAACCCAAATAACTCAGTAATCACAGTAATATTACAAATATGGGAGACTTATAGAATTAGTTCATTGTATTTACATTTAGTCTGTTTTTACATTATAATGCACAACACTAAACAATACTTTAATATCCATTGTATTAATTCAGCTTCAGTAGCACTTACTCTTTTTGTTCTTGGTGCTTCACTGACAACTGACAAATTTTCATCGAACACTTCCTCGTTGTTCTGCATTTTTGTGAGCACAGGTCGCCGGTTGGTTGCTGATTCCAGCATTCTCAGTAACTTGGAGCTAATTGTTGGTGGTTGTGAGGAATCTCCATTTCCAGCTGTTTCCAGAGCAGAAGAAATTGCAGCTTCGTTGTTATGGCTACTATCTTTCATGCTATTATTGTCTTCTATTGGTGGAGTTGCAGACCGAATCCCTGGTTTGCTGTTGAGACTGCTGTCCATTTTAATGTCTTCTAGTTGAGTGTTGAAGTTACAGACAGTTTCTCTTTTGAACAGATGAGGGTCTTAAAGGTGTATAAACATTGCCTTCATGTTAACCTGTTACCCTGCGCCCCTATTTTTGAGCATTTTGTAAAAAACGATATAACCAAATAAAAATGTCTGTAGCTCTTGAACCCTAAGGTCTATATTTAAAAATCTGGTGTTGTTTGAAACTAGACACTTGATCCTTTGTTACTCTAGAGTCATAATAACTCAAAATTAGTATAGCAATAGAGTAAAACAAGGTAAAATATACATGAAATTGACTCGCGATATGTTTTAATGAAGCTCACTAAGGGAAAAATGGATGAGACTTTCATGCCAAAGGCCTGAAAACACCATAAAGATAAAGCTGAACATCTGACCATGTTTTGATTCAAATTTGAGGATGATACTCCCAAAAATGTAGTTTCTGTAAGCTTTTATTTAAAAAAAATCTAGGCGTCCTTTCAAAAAAGCCATTTGGAGACCCCAAATAGACACTTTGTAAACAAATGTCCAAATGAGTCAAAACTACATAATACATATATGTATATCAATTCAGAACTGCTCTGCCCACCAAAACACACAATAAAAAACTATTTCTGAACAGCATTTGTAGTGCTGACTCATTTAGTCATTTGGTTAGTCTACAAATGGCATTTTTGAAAAAAAACGCCTAAATATTTCCTGAAATAAAATATGAAATAATAAATTTTTTATAGGTAAAGACTTACAGAAAGTACATCTTTATGGTATTTCATTTCAAGAAAAGCTTTGGAAAAGTCATTTGGATATTTTATTTCAAGAAAAGTCTAGGAATCCTTTCAAAAATGCTATTTAGAGACTCCATAAGACACTGCATACTACATATGTATATCAATTCAGAACTGCTCTACCAATGAAACCACAAAAAAACACAAAACTATTTCAGAATTTGAACATAACTAAACAGTCTTTATTCTGAACAATTCCAATAATGAAAACAGTGAACCAAAACAGATTTGATCATTTTTGAACTAGTGAAAACACAAAACATGCAAAATACATTGTTTTTACAACATTTGTATTTTTTATTTATTTTATATGGTGAATATTATGAATATTACTATTTTACTAATATAGTAATAGATTACTATTACTAATATTACTAAATAATAATAAAAAAAAACTATTTACAGTATTTACAGTGGAGGAAGACGCTCTAGCAGCCACTAAAATGGTTTTTTTTCTGACCATCTGGATTCACCAGACCTCTGAAAAGACAGGGAAGAGTGAGAGAAAAAGAGTGAGAAAGTGTGTAAGCAAAACAAATCAAACTTGCAACACTGTTTACATTTTGTACACACACACACGCGCGCACGCACACACACACAATAACCGGGACATACCCACAAACAAACACACCCACCCACCCACACGAACAAAACTCATGTAATCCCCTCATATTATCCCTCTCCGTTGTCATTTTTAGAATCTAAAACAGCTAACATGAAACAAAAGCTGCAAATACATGATAAAGACACATAAACATTCAAGAGGAGGGTGGAGACACTTACGTGCTAATGCTATCCACGCTTCCCAGCGATCTCAGCGCGTATTCGGCTACTAAATTAGCCATTTTTCTCCCCACGTCCTCCAAAACACCACCAAACGCCACAGAAACACTTCTCAAGTCGAAGATCCACGATGGAGAGATTCAGATGTGAGCTTTGGACAACATCTGTTCGCTGATAGCCAGTCTGTGTAGCGCCGCGACGCCATTATGTGTACGCTTCATGCGTAACCCGAGAGCGCACGAAAACACACGGACAATACGCCGAGCTATTCTCTAAACAATCTTACGTAAACTATTCAAACTGTCAATCACTGTAAACGTTCTTGTGGTTGGCTAACACTTCCATCCATCAAAACTGTGCTGGCGAAGCATTGGCTGGCTTCAAACACCCCTATTGTGATGTGTCCGGATTGACACCTCGCTGACCCATTCACGGACGCGCTTACTGTCCCGGGTTATAACAGCTCCTGCGATTGAAGGAGAGAGACGAGGGAGGGCTATTCTTACTCGGAAGAGACGATTCTGCTGGAAATAGATGGCGTTTCAAAGCTGGAATACGAATTATAATCGATATTTATTGGAAAATGGACGCTATCGATAACTATAACTCGAATCGCTTATGTAAACAAAGGAGGATCTATCGTGTTTTCCCCTATTTTTTCGTTGTTTTGGATTAAAAAGTGGATGCATTTTGAAGAGTGGACCCTTCTCTTGAAATGTATGCTGGTGTGTCTTGGAATAGTCTGAGCTGACCAGCGCTATTGGCGATCAAACATGAGTACTGCGGTTCGCTTTGTTCATTTTAAATGGCCGGTCTTTCAGCATTTCTGTTAACCCTTTCCTCTCTGGTGTATTGATTTCAAAAACAAGCTCACATCGTTAATCTTGAGTGTTTTAGCTTTCAAATGATATATAGTTAATGATAATTGATTGAATATTGTTCTAAAACAAAGGTAATAAAAAGTCCGACCACGCCCGACCACGCCCTTCCGGCCCGCCCGCGGGCCGATGCGGGTTAACAGGTTAACTGCTTGTGGAAACAGTGTGAATGGCATGGAGGTAGATTGGGGGGTTATTTTGAACTTCTTTTTATCAAAATGTGTTGCTGTTTATATTAAATATTAAGCAGAACAACTGTTTTTAATATTGGTAATAATAGGAAATGTTTCTTGAGCAGCAAATCAGCATATTAGGACGATTTCTGAAGGATCATGTGACACTGAAGACTGGAATAATGGTTGCAGAAGATTCAGCTTTGCCATCACAAGAATAAATTACATTTTATAATTGGACTTTGGGTTAATTGGGACTTTTTTCCTAATAATCTCAATGGCAAAAGTATCCTAATTTATCTGAATTCACCCATACAGCCATTTTAAATTGTAATAATCTTTCACTGTATAACTATTTTACTGTATTTTGAGCAAATACACTTTATTTTCGGTGAGTATAAGAGACTTCTTTCAAAAACATTTTAAAAAACTTTCAAAATTTTTGAATGGTAGTTCAAGTAAGCAATGAGTTCAATCAGTTTACTTGAAAGTGAGGGGTTTCATCTGAGGTAAAAGAAACCTTTTATTTAATATACTTATATTCACTCGCCAGTTCAGATTCACTTTTAAATTAGTGCTTGTGTATGACATTATGATTTAAATATAGCTATAATAGTGGTGTTTTTATATTTCCAGATGATTTCAGACTATCATTAAAGTAATACAATGTTTGAGGAAAGATCTGTTTACAGGAAACTCGTCTTTTGTGTTGACTAAATACAGAGTGACAGAAATCATGTGTCTCCTGAGATTAAGGTTGCCCCATTTAACAGGTTTTTGCTTTCGTTTTAGTTTCATTCAAAAGTGTAGCAACAGGCTGGATTCTCATTGCTAGAAAATGCTAAGTTCTATTTTTTTTTAAGATTTAAGACTGAGAGTTTTCACTGACTGGTCCATAAATGTCTAAATTGTAAGGTGGCTGTATAAATAGATTGTAGCTGCCCCTTTCTATTGCACCTTTCATGGTTATTGATACTGCCATATCCCTAGCTGTCACCATAAGGCTTTCATCAACCAAGTTCAAGTTCATTTTATTTGTATAGCACATTTACAACAGCCACTCGGCTGACCAAAGTGCTTTACAGGAGAGAAAATTATAAAAACATACACAGAAAACAAGCCAGATAAAAAGAAAAACCCATTTTGAAATTACAGTAAAACAGCAATCAATACACCAAGGAAAACAAGTAGGTTTTTAGCAGGGACTTAAAAACAGACAGGGAAGGGGCCATTCTAATCTCTAAAGGCAGGGTACAGGGTACTAAGTCGTGGCCCTGCCACCGCAAATTCAACCTTTGTTGAATGTCCCATTTTAAATGAAATCATGGCTAAAATATGAATCTCATACAGGACACATGGTATGTTGAAAATCAGTGCATAGGCAGACTATGACATATCCAAGAGCTGTCCAATAACAACAACAACAACAACAAAAAAAAGCTTAACTATGGGTGGTTCTGTAATTAGGTGAAAAATGTTCAAAAAACAATAATTCTACATTAATAATTAATTAATTTAATAGATTATAATAGCTTATAAAAGCTTTTTATATAAAATCCATATAAAAACAATAAAATCAAAGTTTTTTCAGTTGCAGGCCCAATCCAGTTGAAGTAGGGAAAGTAACACCACCTTGTGGGGAGTTTATTTATTGCTGTTTGGAACTCTGGAATTGGATTCTTTGAGGTTGGGTGAAATTTTAAAATACGTTTTACAAATTTTCAGGTTTTTATTACATGCATGATGTGCAGACGATCTTAATACAGTTTGAAAAAGCTCTTAAATAAAGCTGTTCTATAAACCATATTAATATGGGCCTAAACAATTTTCCATGTTTGTTTATAGCAGAATAATTATTTGCTATAATCAGGGGAAAGGACATGTCACGTGACGTGTGGCCAAGTATGGTGTCCCATACTTGGAATTTGTACTCTGCATTTAACCCATCCAAGTGCACACACACAGCAGTGAGAAGTGAACAAACAAACACACACCCGGAGCAGTGGGCAGCCCGGTGCATGCTCAAGGGTCGTGGTATTGAGGGTGGAGAGAACCTTCGGGTTACAAGTCCAACTCTCTAACCATTAGGCCACGACTGCCCCCAATATAGAATATATACAGCAATATACAGTGTGTAAACATTTTAAATATATTATTCGGTCACTTGAAGAAGACTCAATGAGGTGCAATTGTTTTTATTTTTTTTTTTAGTTTTTTTGTTTCCTGTTTTGTTTTGTGAGAGATTTTTAAAGAGAGATTACCCTGGCTAAATAAAGGTGTTGGGGTTAACACATTACAAGTAATGAGTTACGTAATAATTTGCAATGCAATAATTAAATGTTAAATAACACAAATGTATCTAATCCCATTTTATTAACCAATGTCTTTGCTGCTGACCTTTGATCCAGTTCAACCATACTAATAAGCAAAAATTACTTTAGATAAACTAACAATTGTGCTTTGTTTTTTTTTCTTCTCCTGCGTTCTACTGTACAGATGTGAATTTACTTTTCCTTCAGCCTGAGGTTTATTTATTATACTTTTTGGTGTGAAATGGCTTTTGCATTTGCTATAAATAGAACTTCTTATATTTAAAAACAATCAAGCCCAAGTAACGCGAAAGTAACGCAAACGTAACGTAACGCATTACTTTCCTTAAAAAGTAACTACGTAACGTAATTAGCTCTTTTTTGGGGAGTAATGCAATATCGTAATGCATTACTTTTAAAAGTAACTTTCCCCAACACTGTGTATATATATATATATATATATATATATATATATATATATATATATACATACATACATACATACATACATACATACAATGAAATGTTATACAATAGATGGTACTTATTTCAGTAATAGTTTCTGTTGTAATAGTTTTAGATAACAAATCAAATGTGAGAAATCAAATCAAACTATTTCAATGTCTACCAAAGTAGTTATATATTAGCTATAGATTTTATCTAAAGAACTATTTGTACTATAAGTGAAACGAGTAAGAAATAAGAGCTTTAATCCAACTCTTGCATGACTAATTTGACCTGGTTAAAGGATATGTACAGAACAAAAGGAAAATACATAGAATGATCTTTTTAGCTGTTCTGGAAAAAAAAAAAAAAAAAAGAAGTTTAACACACACACTGACACACACCTATATACATATGTTTGATATATATCATTCTTGCTTTAATGTAAGTAGTTTCCATTTTTGCTTCCCATTAAGACTTCAGGGGCCTTCAACAGTTCAATGTTGTTTTGTTACTTTTTTTGCATAGTGTAGATTTTATTTGTTACTTTGTTTAGTTGATTTTAACGACATCAAGGTAAGAGTGTTGTAAGGTAGGCTGTAAAGAGACGTGTCATTTATCCTATCGTCCCAGTGACCTTTGAACTGATTGTGGGTTCATTATCTCATGCCCAGCTCTGATCACACTGGACACAGATAAGGAATCCAGTCATGATTTTGTTCCCAGGAAACATTAGGCAACATTAGCCAACCAGTGAATGAATAGCACGGTGCTACTTGAGCGTTACAGTGGCAGGTCAAACAAAAGGAAGTCTTAACCACGCCATGGCACTGTAATAAATAAGGACACACCTATTTCTGCTCTGCTGCATTGAAGAAAGTAAAAACTTTGCCCTTGTACCTAGTTCCTACTGTACTTCAGAAGATAAGACCAACTTCAGCGGATTAAAAGTATCTGGTAAGCTTTAAAATTTCATTTCAAATATGCAAGCAGTGTAATGTCTCATTCATTTTCCAGCGCCACTAGATTACTTTTACATTTGATGAATGACATACTTATTTAAACATTCCACGTATGCACTGCATTTTAATGGAAATATCCCTGTATTATAGAGAGTCTGCAATTCACTCATTTCTGCCTTGCATCATGTAAGCACTGATTTAATCTCACAATAATGACCAGCTTGCTGTACAAAACAGTAAGGGATTATTATACAGGCTTTAGTTTGTTTTGCCTACAGTAATTCTCTTGTTTTTCTTACATGATTTCTGCATGGTCTCCTAGGGGAAAGGTTTCAGGGATTTTCATCCCAACTAAGACCAGTAAATGCTATGAACTTGTCTCGGTTAGGCCTAAAGAAGGCTTATGATGAATTTAGGTTAACCCATTTGTTCCCAAATGTTTTCCTGTTTACATTAGCACATAAGAAACAAACAGCATATCATTTTTTAAAATGATGGAATAACATTATGGAGCATAAGAGTTGTCAGACTGGCCATAAATCTGACAGCTGACAAGTGATTTCAATATCATATTAATAACAGACCCTTTAAATATTATAGCAAATATCCTCCTATAGCTGTGCTTCCTTTAATGGGGTCTTGAGACAGAGGTCATATACAGTATCTGGTCATGTGACTTACAGCACACTTGTTTAATGTTTTACATGCTGTTAAAACAATATGCTCTTTATATTTAAAATAGCTACAACTTTATTGTGATTTTATTAAAACGATATTTTTGTGGCATCCTTCTACATATAGTCCCTGCCAGAACTAGGATCCATTTGAGCATTTTTAACCTTCTTAGTTTCACTTAAAGGCCCAAAGTGAACATGTAAGGCTCCCGAATGCAATTAAACTATTCATAGTATCATACCACAGAGAGAGAAAAAAACTCAACCCATATCTAAATAACCATATAATTTATGCAACGAAGCCACTCATCAGCCAATCCCTAGCGCGCATGCGCGTGCTGCAGAAGGGTGTATGTTGTTTCACAGGTAAAGCCGAACCAATGAGCTTCAAAGTCACGTATATGAGCTGTCAGTTGCTTCATGGTTAACAGCACATTTAATGTTCCCTTTTGGTACCTTAAAAACTAATTAAGACATTAATAAAATTTAACCACACTGAAATAGCCTAAGTGCAAGGATATTCAAGGTTGTTGACTGGTTTACTGTAAGGGTTGGGAGAAGCTCATCTCGTCCTGTGCTGCTGCTGCTGTCTGTGGAGGGGAGGGTGATCAGACGGCTGTTGTGTTGGGAGAAGGACTGATATCCGCAGCATTCCCCTGCATCCTCCAGTAATCCCAGTGTCTCTCCTTCTGTCTGTCCATTCTCCAAGTCCACGTTCATCTGGAGAGACCTCGTCTGCTTCTGTAGGGTTAAAATGGCCAGCAGCTTCGCACGGATTTTGTCCAGTAAGAGGAAGGTGGGAATCTTGTCGTTGGTCGGTGCGGGATCTCTGACCGTGGGATTCTTCCTGAATAGAGAGCAGCATGTCAATGCAGGAGCGCACGTCCGGAGAATCTATCCTGCTAGGTAAATACAGCCATGGCCGTGTTTTATAACGACAATATCTTATACACAACAATGAAATATTATGACAGAATGCCAAACAAACCATGTAAATTGCACAAATGCCTAAGTGGGCGTCAAATATGTTCATTATATGATTCAGTTCCACGGTCTCGTAGCGATAAATAAGCATTATATTATATTATATTATATGATACCTTTTAAATTTGTATTCTATATTATATCTTTTAGTAGAATGAACCCTTTTATTTTTACACATTTCATGTAGCCTACTACAAAATGATGATGAATGCAAATTTATTTATCTATTTGTTTGTATAATATCATAATTCACATTTTGTCTTAAACATGCACATGTAGTGGTTGAACGTTGGCTGTGTCAAAAAACACGAGACAGACAGCGTCAGGTTTTGACGCGTACAGAACGCGTCTATGACTTTCTTGAACGCTGTTTTTTGTTAGCAGCTCAAAAGGTTTTGAACGCGTTCGGAACGCGGTAATAACGCTCAAAGAGCTGTTTTAATTTTAATTTATTTATTTAACCTTTATTTAACCAGGCAAGTTCATTAAGAACTATTTCTAACCCTTACCCTTATTTTCAATAACAGCCTGGCAGTAATAGGAGCTTTAATAGGGAGCTCACTAGGATCTGACGCGTACAGAACGCGGTTCATTTTGACGCTCAAAACCCCCATTTTGATAGACAGGCCCAACAACTGTCTTGGTAGGCAGCTTGTTTGGTTTTGAGACACAGCACTGTCCTTGATTTTCAGCTTAGTGCTTTTTCCCAACAGTGCTGAATATCCAGATTTGCGGAAGCACAATAACTGTATGGCCAGTCACCTGACTCCTGCTGTATATGCCAAGCTGTGTGATAAAACCACTCCAAATGGTTACACTTTGGACCAGGCTATCCAAACTGGCGTGGACAACCCAGGCCACCCCTTTATTAAGACAGTAGGAATGGTGGCCGGAGATGAGGAGTCATATGAGGTGAAAGGATATATCACACATTTGGCATATTAAGAGGTTAGCACATTTATAGCTCAAAAGTATATCAAGTATGTTTTCTGCAGGTCTTTGCTGACATCTTAAACCCAGTCATCAAAGAAAGGCACAATGGTTATGACCCCTGCAACATGAAGCATCCCACTGACCTGGATTCCAGTAAGGTAAGAGGAAATGTTTTAGTTATTATTATTATTATTATTATTATTTAGCAGACACTTTTATCCAAAGCGACTTACAAATGAGGACATTAGAAGCAATCAAAACCAATAAAAGAGCAACAACATGCAAGTGCTATTACAAGTCTTGGTTAGCCTAACGTTTTTTTAAAAAAAAAGAAAACGAGAAGATCAAATATAGAAAAAAAGAAATCTAGTGTTTTTTTGTTTTTTATAAGAAACAAGTAGATAGAATAGAAAAAATTAAGCTAATGTTAGTTTTACAAGAAAAGCTAGCAGTTAGAGAATAAATATGCAATTGATAGAAGGTCAAATGTGTGTGTGTGTTTTTTTAAATAAAAAGAAGACAGATAGATAAAATAAAATTAGAATAGAGAGTGCTAGAGTTAGAGGGTCAAATAAAGATGGAAGAGATTAGTTTTTAGCTGTTTCTTGTTGTTGTTAATTAATTACTTATAACTCATTAGTGTAATTACACTGTAACAAGGATACAGATCAATCTATATATATATATATATATATATATATATTCAAATGATATTGAAATGATACTTCATTATATAAAACAATAAAGATATACTATTTAATTGTGGGTATTTAGGAATCATAAAATGCTAGCCATGGAATTAGCCTTGGCAAGTCACCAGTTTTATTCTAAAAATTGCATGAAAAAAAAGCTGGCATAAAATAAACATTCACTCTATCTGTTTTCCAAATGCATGTTATAGATTTTATTGTAAACAATTCATCTATGTTTTTTTTTTTTTTTTTATCTTTTGGTGAATATGACCTTTAATCAAGGAAACATATTTATTTTTGTTCATTTTAATTTAAAAGCTAAATTTTACATTTCGGTTTTAAATGCTTTAGGTTTTTTTTTATTTAATACTCAGATTTGTTTAATCTGAGAAAAAATAATTTTTTGAAAAATACATTTGCATTTCAATTTGAAAATGTCATTTCCACCACCACCATTTCCACCACAAAATTACACAGTGGGGTAAAAAAAAAGTGCACATAGTTATATAATATCACAATTTTATTTTGGCATTTCCAGCCTTTATTTGGATAGCACAGTTAATTAACAGGAAGCAAAGTGGGAGAGAGAGAGGGTGGCGGGATCGGGAAAGGTCCATGAGCTTGGGACGCTCGAACTTGGGACGCCTGAAGCGTAACATCACTATATATCTCCGCACTGCAACGAGGCTATTTTTTGAATGGAAAGGCAGGTCACAAACACAAGCCTTACAGTTTCAAGTTACTTTCATTATGTTCATCCTATTTTCATCCCGTCAGATACGGGGAGGCCAATTCGATGAGAAGTACGTGCTGTCGTCTCGAGTCAGGACAGGTAGGAGCATCCGAGGCCTGAGTCTGCCCCCGGCCTGCACCCGAGCTGAGCGCAGAGAGGTGGAGAGGGTCGTGATTGATGCTTTGGCTGGCCTAAAAGGGGATCTGGCTGGAAAATACTACAGCCTCACTCTGATGACCGAACAAGAGCAGCAGCAGCTCATTGATGTGGGTATATTCACAAATGTGATGATATATAATTCAATAAGTTTTCATGCTGACCTTTCGTTTTGCTATATAGGATCACTTCCTGTTTGATAAGCCTGTGTCGCCCCTGCTGACATGTGCAGGCATGGCTCGCGACTGGCCCGACGCAAGAGGCATCTGGTGAGTTTTGAGTGGTTTGATGGCAAATGATGTCCTCTGACAGGACTGCATTTCATCCAGAAATAGTTTGAAGCAACCTCTACAGCCATGTGCTGTGGTTTGATATCGATCACGGAGTGTACCCATGGCTCACTTACATCTCCTGCATTATTCATCCTCTTTTTTCTCTTCTTCCTTCTGCCTGCAAGGGAAAGTGTGCCAGTGTTGCCAGACTCAATTTGGAAATTACCTTTTAATACCCTGATGGTTTTCGAGCTAACAAAGCACTTCTGATACCATTTGAGACTAAAAGTGAGACTAAAATGTAATAAGGTCAGGGGTAACTAGGTTTGGGAAACGAGAACAGATTCTTATTTTAAAAATAACAGAACCATTTTGCCGATGTGGACGAATTGGCATATTAAATAACGCAACAAGCGTTAAACAAAAAGCACAAGTATTGTAGTCCAACTGAATGACTCTAATCAATTGGTTGTTTTAGTAAATGAAAAATATGCAATGCAATCAGTGCCATCTGATTCCCGAATAAATGACTGAGTCGGTTCTTTCTTTATAGAATTAAAAATATACAGTGCAACCAGTGTAGTACCAATTGTCACTCACTGTTTTGTTTAAGCGCATGGTGGGAGATCTCTTCAAAAGCCTAATTTAATCCAAAAACTTTTGTCGTCACATGCATATATTTACAGGCCAAAGACAATGACCTCAATATTTCTGCAGAAGATAATAATGAGATGCCTGTCAATTCCAGGCACAACAATGAGAAAACTTTCCTGGTGTGGGTCAACGAGGAAGATCACACTCGTGTGATCTCCATGGAGAAGGGGGGCAACATGAAAAGGGTCTTTGAGCGTTTCTGCAGGGGTCTCCAAGAGGTGAGGTCATGCATGTGTATTGTGTAGTATGTGGCTCTCAGTCACTGTTAAAATTGCACAAGCCTCCATTATTTATCCAGCAGAGATGCTGCAGCTGTGTTTATTGCAGCTCAAAGCAATGCCCTTTTGTGTACATACAGTTGTA
This sequence comes from Barbus barbus, assembly GCF_936440315.1. Lineage (NCBI taxonomy): Eukaryota > Metazoa > Chordata > Actinopteri > Cypriniformes > Cyprinidae > Barbus > Barbus barbus. The sequence continues at coordinate 11,254,350 of NC_136726.1, read as the reverse complement.
AACACATCGTCCTGCCAGACGGGCATCTGTGGCGTAATTATGTGTGTGGGTCTGTCTTAGTCTGTTGCTCATTCTAAAAGGGAATCATTAATATATGTCGTATGTTTTATTTTTGAGCAGCTTTTTAATGGTTTTTAGTTAAAACAGATCACTCTTGTATCTTTCTCTCAAGACTCTCGCTTTGTCCCTCAGGTTGAGAGACTAATTCAGGAGAAGGGTTGGGAATTCATGTGGAACGAGCGCCTGGGTTACATTCTCACCTGTCCGTCAAACCTGGGCACAGGGCTACGAGCTGGCGTCCATGTTACTCTTCCTCGCCTCAGCAAGGTCCTCGCTCTAGAAATACATTATAAACTTATGTCAGGTTAACAATTTTGCACCTTGTCACATGCATGGTAATATTAATGCATTTCAATATTTATGTTCACTTTTTCTTGCAGGACCCTCGTTTCTCTAAGATCCTGGATAGCCTGCGACTCCAGAAAAGGGGGACTGGAGGAGTGGACACTGCAGCTGTTGGAAACACTTTTGATATTTCCAATCTCGACAGGCTGGGCCAATCAGAGGTCAGTGGTGTCACGATAAATACATATATTTAAGTTTTTAAAAAATTAGATAATGATATTCAAGTTTTTCATTACTTTGTCTAAATAAATTTAAAAAAAATTTTGTAAAAACAAAAACACTTGAAATGTTACAGGTAAATTTAGGCATCACAACATTATATAATGTACAGTATGAAAATGGATTTTGTGAGAAATTACATTTAAATGTTATCAAATTATTAGTGCCTTAAAGTGAGTGTGAGATGAAGGCTTAATATACACACGGACACACCTGCCGTTGAGAGTGAGAAAAATTACCGTCCATATATATATATTTATATGTAATATCTGTATGAGCATTATTTCATTAAAAAGAGGCAGGAAACTGGGAAAACAGATTGCAATTTATTATTATTATTTAATAAAATTACAAAATTAAAGAATAAAGAAATATTACAATATCAGTATTTCATAATTTTAATTTATATAGATTTTTGTAAGAATTATCTTTTACTGTGAACTGAGAAAAGATAACAGCACTTCACACAGCACATCAGATTACATATTTGTATAATTACTATGCAGTCTTTGCGATTTCATAATCATGCTAAACCATATTGCGTTTTCAGGCATTGTTAGAATTTATAAAAAAGTTACTGGCCAACTGGTGAATAACAGTGTTTCAAATACTCTCCAAAGATTATTTTTAGTTGTATTTCGCACTTAACGAGTGTTAATTTCAGGCCTAATATATTGTGCTAAGTAAATGATGACAGAATTTTCATTTTTGGGTGAACTGTTTCTTTAAAAACTAAAAAAAAATGTAATTACCTCACCATGACTTCTTGTCTCTATCAATATGTGTTCAGGTCCATCTGGTTCAGACTGTAATAGATGGAGTGAACTATCTCATCGAATGTGAGAGGAAACTGGAGAGAGGCCAAGACATCAAAATCCCCGCCCCCATCAGCCAGTTTAAATAGACTGGCAATCTTGCTTAGCTCCTCCCTTCTCCTGACTCCTCCCTCTTGTGTGTTCCTTCCTCCTTCAATATTCCGCTGATTCTGATCCATAAGCATGCCTCTGTGTTTCGCCAGACAAACCACACTCCAGTATAAAACAGGAGTGAATGTATCGTACATCATGATTGTGTTCATGTGGCGCTATTGATTTGTCACATTGTAACTTACTTGATGGTGTTGCAATAATACAATAATAGCCATTTTCAAGATTTGCCTCAGGTGACAGAGAATTAAACAGATGTTTTTGCTGAAGATGTTGACGATATAAACTGCTAAAGGGTCTCGGAGAGTGTTTTATTGTACATTTTACTGTTGCTTTACATGAAGTAAGCGATAAGCAAAACTATCACTGAAATAATTCACAATAAAGGTGCTCAGTCATGTTTTTATGTTGCACTGGGAATTGTCTTGTACTGACACTTAGTGGTGTGGATGAAATATTTTATTTGCAGTCATGATTAATTGATTCCATAAGTGCAAGTGCAGCTAGTCATGTGATTTCAAAATGACCGCTCGTGACCCAGTCCATGTAAAATAAAGCCGGCGTTATATACTGCCCGCTAGACTTTCAGCACCAATGCCAAAGTGTTTTGCTAATTAGGCAGTATCTGAGGTGAAGTCATAAGACTTGCACATCGCATTATGTTGGAAAACGTGTATTAAAAATGTACAGTCAATTGCCAACAAGCAGGTATAATTACAATATAGCATAAAGATGAAAAGGTTTATTATCTTATTAATAAAAATGTTACTAATGTCTACTAATGTCCTTTTAGAAAGTATTTAAACTATATACATTTTATTAGAAATGAGTGTGAACTGTGTGAAAAAACTAACAAAAAAACACATCTTTAACTAAGTCCTCCATTCAGTCTTCGTGACAGAGAACACAGAGCAGGTTTGCTGATGCATTCTTCTTTCTTTTCTCAGCATTCATGCAGGTTAAGGAAACCCTGAACTGTCACAACAGATAACAATTAACTAGTGACTTTCGTTATATTCAATTAAATTATGATTAGGTAAAAAGCCATTAAGGAGGAAATCACAAAGGGGGTTAAATATTTTGCAGCACTGTATGATTGTATGAAAATACTCTATCCAGACTGGATCAAATATAATGTTGCAGTTGCAATCGCTTATCACGAAAATGCTTGGGACTCATACCCACCTAATATATCCTGGAGCCGGTCCATCTCCTCTAGGTTGCGCTGGAGCTTTTCCATCAGCTCGAAGTACCCGTGGAGATTGTCTTCACGCCAGCACTCTGTCTCACAGTCATCCTGAAACTCAGCCGCCTGAATAAACGCTTCCAGACCCATGTCCCACTCCAGCTCATGTCTCGAGGTATGGCCGTCCAAATTAACATTTGAACTTGGTTGTCCTTCCTCATCTTTGACAGGTTTGTGGTCCTTCAGTTGGTTTGTTTGGCTTATTGCCCTGAAATCACAAATTGAATGTTTTAACATAGGGGTGGATGATACGACCAAAGTCTTACATCACCACCTGAGTAATTTTACTTCATGTATATATTACAATGAAGTTATGTTTGCTTTAAATAAGGTTTTTATGAAATCAACAGGGGTGCCGCTATGGTTTGTGGGCCCCCTGATGCACGTTAAATTCCCCCTCGATAGAAATCGTCGTAAACCCATTATCGTCAAAACATATTATTTGTTCACCTACCCCATATGACTTGCTTTGAACATCTCTGCTCTGCGCAGGATTTTCAATTGCTGCACCTCTTTGGAGAGATTGTTACGAATTTCCTGAAAGTCATCAACTGTAGACATAAAGGAAACAAATTTTCACTTTGTTATGGGTTTCATTTTGTGTAACATGCAATACATAAAATCACTGGGTTTAGAACAATCAATATTTCTTTATATACTGTAAGAGTACTTACTTATAAGGGTCATAAAAACACAGGTCATCAAGGCTCCAAAAACAAACCACACCATAATGAACAATCCACAGAGTCGATGGTTTAGCTCTAGAACTTTCTGCATGTCATTTAGTAAATCAAGCCAGTGCTCCAAGGTAAAAATACTGAAGAGCGTGATGAATGTACTGGATAAACCTCTAAAAAAGAAGGCAAGCACATCCATTGAGAAAATATTATAAAATAAACTGTTCACAATGTTTTCACAATGAAAATGCCCTCACTTGAAATCATTCTTGTAGAGCAGACCTTCAACGTTGGAGTTGGTGTATTTTTCAAACAAAACTACTCCAAACACAGCAAAAACTAAAAAGCTCATTAACAACACTGGAAATATCAATTTCACGGTCTGTTGAAAGTAGTTAGCATCGTTAGTTTTAATGAAACATTGTTTCTTACACAGTACTAGCTTATGGATAATTGCATACCCCACATGCATGGTAGATTATCTGCAACATAAGACGAATATCCTGGAATCTGGAAACGATCTTCAAACATCGGAGGACACGGAACTGGACAAGAAGTTTCACAAATTTTTGCGATATTAATGCACCTCTGAAGGTCTCGGGGACAATCGCTGGAAGAACAGGCTAACAGAAAAAAAAATGTTATATGGGGTGTCATATTGTCAAATTGTTGGAATATTCCAGGCTCAGTACTTCAATTGATAGCACTGTAAACAAAACAAAAATATCTTTCCTTTTTTAAATGATCAAAATTGAGGTTACATTGAAGCACTCACTATTGAAGTGAATGGGGTCAATTTTTGGAGGATTTAAAAGCAGAAATGTTTGGATTATTATTTTATAAAAGCACATAAATTATTTTTTTCTGTTTTTTGTTTTATTTGAGCTGTAATGCTGTTCAAGTAATATTTAATTTAAAGGAACAGTTCATCCAGGCCATCCAAGATATAAATAAGTTGTTTCTTGATTGGAACAGATGTGGAGAAATTTAGCAGTATACATCCTGTGCAGTGAATGGGTGCCATCCGCCAAAGTCCAAAAGATGATAAAAATAAATTGTATACATTTTCAGCAAATTTTAATTTTTGTCTAAACTGTTCCTTTAACCATCATATCGTATTTGGGTCAGTTTTAACCCAAAGCAGTAATTTTTTTTTTTTTGGAATAATCCATAGTTTCCAGTACAGGAAAAAAAAACTTTGATTATGGATTACCATTTTTCAATTTTTTTAGAGATAATAACAATTTAAACTACATCATACATATCTTTTACCTCGATTTGTCTCAGATTAGGATTGAATTTGGTTGGTAAATTTGAATATGCATGCACAAAGATGTAACTGACATAACAAATAAACTATATCTAATGAACTACAGCCCAAAAGGGTGGAGAGTCAAAAAGTCTAAATTTGAAAACAAACAAAAGAGGAGACGTCTACATTTCACTCTGCTGCCACCTATTGATGAAGCATTGCAGATTCAGATGGTGAACATCTTTTTCATCTGAAAGTGAAAGTTTATTAAAGTGAAATTAATAAATGAATTAACTAATTAATATATTTTGTCTGAAAACTTGGATTGTTTTTGAGCAGCATGATTTGCAAATTGAAATTACAAGTCATTAGTCATTAACGGAGTTAATTCTGGTAATTATCATTTTATATTTTCTTGTAAATTTCAATGAATATTGAACCACTATTTTTCCCCCCACAGCACTGAGGTTTTGTTGTAATTCTTGTCAAATTTCAAAGAATCTCAAATTTTTTTTAATGAATGAAAATGAGGTAAATGTAGTAAATAACAATAAACAAGGTAACATTCAAAACCTTGACAATATTGCACAATAAATAATTTCAAGAGTTTGTGTGCCCATATAATCTTAGCATTAGTAGTAAACAGATCTGGCTTGATGTCTGCAATGGAGGGCTCAAAGAGACTATTCTACTCAAGCTCCAATAGCCCCCCACACATAAAGATAAATAAATAAATATGCATAAAAGGAGGAGATGGGGAGGAGGAGGGATGCCGAAAGAACTACCAACAGAAGTGGTAAGAGGCTGTCTTTTATACTTGGATATTAATTGGAAGATTAGATGGGCATACTCCTCCCGAAATTACGTTAATAACTTCACTAATAAGATGTTACTGATCAGATATGGTTTCATAAGCTCATGTTTCAACGGGTCAAAATTAACCCGAGAATGTGTATACAGTTTTTAATGCTATAGGACAGGAGGGTTAATGTTTGACAGTGTTGCAAAAGGTGGAACATTACTATAACTAGTACTATAAAGATAGTAGTTAGCAATTTTTCATGCAAAAATCAAGCTAGCACGCATACTTGTTTGCGTCTTGTGGCTATACTATTGAAACACAAGTATAGCTTTTATTGAGTATTTTACGGATTACAAATCAACCCAATTCACTTCCACTGTAAATGTCTCGCTGTAACCCAGACTAAAGAAGACAAAGAACAAATTAAATTAATATTGCTTCATTTTTAAGCATTCATACCATCAGAGTCACAGCAAAATCAAAGACGTTCCATGGACTTTTCCAAAACAGCCAGAAATCATCCAGCCACTTCAGGATGATTTCTAAAACGTAAACTTGCAGTATAGACCAGTTCAGTAGTTGTAGAACCATCAAGAGGGTGTCTATGCTTGAATCCTTATAGTCATGAAACTCTGAATATGCAAACAGAGGTTGCTCATGAGTAATTTACATATTGGTCTTATTTAACCTATAATACGGACAGACTTAAAATTCTTTAGCTGACCTCTCACCTGCTTCTACTGATAGTAAAGAAACATTCAAAAGGACAAGGACAAGCATAACAGCTTTAAACACACTACCTAATATATTTACGTTAAGGATAGTACACTTTCAGACAGTCTCAAATTTAAAAACTGTGCTGCCTAGAACTTGGTTGCTTTTTTTTTCTTTCTTTCTTTTTTCTTTTTTTTGGAATTCAAGATTTCTTTGCTCGGTTTCACAGACAGGGTTTAGACTAAGCCAGGATTAGGCCATAGTTCAATTAGGACATTGAAGTAAATTTTATAAACATGCCTTAGAAAAAACATTACTGGTGTGCATCTTGAGACAATACAAAGGCACTGATATATTTTAAGATCAGTCAGTACAAGTTTCTTTCAGTTGAAACAGCTCATACTGACATTTTAGCAGTAAGAGTAAAATCTTTCCGTGCCACTGGCATATGCCACCCCACATGTCACCGCTACGTGCGCATGGCACTGGCAGCTGCCACTCCACATGTCACCGCTTCGTGCGCATGGCACTCCACATGTCACCGCTACGTGCGCATGGCACTGGCAGCTGCCACTCCACAAGTCACCGCTTCGTGCGCATGGCACTCCACATGTCACCGCTATGTGCGCATGGCACTGGCAGCTGCCACTCCACATGTCACCGCTTCGTGCGCATGGCACTGGCAGCTGCCACTCCACATGTCACCGCTTCGTGCGCATGGCACTGGCAGCTGCCACTCGCACGTCACCGCTACCAGTACAACAGCTGCCACTGACATGTGCGTCTGTCATCGGTCTCAACGCGACTATACACGTCTGTATACGCCACTGGACTCCTCACGGTTAAATACGTCGGTCACATCACAGCTGTATAAGCCGGTCACGGGACTCATTATGGTTGTATATCGTGCTCTGAATAATAAATGTTATGTTGTTATGTCTTCAATCATTGTAATTTGACATTTTTTTGTTTGTTTGTTTGCTGTTTTTTTTTTTTTTTTTTTTTTTTATAGTATGCTGAGCAAAATTAAAATTAAACTTGAACGTGCAATCAAAGATTCAAAAAGGCTGCATAAAGACATAAAAGGCTGGCACTAAAGAATAAATCCATACATGTTCATGTGACAAGAAAAATACAACACAGTAGGCTTATTAATTAAACTTTGTGAGGCTTGGGGAATTGGGTTTACGAACGAACGGGGTACAAAAGTTTGCTACACGCGCACACACACACACATATTTATAACGAGTGTAGACTATACTTTCCGCGTACGTCAGTGGATTGTTCTTATTTTTAAATTAACCTCACGGGGACAAAATGTATATTCAGACTACGGGAATGTGATGGTGGTCTTTGGTTAATGGAGGATACAGATGCTATATCCACTGCATTGATCACAGTACAGTACACAATTGTTTTAAGTTCATGAGCCATGTTCAAGCAGATCAGATGTATAGACCCCTTCACGGTCGACGTCACAGGAAAATTCGAAGTGCGTACTGCGAATGTCGGGGTCAGAACGCTCCATCCTGTGTTACTGTTAACCAGATGATTTCTCATCAAAATGCCTAGTTGTTGTGTCGTGGACGGTGCAAATCGCACCAATTGTGGAGTCAAGTTTTTTAGGATTCCTGCAGGATCTCATCCTTTTCAAAAAAAAATAGACGACATCTGTGGCTGCAAGCTATTAAACGGCAGACTGGGACAATGCTACGATCAATGAGGCTCGTGTTTGTAGTGCTCACTTCATATCAGGTAAAGTCATCCTTCCTTTATCATCCCTTTCTATTAGATTAAACTCGAAAGCCTGGATTGCATGATTTTTTTGCAGTTTTCTGTACACTAGCCTATAACGTTAAGCTATGCTGGTTAATGGTTTGTTTTAAATGTCATGCTGCTAGCAGTTAGCCGCAGGCTAGCGCCAACTTTGTGACAACATTTGTTTAACTGTGACTAGTCTAGACCACCTAGTCTAATCCTTATCCAAATGTCTTTGAACAACTTTCACTAGCCCTTTCTTGAGTCACACGTTCTCTCTCCTTCTGTCTTAAATGGACTGTGGACCTTGTTTAAATTAAATCAATACTCCTATTGGTCTGATGTGTGTCAGTGCATATGCATGCCTCAAGGAGATACTATAATATAATATATTAATTATTATTGATTACATTTAAATGTAATTTAATTAAAGCAATATTGTGCAGGCCTAGTTTAACTAGACAATGATTAAATGGTTTCACACAGCTCTAATTGTTCCTTTTGTTTTCCTTTAGGTATCAGAGGAAAAGGAAGAGAGATGAACGCCCTGACATGCAACCTGCTTCTTCCATGGCTGAGATGGAACAAGACTGTACCATTGATCTTTGCAGTGGTATGAATAATCTCTTAAACATAAAGCTAAAACTAATGCAGTCTAATGGCTCGTTTCCACTGAGCGGTACAGTACGGTACGGTACGCAATTATTTGCGTTTCCACTGTCAAAAGTTGTGAATGGTACCAAAAAGCCGAACCGTACCGTACAATTTTAATGCACATTGCACATCACTTCTTTCCGGCATAGGTTACACCTCGCCTATCAAGTAAGGGTACTGTGGCAGTGGAAACGCTAGCCGATTCATGGTTTACCGAACCATACCGTACTGTACTGTACCGCTCAGTGGAAACGAGCCATAATACACCAGCCCAGTGGTCCCATAAGCTACACCCTCCAAAGTTGTCATACTTTGTCACTGAACTTCTGTATGTCTGTTTGTTTTCTGTTCAAGATGAGGAGGAAGCTGAAGGGGACCGCCCAGTGTCGAGAAAGGAACATGATGCTCTTTGCTTTACACATAATCAACTGCAGGTCGTAGCGCCACTTCCGGTGGCATCGCCAAATGCCACCGGCAGCTGCCAGATTTCGTGACAGATGCCACGGTTTTTTCTCGCCGTTTGTGGTGCTGTTTAAAACTACACTGTTCATGGTGGCGATCGATGGTGTTTTAATAATGCAAAGTTCCCACAGGTGTGTTATTTATTATGATTGTTTGTATTATTATAATACATTTCTATGTATCAGCTGCCAGAGTTCGTATCAGGAGTCACGATCGTTTATCGCCGTTTCTGCTGTAAACTACACAGTTTTATTTTTAAATGAAAGATTTGATGATGCATATTACATACCAGCAAGCAGATGCGATCAGAATATGAACCCAATAAGCTAAACAGCATTTTCCCATAAAGAACACACAAGGAGTGCTTAGCTGTATAGACCGTATGCACGTGTATACTATACACAGGTGCATAGCCAACATTTCAGGAGTGGGACAAAAATGTTATTTTATATATATATATATATATATATATATATATATATATTTGTTAATGTACTACAAACACTTTTTTTTATTCATTTTTATCAAATATAAGACAATAGTTTTTGTACTGTAATAAATGCTATGTCAGGTAGCACTGAATTGTTCATAAACTTACCTGGTAATTTACCATAAAATCACATGAAGATGATTGAAAAAAAGTACAAATAAACCATATATGGTCGCAATCGTGTGTTTAATGCCTTCATGTTTCCAAAGGTTTCTGCCTTTTATTCAGATCATACAGTGATAGCTGGATGCTTTTGTCCATATTAGGGATTTCCTGGTACTTTGTAAGTTATTACTTCAATATGAGTCTGTCTTGCACTTTCTAAGCGTGTATGTGTATATGTTGTCACATTTCCCTTAAATAAACATTACACTAAAAAGGCCAAATACAATTATATTTTGTATTTTTACACTGTGTAATATTCTGTTTATCAAAACCAATAAATGTCATCAAGTTAGTGTTTTTACGTATTTTTACATTTATTCCAAAATAATAACAAAAGTAGTAACAATACAGGGGGCAGTCGTGGCCTAATGGATAGAGAGTTGGACTTGTAACCCGAAGGTCGTGGGTTCGAGTCTCAGGTCCGGCAACCACGACTGAGGTGAGACCCTTGAGCAAGGCACCGAACCCCTCAACTGCTCCCCGGGCGCCGCATTGATGGCTGCCCGCTGCTCCAGGTGTTCCTGGATGGGTTAAATGCAGAGAACGTCCCTTTCCCCCTTAAACTATGGTGAGTGTAGAAAAACGTTTTATTTGTTGCAAAACAATGTGTAATTTTCATAAGTTTTGTTGCAAATAATTTTTACTGTTATTTTACAAAGAAAAACGGTAGTAATGTATTTATAGAAAACATTCATTGTTAGAAAAGATCATTTATGTCATGTACTGTACATGCTCTAGGCCTACAAGTTTGAGGTATTAATTGTAACATTTGTATATACACAACACCAAATATTTTGACCATACTTTCTTCTTTCACAGCAGGAAAACATTTTGTGAGAGACACCAGGACTGCAGCTGACTGGTGCAGAAATAGAAATTGGGATGGAGAAATACAATTTCCCAGTGTCCTTTCACTGGAAAAGGAGGAACAAATTTGCATGCCAAAGCAAATTGCAGAGCTGGATGGGTGACTATGATGAAAGATCTCCGGTGGAATTTTTCACTTTTGTATTTTTGGAAAAAAAAGATTATGAGGAATGATTGATAAAATGATTGATAAATCAAAGTACAAAATCTTCGCCAGATTTGAGGAAGAATAAGTCATAAAAAATCAATCAATGATCAATAAAAAAATCAATTACAATGGTCTCCATTTCTCACTATTAACTAACTATTGACTTTTGCCTCAAACTCCTAATACTAATGTACTGTTCAGGTATAGGGTAAGATGTAGAATATGGACCGGTCACGTATAATACGGCATTAGTATGTACTTTATGAGTACTAATAAACAGCTTATATAGTAATATGCAAGCTACTAGTTAACTAGTGTTACATTAAATACATAAAAAATATGTTTGTGTGTGCGAGCGCGTGTGCATATGCAGTATTGGCTAGCGGCAGCTGGGCACTCCTTATCTGTGTGTATGTTCTTTATGGCAAAATACTTATGCAATTTAGCTTATTGGGTTCATATTCTGATCGCATCTGCTTGCTGGTATATAATATGCATAATCAAATCTTTCATTTAAAAATAAACGGCGACAAACGATCGTGACTCTTGGCACTAACTCTGGCAGCTGATCCATAAAAATGTATAATAATAATAATACAACAACTACAACAAAAAACACCACCGCACGCCACTGAGAACAGTGTACTTTTTACCGAGCAAACAGCGAGAAAAACCATGGCATCTGCCACGAGAAATCTGGCAGCTGCCAGAAACGACCTGGCAGCTCCCACGAACTCTAGCAGCTGCCGGTGGCATTTGGCGATGCCACCGGAAGTGGCGCTACGACCTGCCACTGCCAGGCAGAGCGCCAGGCCCTGTAGCTCGGCTCGAAACTAGGTCCGTCACTAAAACGGGTCCGACTAGGAAACGAACTAAACGCCGAAGGGCGGAACATGTCCTGTTTTTCTTTTAAAGGGTAAAATGTTGAAACCCAAAATGGTTTTAATAGCAGTTCATCACCAGGAATGTTGTCCTGTGTGATAATGGAGGCACGCAACAACTGTACTCAGTACAGTCTACATTTTGAACCAAGGCAAGAGGAGGAGGCCCATTGTTAAAAAAAAGCAAAAAAAAAAAAAAAAAAACTCTAGGCCCTGTCCCCAACTTCTTTTCACATTCCTAGTGGTTGAAGTTAAATAATTTCACTGACATTCAAAAATGTATGTAAAAATTGTTATTGAAGTATTTATTTATTTGCATGTTTATGCATAAAGTAAATGTCATTTATTTTTGATCATAGAAATGCAAATAGTGAACATTGTAGAGGTCTTATTAAAGGAAGTGATTGGTGTGATTATTTATATATAACGTGTTTCTTGTCACTTTATTTCTGTTACTTTAGGTTGCTGTTACTATATATTAAAAGCAATATAGTATTATAATTTAGATTGAAACGTTTTGCTTAATTTAGCCTTGACAGTAGTCTTAATATTAATAACAATTTTAATTTTCTTGATCTCCTTTGGTTGTTTAATAGTAATTTGAGAGAATGCTGTGACAGGTGCATACAGAGAATACCAGATCAAGTGACTAGTGTACAAATGAATGGTGTAGGAAATGAGGTCGTTATTAGCCTCTGAATTTGTAAAATTTGATAAAACACTGGTGCTTAAGGTATGAACAGACAAATGGGCGAGGGATAATTAAAAATAAAGGGGTATTCAGTAACAATTTAAACTTTATGCAGATTTGCAAATAGTTGGTGTAACTACATAAAACAATGTATTGAAATGTGACCAAAAACAAACAATACTCAAGGACATAAACAAATGTCAAAGATAACATGCGTGTGAATTACCATCTCGACAAAAATTCCATAGAAAAACGTATGTTTTTATATAGTCTCCGACAATATTGGGTAATTTACATGTGCTCTGAAAGCGCATTCCTGCTAATCCTATGCTAACCTCCGAAGTTACAAAAAATACCGTGCCCACACCAAGCGAAATGACCCACCACGCAGTCATTTTCGCCGCGCGCACCTCTGCGAGTATAAACCAAGCTTTAAGTGGTGACAGTCGCACGTAGCGGTGACAGGTCGAATGACAGCCGATATGTGAAGACACCAGGTCGAGTGACGGGTTCCTATGGCCGTGCCGGGTCCCGTGAAATGCGCGCATGGCCGTGCCGGGTCGGTTGCCATGCGCATATAACAGTGAAAGATCGAGTGCCATGCGCACGTAGCGGTGACATGTGGAGTGCCATGCGCACGTAGCGGTGACATGTGGAGTGCCATGCGCACGTAGCGGTGACATGTGGAGTGCCATGCGCACGAAGCGGTGACATGTGGAGTGGCAGCTGCCAGTGCCATGCGCACGTAGCGGTGACATGTGGAGTGCCATGCGCACGTAGCGGTGACATGTGGAGTGCCATGCGCACGAAGCGGTGACATGTGGAGTGGCAGCTGCCAGTGCCATGCGCACGTAGCGGTGACATGTGGAGTGCCATGCGCACGAAGCGGTGACATGTGGAGTGGCAGCTGCCAGTGCCATGCGCACGTAGCGGTGACATGTGGAGTGCCATGCGCACGTAGCGGTGACATGTGGAGTGCCATGCGCACGAAGCGGTGACATGTGGAGTGGCAGCTGCCAGTGCCATGCGCACGTAGCGGTGACATGTGGAGTGCCATGCGCACGAAGCGGTGACATGTGGAGTGGCAGCTGCCAGTGCCATGCGCACGTAGCGGTGACATGTGGAGTGGCATATGCCCGTGGCACGGAAAGATTTTACTCCCTCTCCATTTTAGTCTGGGACTAGGCTTAAGCCTTGTCTATGAAACCGGGGGCTGTATAAAAGGATACTCTCTAAGATCCAGTGTGCAAACATATTCAGAGGAGGGTATCTGGAATGGCGGTTCAGCACACGGTTCAGTCTGCGTTGATCCAGGGTAATGCTGTCTTTCTTGTGGCGACTGATTTCAAACCTCACCAAGTGATTATATTCATTCTCCAGACTGGTGTATCGCTCCAGATCTAAGACACAAATATGCAGAAAACTTTAAAATGATTTTCTTTGTTCTTTCCATCTGATATTGAAATACCCCTTGAAAGTGAACCCTGTTACCATCATATTTATCAGCTTGTCATTATCATCCCCTTAAGAAGTGAACTCTTGTATCACTTGTTAACTAATTCTAACTTGTGAACCCTGTTACCATTATGTCTTACAGTTTACAACTGATAATTAAATAGTAGTAATCTGTAAAAATATAAGTAATTCTCTCAATTTGAAGAAGCACACACAAACCGTAAAACCTTGTTACCTGAGGGCAAATATATTTGTACCTTAATATATATTAAAGCGTATTAATATAGCTTCAGTCAGCACATTGCAATTTAATACCGCTTAAAACATTATTTGTATTACATACCAGTCACATCCTTGACGCTGTGTTGTGGTCTGTCTTTGTGCTCCTCGCGCTCCGGGAGAAGATCGCACAGATCTGCCATGTTGATGAGTTTTGATCGAATAATCTGTGCTCTCGGAGAAAGGTTGTCCTTCTCACTGGAAATGTTGTCCTCATGTTGGTTTGACTCACAGGTTTTATTTTCCTGACCTTCAATGACACTGCTCATTGTAAATGGGGGCAAAAAGTACAACTAAGTTCATTTGAAACGAGCATGACGTCAAACAACATTTAACGGTTAAAGGATGTGAATGTTATCGCTTTAGGTCACGTGACCCATTTATTTATTTATTGCGGGTTTGTCGGTATTACTCAAATATAAATTGGCAAACTGAGGTGACTTGGTTGAGTGCAGTGATCAATATACCCTGTAGAGGACAGAAGGGCTCATGAGATTTTCATTTAAATAATAAACTTTCAAAACTCCTTAAGTGAAAATATTTACCGAAATAGTCAGGTTAATTTTTTTTTTCCTACAGAAATATTACAGTAACATTGTTTACTTCGCTTAGGCTACATGCCTGCAGTCTGTCAATAAATAAATAAATAATGCTCCAGTGAATAATTAATTAAAATTCCTCCTATTTTGATCTTGTTATGGGTATGGATATAGGCTAAATTGTCTTTACCTGCAAAGTTGTTCCATATGATGTGTCACAAACGTAGGATTCCCCAATAAAAATATTTTCTTCTGTTTTAAAAGTGTCCCCTTACTATTTTTGAGTATGAGTATCCGCTGCAAACGATTCAGTGTGTGAGTGAATCAAATGAATCGAACTGAATCGCAAACAACTTGCTCTATTCAGTGTGTGAGTGAATCGAATAAATCGAATAGATGAACTGATTCATTCACGAATGCATCGTTGCTAGTTCTGATTGTAAATAGCTGGAAAAGAAAAAAAATACACATAACCTAGCATAATTGCTGAATAATTATTGTGAAGTCTGAGAGCACTAATAAAATGTATTTTTTTTGCATTTTGTGTTGAATACAGTTTTTTTTATAAAAAAAATCATGGTTTTTAGCATGATTTGAGAATGATCCACATGGCATGTGACATCATGGAGTTCATTTCACAAATTTAGTCATTTGATAAGTGACCTAGAATCTTCTGTGTTGTACAGTTTAGACATAGTATACTTTAGCAACCAACAAAACTATTTTCCCTTGTATCCTGCAAAGACGATTTCCCCACCCGGAAGTGTGTGTTTCCCGAGTTCTGATTGGCTGATTGCAACAGCATGACGCTGCTGAAAATCCAATAGTGAGATGCCACACTTTGGTTACTTTGAAGAGCTCCGGTTTGCACATCCGTCTGCGCTTTCTCTTTCATTGAGTGCGGGGTGCTAGATCCAGCGGGCCTTTCTTTTGGGCAATCCTTCCTTTCGCAACAAAACCTCAAATAGAAGCAATTAATTGAGGGTTACCGGGATATTTAACATTCCCTTCACTTTTGCACTGAAAAGGGTTTGAAATGATGCTGGGTGTGCTGTTTATCGCTGCTTTTGCAGCGGCCGCGCGCGCGAGTGATGTGCTGGAGTACACAGATGATGATTTCGACACCAAAATCGGAGATCATGACCTTATTCTGGTGGAGTTCTTCGCACCCTGGTGAGTGTGTGACGATTCTGGCTTTTAAGCGATCTTTTCTTCATGCAATTTAGAAAATCTCTCCATTTAGAAAATTTGGTGCATTAGCGCTTACTCTAGATAATTAATAATAATTATAAATATAATTATTAAGCTTTTTTCTAGATACCTACCCTATAATGTAGTATTAGTGAACTGCGTGCATGATCAAGGCTTTGAATAACACTGCAAAGCTCGTTTGCTAAAGCGAAAGTAAATGCACCAGCAGCTTTTCTATTCTAGTATGCAAGGTCGTGAGATGCTAATAAGGATTCTGGGAATGTATATGGAGTGATAAGGACTTTTAAACGCTCGTTGGGATCAGAATGAATCCATGCAACTCCATAGTTGTGGACGAAACTAATTATATCAGTCACTTCCTGTTTGTAGCTTTTTCTCTTATTTGCTAATGCTATGCAGTGGATTAGTTGCCTGTCAGTCGCTCACATTCTGCATAACGTCTCTTAATATGTTATGTGGGGCTAAAGAAAGTCATACTGTTATGAGTCCACATGAGTGACTGATAATAAATTCTCATTTTCAGGTCAGCTGTCTCTTTAAGAACTTGCACTCTGCACATGAAGGCCAACGTTAGTGGTTGTTTGCGCTCTTTGTGAAGGTTTACAGAATTAAACCTCAAAGTGTGTCGAAACCGGTTTAATATTTGTCTTAAGTTGCGGATATAGAAAGTTTATCAGATAGAAATCGCAGATGAGGGCCGTAACAATGATGTTTGGAGGCTCGGAGGCCCTCCGTTGTAACGTTTTGATTGGTCGATGAAGTTTCGCTGGCCGTGTGTGATTGGCTGACGCAGATTACGTAGTTCAGTATTACTGACTAACTTCAGACTTAATTTATCAATGATTGAAAAAAAAAAAAAAAAAAAAATATATATATATATATATATATATATATATATTTATTTTAATTATTTTATTTTTTTGTTATAAAGACATTTTGGTTCGAATGAAAGCCAGAAATCCACCAATCTCTCATGAGTGTATAGAAGACTAATTTTTCAAAGTAATAAACCTCATGTGTCATCTTCACTTTTAGGTGTGGCCATTGCAAACGTCTTGCCCCTGAGTATGAGGCAGCCGCCACTCGACTAAAAGGCATCGTCCCAATTGCTAAGGTATTAGCAATTGGTTAGCAAACCCTGCAAATTTATCTAGAATACATTTTACATTGTCTCATTATAGACTTTCATATTTTTCAGGTTGCTATATTTTTTGAAGACCTGTTTGAAATGATTTGGACTTGAAAAAGTGCACTTAAGTACTCAATGTGCACTTGTAGTGTACAGATAACATAATATTACTCAAATAAAAAGACACTTAAGTGTACTTAAAGATAACGTTTCTTAAATTTAAGTTCACTTTTTAGTAATGCCAAAATATAATTTCACCCCCAAAATGAAAATTCTGTCATTTACTCACCCAGAAGTTGTTACCAAACAATTGCTGGTAGCTACTGACTTCGATAGTATGGGGAAAAATTCTATTGAAGTCAAAGGCTACCAGTAACTGTTTGGTAACCAACAACTTTAGGGTGAGTAACGTTTTGGGTGAACTGTCCCTTTAATTGCAAATAGCATGCAAAAGTCTTCAAAAACATTGCATTCTTTTCACACTTCTACTCACACAACATATTCTTTTATTATTTGCGTATGCTAAAAGTATACTGTAGTGTACTTTCTTTTCAGTTGACTTGGGTCTGGGGGAGGATTGCTCTTAATGTTCTTCTCTAACATGATCTAGGTGGACTGTACCGCCAATTCCAACGTGTGCGGCAAATATGGCGTGAGCGGATACCCAACCCTAAAGATTTTCAGAGACGGAGAGGACTCTGGTAGCTACGACGGTCCCAGGACAGCAGGTGTGTTCTTGTATCTTGTGTGATGCCGTATGTAGTTTCTTCATCAGATGTTAATGTCTTTGTTTCTTCTTTAATCCAACAGATGGAATTGTTAGCCACCTGAAGAAGCAGGCAGGTCCAGCATCTGTGGAGCTCAAAAGTGAGGCTGAATTTCAGAAGTACGTTGGGGACCGTGATGCTAGTGTTGTGGGTAAGTGATGGTATTGTACAGGAACGTTTACTGTCTCATATAAGACCTGATTGTACTGTATTACTTTTTTGCACCAGTGCTCTTGACTATATGTAATTGTTACCCATGTGTCCAGGATTCTTCGCTGATGGAGGAAGTGCTGCTCAGGGAGAGTTCCTGAAGGCTGCCAGCGCTTTAAGAGAGTCCTACCGTTTTGCCCACACTAACGTAGAGGACTTATTGAAGAAGCATGACATTGATGGAGAGTATGTGGCATTTTTATGTTCCTAGTGATTTTGGTTTCAGTTTTGCAGAGAAATTCATCCTGTTTCTAATTTTTTTTTTTTTTTTTTTTTTTTTTATACGTGTTGCAGGGGCATTATTTTGTTCCGACCACCTGTTCTCAGCAACAAATTTGAAGATGGCAGTGTGAAATTCACTGAGGACAAATTCACAAGCGCCAAGATCAAGAAGTTTATTCAGGATAACATGTACGTTTCAGCTTATGATCACTATCTGCATTGTTTACTATTAGTTTGTCTGATGGTGGTTGAATATGTAATATTAAAGGTTTTTTTTTTTTTTTTTTCTTCCCATATGACAGTTTTGGCATGTGTCCCCACATGAATGATGACAACAAAGACCAGCTGAAAGGCAAAGACTTGCTGGTGGCCTACTATGATGTGGATTATGAGAAGAACCCCAAGGGTTCCAACTACTGGAGGAACAGGTAGAACTCTATTTTGCACATTTGTTTGTTTCAGGGGAATTGAAATTTATGTACAT
Organism: Barbus barbus; assembly: GCF_936440315.1. NCBI lineage: Eukaryota > Metazoa > Chordata > Actinopteri > Cypriniformes > Cyprinidae > Barbus > Barbus barbus. Next base: position 11,235,696 of record NC_136726.1, on the reverse strand, counting down.
AGAAGTTGCGTAGATTTTCAGTAGATTTCAAGTACTATGGAAATTGTGTGTGTGTGTGTGTGTGTGTGCGCGCATGTTTATGTGGTTTATGAGGACACAAATTTGTATAATGACATGGGTATGACAGAGGTATTACAATATGAAGGTGGTTTATGAGGACACTGCCTATGTCCCCGTAATTCAAAAGGCTTAAACATACTAAATGGTGTTTTTTTGAAAATCTAAAAATGCACAAAGTGTCCTGTGAGGGCTAAGTTTAGGTGTAGGGTTGATGTAGGGCAATAGCACACACAGTTTGTTCTGTATAACAACCATTACGCCTATGGAGTCCCCATAAACCACAAAAACCAACGTGTTTTATATATTTATATATATATATATATATAAAATGCTGTAATTTAAATCAATTTATTTAAAAAGTTATATTTACTCATTTTCTTGCTCAAGTTTGGAAAAGTTGTAAAATATTACATTAATGATATAATAATAATAATACATTATGAATTTCTTTTTAATACTGAATGTAAATTTTTCCATTTATGGAAGTATTTTTTTCTCTGTTAAAGTGTTATCAAACATTAATTCTATACATTTTTATACATGAATTTATAGAATCTTACATTTTAGTGAAGCAGTGTGTTTAAATGGTGATCTGAGATCAGACTCTTATTGTCCTTGTGTGTGTGTGTCTCCAGGGTAATGAAGGTGGCTAAGAGCTTCCTGGATCAGGGGAAGAAGCTCAGCTTCGCTGTGGCCAATAAGAACAGCTTTAGCCATGACGTGTCTGAGCTGGGTCTGGATGGCAGCAGTGGAGAGCTGCCTCTTGTCGGCATCCGTACTGCCAAGGGAGACAAATACGTCATGAAGGAGGAGTTCTCGTAAGGTTTTTTTTTTTTCTCTCTCGCTTATACAAAGGACCTTTGTTTTAAGCAGCAAAAAAAAACAATCCTTTTTTGTCTGCAGTCGTGATGGAAAGGCCTTGGAAAAGTTCCTGCAGGATTATTTTGATGGAAACCTGAAGCGTTACCTTAAATCAGAGCCTATTCCTGAGAACAACGATGGCCCTGTGAAGGTGCGTCAGACAATTTTGTTTCCGCATATATTTTTTTAATATAATTAGATTTTAAATACTAGTTCATATAACCTGGAACTTCGTCCTTCTTATTCCAGGTTATTGTGGCTGAGAACTTTGACTCAATTGTAAATGACGAGAGCAAAGACGTTCTCATTGAGTTTTACGCCCCCTGGTGTGGACACTGCAAGAGCCTGGAGCCTAAATACAAAGAACTCGGAGAGAAGGTACGTTTTTAGAGCTTGATGTTGTATTGTTGGCTATGAAATATTGACCTCAATGGTTATTTCATAAATATTATCTTTTATTTTACAGCTTTCTGACAATCCAAACATTGTCATCGCAAAGATGGATGCCACCGCTAATGATGTCCCCTCTCTGTATGAAGTTAGAGGGTATGTAGTGACTATCCATCTTTTTCCTGCCAAAATTATGCTAGTGCTTTTTCTGTGACGTACAAGTTATTTGATTTGTTGCTAATTGGTTTACTCACAATCTGACGCTTTCGCTTTCAGATTCCCCACAATCTATTTCTCCCCTGCTGGTCAGAAGCAAAATCCAAAGAAATACGAGGTTTGTGTTTTCTATTTAAATTTTTTTTAAATCTAAACTTCAGTGTTCATTCTACCAAGAAATGTGAATGTAATCAGTCCTGTTTGACCATCAGGGAGGTCGTGAAGTCAGCGACTTTATTTCCTACCTGAAAAGAGAGGCCACAAACACCGTGGTGGTGCAAGAGGATGAGAAGAAATCTAAGAAGAAGTCTGAGTTATAAACCATCACAGCCCAACAAGCAAGGAGGGAATTTTTGCAGGAGATGTAAATTATATTCCAATCTTTAGTGAAGCAAGTGCTCTGACCCACGTCACAATGTCGGCCCGCTCTTGGGCCTGCTGCTCTGGGAACACTGTGGAAGGTTGTGATGGCCAGACTGTGTGATTTTTAGATAAGTGAAAGAGGTACAGATCTGTCAAATTGAGATTGTTTTCCCTACACCGTACCTTGGAGAGATGCACTTTTGAGACCAATTCTACATGTTTCTTTCTCATGGAAAAGGGGGATTTGGTGAATTATTTTTCTTTTTTTGTACCATGTGTTTTTCTTTTTTTTTTTTTGTACGTATGGAAGGATTGTGAAATAAAAGGCCCACTAAACCTACAATTGTGCTGGTTTGAACCTTTTTTCATTAAATTTATTACAATGATTGCTTGTTGCAGCTGCAACGAACTTGTAGATATGCAGTTCCATTCAAGAGAACTGTGAATCTTGTACCACCATGAATAAAATGCTTTCAGCCATTGGTATGTTTTAATCAAAAATTGACCATATCCTAATCTGTCTCACTGCTTTAAGAACTTTTGTGACATTTGTTGATATATTTGTTCCAGAATTATAAAAAGCTGTAGAAGCTAAAGATAAGCATCTAAAGACTTATGAAATGTTTTCAGCAGTTTTCCCAGGATGTTCCTCAGGTTGTAGAGCTGTTGTTACATGTGATCATATTTCAAGTGATGCTCACTTTTGTAAATCACTTTTGTTCGCGTTTATCAGTTTGATTTATCAGGAAGACAAATCTTAACCGTCAAAAAATGCCAAGCATATTTCTCTAAAGCATAACTAAGCAGGTTTTTCATGGTATTATACTTAAATGAAATGGAACTGGAAACAGATCCACATGGTGCTATAGCAATGCACATGAGAAACTGATTCTTTCAAGAGAGGCCAAGTTGGAATACGCAACTTTAAAATCTGAACACTAGGCATCATATACGTGTCAACTACATAAATAGTTATAGAGCACCATAAACAAAACAACTGAGGATCACTCACTACCAGACTTCGCACAGAAACTAGGAGACACGTGACAAATGAAATGTGTTCTAAAATTAGATCAAAATATCAAACATGTTAAATATCCTCCAACTGGAAGAAATCAATATTAAGTCAAAATCTGCAGACGTGCACTGAATTTCGGCAACTAGCATTGACTCGTCCAAATTGCAAATCACAGCAAAAACCTGTTACGTTATTGGCAGTCACAGGTTTATGCAACTTGCCATCAGGCAAGAAAATTCTGAGGTACCACATTTGGTTTTGGCATCAACTGGTTTAGTTCATTTAGCAGTAGTTGACCCATAGTTTTAAACCTACCCGATGGCAAACTGCAAGTCCTATATATCAGATGCATAATTTTCTTTTACTGGCAAACATTAAGCACAAACACAACTGCGATATTAGCATCACGACTAATAACCCCTTCTACGTGAAACATTTCACCTGGCTTTTTAAGCTGGCTATTAAATGTGTAGCTATATTACTAACACCTGCATTGATTCAAGTGGCATGCGGAGGTTTAAGAACAACAGTCTTTATTAAAATAATCTGTTTACATTTACATTTCACATTGACAAAGATGTCGCGAGCGAGCTGCCAAACTGTTAAGAAACATGCTTCAATAAAAAAACAGAACAAGCAGCACAAATAAATCACTAACAAACAAGAGTAATTAAAGCTTGATTTCATTAGACTGAAAAAAGCAAAAGAAAAATGTTTCCACCTTATTTTTTACAATAAATGCTCAGACCAGTTAAAACTTGCTATGCTGTACTTAACTGATGCCATATGACATATAGTGTAGTGTTTGTATAATACAAAATATACAATATTGGGTAATGCATTATTACACAAGCAAATGAGAATAAAGTTAGCTAAAACAGACAATAAAACTGTTATAAAAAGCTTTTGTTTTTCTAAAAGGAACAGTGCAAGACAAGGCAACCAAAAGTACTTTTTGTAATGACAGACTTAGTCTAGAAGTTTCTTTCGGCTGTAAGTCCTACTAGGTGTCCTTCGCCTTCTCTGCTGGCAAAGAGGAGAGATATCCAGCTTAGACTTTGATCCTGCTGGGAGAAAGTATAAATTGTTATTATTAACAAACACTTCAAATGAACAAAACCTGATCTGATATTTTCCTCACATTTTGCTAATTTTATTCAGATAACTATTAGAAGACAACAGAGATCAGAGCACATATTTTGCAATCTGCATGAGCACCAAAGCTAAATGTATCGAAGCACATGTAATAAGTGCTACACCAGAGCTCCAACAAGAAAATGCATGTCTAATTTGAAGCAAATAATGCTGAAAATGTCTAATTAAGGCATCTACTATGACCTATAGCTCTACATACACTTTTCATTGTCTCACCATTAGTTTGTGTTGTTTCACTGAATACAGTTGATTTCTTGTATAACAGAGGTGATTGCGTGAGAGCGAAGATTCCACTGGCCGACACAGGTTTCTTTACTTTAGGGGTGTCCACTGAAAGAGATTCAAGCCACAACGTTTACAAACAAGTTACAGAAACACAAGGAACAAGCTATGAATTGCACACAAGCTTTACTGTACCTTTTCTGCCCATTCGTGCAAACTGTTCAGACTTTGTAGGGTCTCTATCATCACACTCTTGAACCACAGTCTCAGTCCAATCCATGCCTTCCGGTGAGCACTGATGGTCTATAACCTGGCTTGATCTCAAACCCAGTTTTCTTTGACTGACTGGGGTGCTCAGCGACTCCTTGAGTTCTTCCACCCCTTGAATATGGAAAACACCTTCAAGTTCTGGGTCCTCCAACACCCCAGGCTTTTCCAGGAGTGGGACCCCTTTGATGACCTGCTCTTTGCTCCCGCAAGCCTCAATCCGAGCTCTTTTCTTACGAGGCCAACTAATGAGGTTCTCCGGGGTTGACCATCCTCTGCTTTGAGGAGACGGAGTCAGTGGGGACGCCAATGGGGATTGGCTACTTGACGGGTAATGCGTGGGAGTGATCGACTGACATATGTATGTCTGTACACCCTTCCCAGGTGTACATTTGGCAGGGGTTCCTCGACTGCAGAGTGATGGTGATATGCAGCCAGGATGTCTAGAACATTGTGCAAGAGGGCTTTCGACCTGTGGCACCTTCACATTTGACATGTTATGGTGCACAAGATGTGAAGTTACGCCCTTTGTTGCACTACTAGGTGCTTCACCTGCATTGAAAGAATCGGTCCTTCTTAACTTTAGCTTAGGCAGGCCTGATGCCTGCATCTCCATCTCTACTTCATAAGTAAGTGGTTGAGGAGTGGACTTGTTTCCACACGCAGGAGTTCGCCTTGTTCTTGGGATGGAGATCTTTGGTGTTCCCGAGGAGTATCCAAGACGTGCTTCCGCTTCTCGTTGGCGCCGGTCTGGAGTTTGACGGAAGCCATAACTTCGGCTCGGCGTGGTAATGTCGGGGGTGGCTTGTTTTCCCTTAAATTTGAAAACCTCTGAGGATCTAGAGGGTTTCCTTGAGAAAGCGATATTCATCTTAATGCCCCCTGTGAGTTCGGTCTTCACCACTGAGGCCTCAGATATATCAATGCTTTCATCATCTGTGGTAATGCTGAATTCAGAGCAATCAAACTGCTGGGAGTCTGAAGTTGAAGCCTCTTCTGCTTTTCCATGGTTGATCTCGTTTTGCCCAATCATTTTGTTATCCTGTGGAAATTCTCCCATATTACTAGTGGGTGAACTACTTTGACGGTGGATGTGTGATCTAGGAAGACCAGAGGACGGTGATGCACTTAATTTTGCTGCAGACAGACCTTTACGAGGTGAAGGGTTGGATCCCACAATGTCTCGAGACTTTTCAGGAGGCAACAAAGACTCTTTTACAGGTGTTCTACCAAAGCGAGTGCACATCCTGTGTGTTAGGCTGGGGCTTTTTGCGGGAGTTTGTATATTTGGTTTTAATGGTGAAGCACAGAGAGGAAATGGCCCGGAATCAGATTCTTGTGAATCAATGGAAGCAAATTCGCCAGATTTTTCGGTAATCTTGCAAGGTAAGCTCAGTGTCCTCCTCATCTTTCCCGATCTCGTAAAGGACCGAGATGTTTCTGGATCAACATTTCCAAGGATTTCAAGTGTCCTAGGCATCGTTCCAGGAGATGCCTTGGATTTCCTTTGGGGCACCTTGTCAGGTGTTTTGAAAACATTTCTTTCCTCTGGGCTGCTTTTCTTGCCAGGTGTAAGCAGCATTGGTGAGCATCTTTTTGTAAACATCGGAGACACTGGCACATTGATTGGGTTTTCTGACAGATGTTTCCGCGGAGATGGAGACCATGTCACACTCTTATTTGGCGTTCTACCAGTTGGGCTCCTCAGCCAAGCGCCATTAGGAGAAACACAATCCAAGAGGTTTTTCATTGGGGTCTTGAGTATCCCCTTGAGTGGGCTTTTCTTGGGTGTCTCTACCACTAGACTCTTCGTAGCAGGTGATCGATAAGGGCTCCCTCGCAGGGTCATCCCATTCTCTCCAACTGTCTGGTTTGGAGTTCTTGGGGACCGAGAGGTTCTGCACCCAACTACAGATCCTACTGGATCAGATCTTAATTTCTGTGGAGTTTTATTTTGATTCTGCAAAATAAATGTATCCGATTAATGCAAAATAGATGGCAGGACTTATATGCTCAATACTCTTTCAACATTTCATATTTTAATTAACGGTAAACTGAAAGGGATATTACCTCAAAAACTGCAGACCTAAGTGACAACTCTTTGCTGCCTTGATATTCTGAGGAGGATGCTGTAGTGTGACGTAGGTGACAAGGGGACTGGGTAGCACCAAAAAGAAGCCGAACTGGCGAACTAACAGAACTAACATTGAATCCTCCTGCAAAATGAATACAAGGCTACTTTGAGAATGCACCTGCATACACCTTCACAGTATGTTCAAAAAATAAACAATTTTATGTCCAGAAGCTTAATAACATCTATTTTAACTGTGTCACTGAGACACTTTCACTATTTCCTGCTCACCTTTACCCTCAGAGTGGCAGAGTTGAGAGGAGGAGATGGCACGGTCCAGGTTTCGGGAACGTGGCTGTGAGCTTGAATAGAACAAACTGGAATGTCTTCTGGTAAGGCTTTTAATTCTTGGGCTCCTCCTCAAGTCTAAGAACAAATTATTTATTGGAGTACTTCCTATTAGCAAGTGGTCTTTCTATGTTTAACATTGTGGAAAAATCTTATACACTAACCAGCAGTTGGTTTGACAGGAGACTCTTCAATAATGCACACATTAGATTCTCCAGATCTTCTGTGACAAAGAAAGCAAGAGAAATACAAAAGATTTAATTTCAAACCGGATCCCTTACAACTGTCAAGCATCAGTGAACAAATATTACAGCAACTTAAAAATCAGGAAACTGGACTCACCTGCCAGTCCTTTGCCGGTGAAGAAAACGATTGGACACCTGTTTATGCAGTGGTGTTTCAGATACTTTCTTTGTCAGAAGAGTGTGTCGTTCTGAAATTTAAAAGTTTTAAGGTTCAAGTTCACACACTACATTAAACAATCTCTCAGTATCAAAAATAAAATTTACCATCATCATCCATATGTGAATGCTTGCGTTTCTTAAGTCCCTCTACTGCCGACACAGACTGGCTCCGTGGCATTTTGGCCTTCTTTAAGGGCGACACGGCCACTTGGTTGAAAAGATTTCTCCTTACCTTTGTTACCTCTGTGCACAGAAGAAAAAGGTGCAACAACAGATCACAACTTTATAGGACAGCATGAAGATTAAAATGGAATGGGCCAATTACCTTGAACTGCTTGCTTTGGAGGTGGCGGTGGCAGTGGTTCTTCCACAGCAGGTTTTTCTACGGGGACACAGATTTTCGGCTTTGCCTGTATTCCAAAATAGGCAAGTTAGTATTTTAGTTCTTGTGACAAGACGGAAAGTAATAGAATAAAAATTAAGAAATCTCACCAGCCGTGTGGACTTTCTTGGCATTTCTATCTGTCGAAGTGCCTGAGGAGCCTCAGTCATGCTTTTGTGGCGTGTGAGCATGTTCTGTCTGCAAAAAGACAAAAGAGTTTATTTGACCACTTCACACACAAAGCACTTGATATAATCACATTCTTTTCTATGACAATCACCTCCTCTTTTTAGCAGAGCGATTGCGGAGTTCCTCCAGATGTTCTCCGACACTAGATACATTGCTCTGTGTGGCAGAGAAAGGTGAAGGACTCATAGACACACTGTCCTTAGCCATCGACTCATCACTGAAGAAGTCAGAGGGCAGGACAGCAACAAGCGCCTCAGGCAACTGAGTTCCTAAACTGTGGTAGACATCTGCCAGGACTTTAGGGATGCTGTCCAGGAACCTGAGAGATACCATATCAGAGATCCCATCTTATTAATTGTGTTTGGATACAATTTGCATTTTCATGAATATTCCTGAGTTGCTGATAACTTACACTGGCAGAACTTCATCCTGAATGAATTTGGATAAGTAAACAGTATCTTTACTCCGGGAGATAATCCGGAGCATATCAGCCACCTTGAAAGGAGTTTATAAAAAATTACCAACATCATATTTAACAACCACAAACCACAGAAGATTTCTGCATAAAATTAAATTTAAAGTATTGGTTATGACATTGAGGTTTTAAAGGTTGATCGCCTCCTTACATCCTCAACTCTTTGTTCCACAACCTCCTCGTCTTCTTGTTGTTCTGGCTGTCTGCACAATTCAAGTCTGAGAACTGCTTGCAGCTGGCATCTGTATAAAGAATAATGATTTGTGAGTCCATTACCGTTATAAAAAAGTTCCAAGCTTACTGTCAATTCATCTGGACATTGATTTAATTTGGTCTGAATTAGGGGTTTGCAATATTACGATTTTTGATCGTGGACGATAAAAATGTCTCCACGATCTGCTTTTTATCGTGCTACAGCGCACACTCTGTCAGTTGCAGTTCTGAAGCCTCCGTCTCTATATACTGTACAACGCCACATCCATTTAATGTTAACTCAGTGGTAGAGTTACTCTCGTGGGACACTGCACTTATTCGCAATCACAAACATACATTATTTACGTGTGTTATTAGCCTTGGCGGTTAAACTTTTCATTCAAGCGCTGGTCTGACGTGCGCTTTTTCTGAGCCCGTACACCCGAAGCGTGCAAACTAAAAAGGCTGTCTAACAGCACCTGATTACTCAACCAAGTTATCTTTTGAGCTAACACTGTCAAAACACACAAGGTTTACATATAGACTCAGTTGGTTATGTCTAAAATGAAAGTAAACAGTTGAGAGTAAAACGGATTGCGTGCCTGTATATTTGATGCGTGCAGGTCTTAAAAGGGACAGAACTAAACATGCAGCCGACTGTTATTAAAGGTATAGTTCACCCTAAAATTTAATTTCTGTCATTTACTCACTCACATGTTGTCCCAAACCTGTATTAATTTCTTTCATGTGCTGAACACAAAAGAAGACATTTTCAAGAATGTGGGCAACTAAACAGTTGCTGGTCCACGCTAACTTTGATAGTAGGAAAAAAAAAATACTATGGAAGTCACTGTGGACTAGCAACTGTTTGGTTTTCCACGTTCTTCAAAATGGCATGTATGTTCAGCAGAATAAAGAAACTCATTCAGGTTTAAAACTAATTTTGAGTGAGTAAATGATGGAATAAATATAAAACACTATGAAAGAATTTTTATTCTTTAATGTTAAAACAAAACACAAAGAGAAGAAAAACTCGCTACTCTTGACTGAAAAAAGATCAGGAATCAATATATATAGCATTTTATTTTTATATTTGTTCATTCAATTTCTTGAATGCTCCTGCTAATTATGCCTATTGTACCTGAAAATTAAACACTGTTTGTATTATTTGTATATTATGTGTATTTTTAATGGGTATCTTTGTTCTTATTTTTTAATAACAAAGATAAAATAATAAAGATGTTCATCTTCGCCCACTTTGGCCTAAATATCCACCATTCTTTTTATATTTTGTTACCTTGAAAGGATTTGTCTTTATAATAAGGAAATTAGTTTGGCTGTACTGCTCAGACAAAATATTCAAACCAACATGACAAAGAATAATGATAAAATCGTGAAATTTCTAAAAAAATATTGTGATATGATATTTTTTCCATATCGCCCACCCCTATTCTGAATACTTACTCCCTGATTTTACTCTCTTCATCTGAAGAATTTCCGTAAAGCTGACGAATAGCCTGAGAGGATTTCAACAGATGGTTCTGCACCAAGCCCAAGAATGAAGCCTGGTGAGAAATGGTTACAATTTAAAAAAAAAAAAAACACTAGTTGCATATCAGTTTTCCTAAATGATTACATGACTTTCTTCCTCACTAAACTAATATGATACAATAAACCACCATCTCAACAATACACATCTCTTAGAAGCATATATATTAACATTACAAACACAAAATTAACTAATTAAACTAGGATCTTTTAGAAGGGCGAACAGAGTTCATTATAAACATGTGCATGGAGACCATGTTTTGCAGTTGCCTGCACCCAGCCAACACAGCTGTATGATTTTAAAGTACGTGTTCCTCTGACTCACCTCCACATCAGTGTTAGTTTTGATGAATGCCTTAACAACAGAAAGCATATCCTGGACTTGAGAAGGAACAGACACGGATCTGTTCTCCACAGCTTTCTGATAAGTGAGTCCCAGGTGGGAGAGCAGCTCTTCCTCACTGTTGAAATCTGTTAGGGTTAGGGTTGAACATCATCATTAACAATTTATTTACAAAAAAGTTAAAAAGCAGTCCTGTTTTTACTTCATGGAGATCCTAAACCTTGGACATTATAACTTAAGGCTTTTTTAAATGACTCAATACTCACGCAAAAGGCCAGGCTTGGTCCGATCCCCAGAGCATCTCTTGCCCACTTTTTCAGCTCCTTTGGCAGATCCAGCAGAGCTGCTATCACCCTGAGTCTTTTGAGCTTTCACATTCAAGCGAACAAAATTCAGCATCTGTAGAGAGCGACTCATAGTCTTCATCTTCTGCCTCACTGGTGTGCATTGTGTACCTCCTGAAAAAGAGCAAATTAGGCCAAAAATCATTGTTGTGTGCTCATGATACAGGCAAACAAAATCACTGAAAGTATTTAGAAAATTTTATGATGCATCAATTACTTCATCGAGTACCATTTTGTACTCACGTTTTTTGGACCTCAGGTTGCCACTGGATATAGCTGTGCTGCTCTGATAGAGCTCTGAGAGACTGCTGGTGATCTCCTGCTGAGTATCTAAATACTCCTCTTCCCTCTCCTCTTCCTCTGGAGCCGCATGCAGGAGCCTGTACAGGTAAGAGGTCTTTTAGTACCAGAATAAAAATAGCCCATGACAAATATAATAGGTGTCCTTTTGACAATTTTGAATTTTCGAATTTTAACACCACGTCAGCAGCTGAGGTTTTCATGGCAGGAGTTGTGTTGTGCATTTTCTATCAGTTACATAGTAGCTGTAAATATACAATAAAACAAAACAAGAAAAATAAAATAGAAAAATACAACAGATTGTAATTACACAAGATGCTTTAAATGTACATATGAGAAAAATTACTATACATTTTCAGGAAAGAGCTTTTTAAAAAGTCTTTGAGATCCTACTAAATAAAATTGTTGTCTACATGCATTAATATTAGAGCAGTTCAATAATATTTTTAAAATATATTTAGATTAAAATATGATTTATAGTTTCATTTGACATTTGCATTATCTTTCATTGGTAACAAGCCTCCACAAGCCGTAATGTTCAGGGTTGCCAGATATCAAGAAATTAAATCCTTCAGTCAGAGGTTTTCTTTTCAATGGAAACACATTCTGTCCAGTATCAATTAATCTCACCAATCTGGCTACTACGCACTTTCATTTCAATAAGAAAAAAGTGCTGATGATCTGAAAACTAAATCTAATAAATCATGAAATTACATGAAGGAAATTAAACCGTGTATACAAGTTGACATTCTCTTGATTTTTGCTTACTGAATGTACAATAATGCAAAGTAAAAATAAATTTCTCATATGATAATAACGATTTTCAGTTTATCTGTTATTGTGCAGCCCTAATCTTGTCAAATAAAACACGAGTGAAAGATTCCAAACCTCATTGATTCCATTAAATGGCAGCTGATTCCTGATTGGTCAGACAAAGGAAACCATCCCTCTACCAGCCCATTTCTCCTTAAACAAGACCCCTGCTTGAGCTCTTGATTGGCCCAGTCAGGAACAAATGGCAACTTTACTTGATCTGGAAACCGCAACAATTTTTTTTAAGGTTAGGATCAAAACTTTAAGGTTGTGTTTGTCTGTTTCTATGCACAAGGCACAAAAAAAACTGATTATTTCAGAAAAAACAAACACCTGAGCAATCCTCATCCTCTATGTCATACATGACATTGAGAACACTGCTGACAACATCAGGTAGGTCACTGGAGAGGTCTGTGGTGTCCAAGGAAACAACGTGTGTGGGCAGAAGCTGGTCTTCCTGCGTAACCAGAGGCTGAAGGACAGTGAGTTGAGCCGTACAGGAGGAGAGTACCGACAGCACCGCTGAACACACCACACCTCCTTCATTCACTTCTGCTAGCTGTGCCAAAAATGAAAAAAAAAAAACAAAATTTCGCCATATTTTTGCACTGAAATTACCCACCCATGGACAATAAATTCTTATTGCTTTTATCTTTGCACAATGTAAACACTTACAGAACACTTACAAACACAAATCAAAAGTCCATGCATTACAATAAGGATCTATAACCGTGTAAGGACCAAAGGCATAGATATGGAGCACGTGTATATATATATATATTTTAGCTATTACAAAACAGCATTGCATGTGACTGCAATCATATTTCACAGCTGGAACCATCCTATTATAAAACAACATAACAGATTAAGTCATTTTACCATAGCAGATCCTCCAGTAGACAACTGCTTTAAGTACTGAAAAGCCTCCTGACCCTGTTCAGCATCTGTGCACTGAATTATCCAGCTCTCAGAGGCTGAACGTGAGAGGGAGATGGTGTCCAGGTCTTGCAGGACACCTCGGAGAACCACATCCACAGGAGCTCGCAGAAACCTCTGCCAGCATGATACCGGCTCCAGAGTCACACTATAGGAACACTTGTTCCCATCTGCCACAAAAAAATTTAGAAATCACTGATCATTTTCAAAAAATTAGGTAAAATAAAAAGTTGAAGCTGAAATTCAACTATTTATTAATTATAATTAGGCCTAATACTTTCTTTATATCTATCTATCTATCTATCTATCTATCTATCTATCTGGGGAATAGATATATTATACACATACATTTATATTATACATATATAAACTATAAAGCCATTGTTCCAGTCTTCAGTGTCACAAGATCCTTCAGAAATCATTCTAATATATTAATTTGCTGCTCAAGAAAATGTGTTTGTTTGTGCTGCTTAGTATTTTTGTGAAAAATGTGATCAACTACTATTCAAAAGTTTGTAAGATTTACAAATAATACTTTTACTAAGCAAGGATGCAATAAATTGATCAAAACTTTGCCTTCAGAAATAATGAATTACATGGAAGAATATATTAAAATGGAAAACAATTATTTTAAATTGTAATGATATCCCACAATATTTCCTTTTTATCACATAAATGCAGCCTTGGTGAGCATAGAGACTTTTTACAAAAACATAAAAATCCTAACTAGGATTATTTGTCCTTGTGTGTGTTTGTATTTTATTATTTACCTGCAATCCAGGAAAGACATCCACCCAAAGGAGGAAAGACTTGTTGGTGCATTCTTTCTGACAACTGAAGGTAGCAATTGGTTGAATCTATAGGAAAGGCATCTATTCCCAAATCCAGTGAAGGGCTTGTATCAGAATGCTGGTCCATCAATGGCAAACAAGGAGACAGCATGGGCACAACCCGTCCACCAACCTGCCCAAGACGATCTGCCAATGTCTCCATGCCAGTGTAGTCCTCCACCACATGATTAGCCTGGTTAAAAAACAACAACAAAAAAACATACTGCAGTCAAAAACATTGAAATAAACCCAAATTATACATAGGAAATCAATAAGAGCACCACTTACCTTCAATATACCTGAATCAGCCCAATGAAGCAACACTTTGCATTGCATAAGCATATCTATCAGACCTTTGGGCAGCACCTGCTCATGTATGTCTCTATGAAGTCTACTGTCATCCCTACGGATGGACAAGTAGTCTTCCAACTCTGCTTTGGACCGTGGACATTCAGACACAACAAAAAGGACATTTTTGTCAACGCTTAACATGTCATAGTCCTGCAGAGGGATAACGTTAGTTCTGCCATTTCTACTCGACCTTCTTGGTCTCAGTGTGACCTTGGTGGGAGATGTTAGATCAGGTCTGTCCCACTGGAAGTCTAGAAGGATCTCTTTCAAGGCATTCTGGACACAACTAGCCGGGCTGGGTTTCAGTTTGTTGAACTTTTCCCGACTTTTGGGTGACTTTCCTTCCACACTGAATTTGACAAGCAGCTCCTCTTCGAAGTCACTGAACACCTTCTCCTGGAGCTCCTTGAAATCAGATCCTCTGGTTAGAAGTGTTGCACTTTTCACAGTCCTCGAATGGAAGAATTTATAACCCCATCGCACTTTTTCCAGCCCATATTTGTGTCCCAAGCTGAGCAGGACTCTTAGTATCCACTGTTTGAGGTGGTTTTGATAGGCACTAGCCGTGCTGTTGGTCTCTTCTGGCCGATAATCCACATCGATGGCAAAAACTACATTCTGAGAGGCCATAACTGGATTTAAAGAGCTGCCATGCAAACAGCGATCAAATATCACACGTATAGACGCTTAGAAGTCGATTAGACAAAGAAAACAAACACTAAACGTGACATCGCGTCTTTTAAAAAGTCAATAAACGCATTTGAACGCTAACCAAGAAACAGAAGGAGTCATGATTCCTGTCGCTGTTGAGCTAAAACAACACGAAACTGTTAAAAATGAACTAAGTCATACGGTTAATGATAACGGAAAGTTATAAAAACAAACAAAAAAATAGCATTTTAAAAGTATTGTTTTGTTACACTTTAGAGTTTCCGTTAGCCATCGTCCTCTTCTCTCCCTTAAACTCTTCGCGCTTCAGAATTCGTTGAATGTCATTGGCTGGAGCGAACGAACTTTAAAAACGTCATTCCTTTCTCGTCGTGTGATAGGACCAGAGAGCTCCAGCAATAAAAAAATACAAAGACGTCAATCGTGTCTCGCTCCGTGATTGGTCCACAGTCACGTCAATAAAAAGAGCTTCTTCTCGTGCCTAGTATGCAGAGCATTATTAATGTGTTACTGGCATCTACTGGACAGAAGTCTAAGTTATTAATGTATTACCAGTGTTATTGTTAATCCCAATTTCCACTAGAGTATTTATATTTTGTGCTATAACTTTTGAATTGATGCTTTGGAAATAGCCAATTGTATGTATAACAATCACAGTAATCTACTTTAAAAACAATGCACATTAGTGGACTCAAATACTACAATTTCTTGTTTTAATATCCAACATAAAAGATTTCTGTACTGCTTTAATTTCCCATTTCATAGTTTGTTCTTCTCATGAAAATAAGAGTAAATGATATTAGTGAGATATTGACTTCAAGAACAGTGGCTTGCTTATTTCTCATGGTCATATTTTTAGATAAATATGGTGAGTTGACGTCTTTTTTTTCTTTTTTTTTTATACCATATCACATAAACAGCATTTGAAAGGACCTCCTTTAATACATTTTACTCAGAAATGAGGTCTGTCTCACCCCCATCCTCAGATGGCTGTATACTCAAGATGCAGAAACCTTTTATGGGTTAAATTGAAGTTCTTATGTTTTTATCTTTGGATGATCGAGACAATTTAGTTTGTTGCCCAGACAGCATTAGTCACTGGGTCTGTTAAGGAAAAAAAAACATAAAAGAGAACAAGTTGTGCCGACAAATAGCTCTTTAGCCCAGACACATTGTTTAAAAAAATATAACCATGGAACACGGCTGCTTTTAGTGTTTCTCCATACACAAAACCAAAAGTGGAGGTAAAACAATCTGAATAAAAGCACAGACCTTTTTATTTTTTATACAAGCCCAATTTTTATCATATGTACATTAAGTACATACATTTTTTATAATAAAATATTAAGGATAATTAGGTCAGTGACTCCAGATTTGATCATTTTCAATGAGCACAAAACTTTTCCCCGCTCCTGTAAAGAGACTTCCAGGTTGAAGGGCAGAGTAAAATAGGAAAGGTTTTACATCCCATCAATCCATTGGAGAATAGACTTGTTTGCTTTGGCACAAAACTCTCAAACTAGGTTATCTCTGTGTCGGTACACAAAATGGAAATGTCAGCAGCACATGAAGTCCCAGATAAGTTCCCTGTCATAATCTCAGACACAAAATGGTTTTAGATAAACATTTTCAATCTGAAATTAATTTCAACAGTCTCTCAAATGTAAGAAACTCTACAGCATCAAAAACATTCTTGCATCTACACAGAATGGAATTAGACAGCTATTTATATGGTAAAATTGATGTACAACACCATAAATCACACTAAAAGTATCGATCTATTTGTTTCCCCTGACACATATATTAATAATTTCTTGCATGTCATCAAACCGCACTCATTGATGGTTTGAGGAAATGAGAGCGTGTAAATAGGTTACCCTCTGCTCATTCAGTATCCTTGATCATTTTAAGACAGATCAATGAGAGAAACAGACAAACATGGGAGAACAAGGGCAACACAGCGCTTCCAGTTATGTGCCTTTTGGTTCTGACCCAAAGCCCTAAGGGTTCTGCTTCACGGCGTATGAGAATATAGGTCAGGGATTCAGCAAACGAATACTTTTGCAGCCTTGAACAGGTAACACTTTCAGTGATGCAAAGCAGGTGAACGAGCAGGAAAATGAATGTAAAACACTCCTTATTTGTACCATTGTCCCAAAATCTTATGATCGTCTGTTGAGTGCCATGTCATGAAGGTGGATCTAATAGTTTTCAAGAAAACTGACAAATCCTTTTTTTCCTCAGTATTTAATCATTCATGCCCATCAGCAAAACTTGTCACTAGCAATATATTTAATAAACACTGGCCTGTAAACATGAGTCACTGTTTTCCTCTTATGATTCAGTCACATTTCAAGCCCACTCACTTGAATTATTTTGCCATGTCAACAGTGAAATAAACAGTCTTCACAGAATAGGATTATATACATATAATTTGAGTTGAGGACGCAAACACAAAGAGGATGTATTGCAAAATACAATTGATTCAATTGTGTTAATTTAATAGACTTGGAAGGAGTCTATTAACCATGATGCACTCCCTTTTCAGGAAAATTTTCATCAGATCTTCTCTCAGCAAGGAATAAGCGATAAGAACAATTTGTTATATAACCAAGAACAGTGGGGCCAGTCCAAATGCCTGCTGGGAACATGATGTTTTTAATTGAAGGCTGTTTTTGTTCACTGCACATTACGCATTGGGCAGCACTATTCAGATAAATCTGCAGCGTCATATTTATATTTGAACATTTATGAAGCACAAAAATGGTGTTAGTTCTGAAAAGGGTCTGAAAATAAAGCTTCAGAAATAATGCATATCAATAAAAGGGTTTATTTAGCTTTGATGCAATAAGCAAGGTCTAAATGTAAATCAACTGATTAAGAAAGCGATATGGAATGGATAGGAGGAGACAAGACAAGTCTGGTGGAAATGAACAAAGTTTGTTTCCCCAACAGTTTCAAAACATCATATTTCTTTGACCTCACTATGACCATGGCAACCACACCAAGCAAAGTAGGTTACTGAGACGCTTCGCTGCAGAAAGGATATTTCCTATAAAGGAATAAAACAGTTAAAGGTGATTTGGTATGTTTAAATATGTTCTCATATAACTATTATTATGCAGTAACCATGATGTGAGCTCTTTGTAGGATGATTTATCCGCAGTGTTGGGGATAATGATTACTTTTTGATAAGTAACTTGTAAAGTAACACATTAACGTTACTTTTTAATTTAGAAGGAAATATCTGAATTACTTTTTCAAATTAATAACACAAGTTACTTTGTTCCCATGTCTTGACTGTAGTTCTAGACTAAATATGAACATGTTTACTCAGCTCACCTGCACAAAAACAGATTCAGTATTCCTCAAAATGAATAAGAACAGTCAAACGCAAACTGAGAATATTATATAAACTTGCAATAAATAAATATTAAAAAAGACAAATATCATTTATGTATTTAATCCCATTTAATTAACCAATTTCTTTGCTACTGACCTTCGATTATCCAATTCAACTATATTAAGCAAAAATTACACATCTGTGTTTCATTTTTGTTATTGCTGAAAAGAACTTCTCCTGCATCATATTTTTCATGAAGTTTGTTTGAGCTGCACCTTCTACTGTACAGACATGAATATACATTTCCTTCAGCCTCACGCTTATTCATTTCACTTTTGTTGTGAAAAGGGCTTTTACATTTGTAAAATATATATATTTTTCATAATAAGAACAAACAAGCAAGCCCTGCCCAGATTTAAAAAGTAACTCAAAAGTAACGTAACACCTTACTTTCCATGGAGAGTAACTAAGTAATGTAATTAGTTACTTTTTAGGGAGTAACGCAATATTATAATGCATTACTGTGTGGCGCTATGATTTGATAATCCCAAAACAACACAGCTACATTAAACACGTTAATATACACCGTTATAATTACGCTACAGTATGTTTTTGCATAGTTGGGCAATATTCTTTATTAGTCTGTCAATGTATATATGACACCAAGTGTAATAATGAAATATTTCAAGGATTAAATACACGTTTAATGTTTCGCACAACGCCAAAGCCAATTGTATGATAAAATACCAAAGTTAACGCATAGCCTTTCACATCGCTCGACACATTAGAAAGTTCAATCTTTTTCAGTGTCTGAATTATTTCTGTCCATAAATTATGAACTTCCGGAAAAAGGTTTTGGCATGAAAAAAAAGGCTATGGATTCAACTGTGCGTGTAAAAAAAGACAAAACAAAACAAATAAAAAACAAGGTACCATTTGGATTTATCGTGTAAACATGGTGGATGAAGCTGAGCTACAAGATTTGTTTTTCCAACTTTGTCTAAACCGGACTGGTCTGATTTTTGCGGTCTACAGCGATTTAAAAAAACAACAAAAAGAAAACTAGCCTGTGGAGTGCATGTAAGCACACTTGACTCAACCAATGGTGTGAGTGTGGGGGCGGGGCTATCTGTTTGTTAGGCCAATAGGAGAAGCGGGTGTTATAAGGAAACCAGTATGAAAACAGTTATTTTTTTCACATCTGTTGGGTTAATTTATAGGTTTTACATTTAATGTTAATACTATTTAATTGAAATATTGCTCTCCAGTCAGAAAGGACAGAGATGACGAAGTAGTCTGTCTCAGTGGGTTGAAGGGTAATCCCTAAAACGCATAAATAAGCCCAGTCACACCATTTTGGTGCCAAGCATAGTCTTTCGCAACACTGCAGAATCCCCAACTGGATGGTGAGGCATGATTTCCTATAATGTAACTAGATCAGAAGGCAAGACAGAGAGATGCTATTTTTACTTGGCATCTGTACTGGCTGATAGAAATCAGACGTTGAGCAAGTCCAAATAGAGACCAATGAAATGTGTTTTTGTGCTGTGATGTGGACACAGTGTTAACACCTGCTCACATCTGAGATTATGCATGATCATTATGTGAGAAGCCGTAACCGTTCATTATATTATGTAATGAGGAGTTATAAATGGACTTTACTTAAGTTTTCTTTTCCATTTTTATGCTCACTTTATTTCCATTTTAAGATATTTTTGTTTTAGCAAGTTTATTTCCATAAATGTTCTTTATTGTCATCTATGGTTACGTAAAATATTTAACATTAAAGAAACCTCTCTAAAAGGTTCTTTAGATTATTAAAATGTTATTCATACAAGAAAAAAAATACACACACACATACAGTGGTGTGAATTTTTTATTTTTTTGCATGTTTGTCTCACTTTAATGTTTCAGATAAAGCTGAATTCATGGTTCCATTTATCACAGCAAGTCTTCCAGGTCCTGAAGCAGCAAAACAGCCCCAGACCATCACACTACCACCACCATATTTTACTGTTGGTATGATGTTCTTTTTCTGAAATACTGTGCTACTTTTACGCCAGATGTAATGGGACACACACCTTCCAAAAAGTTCAACTTTTGTCTCATCAGTCCACAGAGTATTTTCCCAAAAGTCTTGGGGATTATCAAGATGTTTTCTGGCTATATGGCTGAGACGAGCCTTTATGTTCTTTTTGCTCAGCAGCGGTTTTCGTCTTGGAACTCTGCCATGCAGACCATTTTTGCCCAGTCTCTTTCTTATGGTGGAGTCATGAACACTGACCTTAACTGAGGCAAGTGAGGCCTGCAGTTCTTTAGATGTTGTTGTGGGGTCTTTTGTGACCTCTTGGATGAGTCGTCACTGCGCTCTTGGGGTAATTTTGGTCGGCCGGCCACTCCTGGGAAGGTTCACCACTGTTCCATGTTTTCGCCATTTGTGGATAATGGCTCTCACTGTGGTTAGCTGGAGCCTCAAAGCTTTAGAAATGGCTTTATAACCTTTTCCAGACTGATAGATCTCAATTGCTTTCTTTCTCATTTGTTCCTGAATTTCTTTGGCTCTCAACATGTTGTGCAGCTTTTGAGGATCTTTTGGATCTACTTCACTTTGTCAGGCAGGTCCTATTTAAGTGATTTCTTGATAGTGAACAGGTGTGGCAGTAATCAGGCCTGGCTGTGGCTAGAGAAACTGAACTCAGGTGTGATAAACCACAGTTATGTTTTAACAGGAGGGGGGTCAAACACTTTTTCACACAGGGCCATGTGGGTTTGGATTTTGTTTTCCCTTCATAAAAAACCCTTCATTTAAAAACTGCATGTTGTGTTTACTTGTGTTATCTTTGATTAATATTTAAATTAGTCTGATGATCTGAAACATTAAAGTATGACAAACATGCAAAAACAAACAAAAAAAAAATCAGGAAGGGACACTTTTTCACGCCACTGTATATATATGTATATATATGTGTGTATATGTATGTATATATACAAATACATATTCAGATTAAGTAATAATGACTACTGTTTTATTTTCATTCACGTGTCTCTTGCTCATTTAGCATTCATTTTTATATATATATTTTTTTTTATTTAATCACACTTTAAACACTGTTTCATCACTTAATGTTCATTTATGTAACACTTTCCCACTTCTTAGCACTATTTTTTTTATTTTTATAAAAGTCTCTGTAAATTGGTTTGCTGGTGTAAACAGCACACTTATTTCATTAAAAGACAAATGAGATGATGAATCCAATGTTAAAAAGTTTATTTATATAACTACGAAAAGAAGAGTATGAAACAAAAGAAAGTATGAAAGTACTTTACGAAAGAAAGTATGAAACAAATTAACAAAGATAAAGTCAAATCGAAGTATAAAGGATTTTTCTTTTACATACAGTGATAGTGACTTTACAAGTCCACAGTGTCAACAGAACAATTCTCTAAAATTACTATGTTATAACAAAATAATCTGCGAATAAATATAAGATACATTTGAAAAGTACAATAATTTGCTCCTCTTCAAGTTCATTAGGAAGTTCACCATTCTGGCAGACTTAGACATCAGGGTTTGCAACCTTATTTTCTGTAAAAATACATCTCATGAGACAGTCTACATCCTGCCCAGCAGTGAAGAACCCATTCAACTGTGCAATCTTAAGCAGGCACAAGGGATACGAATAACATTAGTCTATTAAAATGGAATCAGACATGGTATATGTCCTCTGTCTCTTGTCAAGTTCATTACAGATGAAACCTCACCAGTCCTCACCAGTCCTCATACAGTAAAAAAAAGGAATTTGCGTAAGCATTTAAGTGGTTTCTGAAATCTTCCAGCATGCTACAACTTTGCTCTTTGCAGAGGAACTAAACAATCGCTGTGCCAATGTTACTCAAACTGGAATCTGCACATAAATGCATAACTACTGTAGGTTAACGTCTATGAAAGAGGAATTTAACAGGAAGATATGTGCGAAATACATTGAGTTCCAGTCCTGTCATCCTTCAGGCCTTCCTCTCACTCTCTCATTGTGCCGAGTCTGAGTCACTGGAGTCCAGACTAGCCTGTGCAGACGCGGTGCGGCAGCTCTGCATGGATCCTGCGTGGTGCAAAGTCTGTGTGCTTCTCCTGAGGCTCTCCAGCGACTGAAGGAAGGACCGTCTCGCCCTTTCTTCCTCCAGAGGTGAAGCCCCTTCCTCCTCCACTTCGGCGATCTCTGCAAAAGTCACCGGCTGGGTCTTGAAGCGGGCGTCTCGGGGCCGCCGGGGACGGTTTCGACCCCGAGCCAGGCACTTGGGGACAGGTAGCTGCTGGGGAAACTCCTCCATGGCGGACGCCAAGATGTGTGCGGGTAGAATGGCGAAACCCACCGTCTCCATCGGACGTGCAGCCATGTGTCTGGATGGCAAGGGTTGGGCGTTCGGCTTCTGAGATGTTTGGAGAGGCTTGTAGTTCTCCAGGTCTCCCTGTGGTGAAGGATTTGAAGTTACTTTCCTTGTATCCTTCTTGTCTGTATTTGACAGAAGGTGAAGCTAACACACGGCTGGAGAAGACAACTTCCAGAAGATGAGTGAGGGGAATCTGAGTTCTCTCTGTCTGTGGTTTCTGAGCGTGCCACTGACAGCTCGGGCTGTTATACTGCTTCACTCCCCTAACATCTCCCCACTCCGCTCTGGCTCCGCCCACCCACTGTGAGTCGTCACGGTTCCGGCTGCCATACCAGTCCCTCCGAATCAGATCCTTGAAATAAATGCCAGCCAGAGAGGGAGTTGGGAAAGAAGAGAGGCGGGAGGGGCCGGAGAGAAGATGATACATGCAGCTCTAACAGAGGGATCAGAAAAGGGAGAAATAAACAAATGGCCAGGAACAGAAAAATGGGGAGTGAGAGGTCACGGGCAAAGGAGAGATAAACAAAAGATAGTTAGAAGACAAGAAGCTTTGGAAACATGTACACAACATACTGTATACATACATGCGGGGGCGAATCTCACTAAAACATGTTCAGGTCTTATCAAAATGAAAATAATTTTTTTTTTTTTTATAATAATGAAGCTGTTATAAGACAATTTAAATATTTTGCATTACAAAATTTAATATTTTTAAAAAAACATTTTTATTAAAATTAAACAAATTTTCCCTTAAAAAAATTATGTAACATGTCTGGACATTTTATTTGCAACTGTCATTATTCTCAAGTACGGGTATACTGTAAAAAAAATATATATATATATATATATATATATATATATATATATATATATATATATGTGTGTGTCAGTACCACTGCCATACTTAATTTAAATTTTTATATATATATATATATATATATATATTTTATTTTTTATTTTTTTTTTCGGTTTTTTTTTCATTTTACAGTTAGAGATGGATATTTTTATGACAATAATTTAAACTGCAAATGTGCCTAATGGTCCTGAAAATTTATTTTGATGAAACCTAAAATATTAATAATTTCACAATAGAAAACATAGAATCTAAAAACAGGATACAGAATATAAATATATATATATATATATTCACTCCACCGGGCTGGGACACCGGCAAATTATATACAGTTGTGGTCAGAATTATTGGAACCCTTGGTAAATATGATCAAAGAAGACTGTGAAAATTAACCTGCTTTGTTAATCCTTTTGATCTTTTATTTAAAAAAATCACAAAAAGCTAACCTTTCATTGGATAATAAGAATTTAAAATAGGGGGAAATATCATTATGAAATAAATGTTTTTCTCAAACACACGTTGGACACAATTATTGGCACCTTTTTATTCAATACTTTTTGAAACCTCCATTTGTCAGTTTAACAGCTCTAAATCTTCTCCTATAATGCCTGATGAGGTTAGAGAACACCTGACAAGAGATCAGAGACCATTCCTTCATCCAGAATCACTCCAGATCCTTTAGATTCACAGCTCCATGTTGGGTAAGGGTTAGGTGCTTCTCTTCAGTTCACCTCACTCATTTTCTACAGGGTTCAGGTCAGAGGACTGGAATGGCCATAGCAGAAGCTTGGTTTTGTGCTCAGTGACCCATTATTGTGTTGTTTTTGAGGTTTGTGTTTGGATTATTGTACAGTTGGAAGATCCAAACATGGCCCATTATAAGATTTCTAATAGAATCAGTCACTTATTGATTTTTTATCTGTTGGTATTTGATAGAATCCATGATGCCATGTGTCTGAACAAGATGTTCAGGACCTCCAGCAGAAATATAGGCCCACAACATCACAAATACAGCAGTATATTTCATTGTACACATGGGGTACTTTTTATCCCTGTGTTCACCAAACCCATCTTGAGTGTTTGCTGCTAAAAAGCTCATTTTTTAGTTTCATCTGACCATAGAAGCCAGTCCCATTTGAAGTTCCAGTCCTGTCTGATAACTGAATATGCTGGAGATTGTTTTTGGATGAGCTAGGATAATTTTTCTTGAAATCCTCCCAAACAATATGTGGTGATGTAGGGGCTGTTTGACAATTTCTTTTTAATGTTTTCTGACCCAGAGACTCAACTATTTTCTGCAATTCTCCAGCTGTGATCCTTGAAGAGTCTTTAGCCACTCAAACGCTCCTTCTCACCGTGCATTAGGACGATATAGACACACGTCCTCTTCCAGGCAGTTTCATTACATTTTCTGTTGATTGGAAATTCTTAATTATTGCCCTGATGGTGGAAATGGGGATTTTCACTGCTCTAGCTCTTTTCTTAAAGCCACTTCACTAATTTGTGAAGCTCAATTATCTTTTGCTGCACATCAGAAATATATTCTTTGTTTTTTCTCATTGTGATGGATGATTAAGGGAATTTGGGCTTTGTTTTCCCTCCTATTTATATTTCTGTGAAACAGGAAGCCATGGCTGGATAATTTCATGTTCATAATCACCCTAGAGTGCTCAAAATTGTGAATATGAATGGGAATATACTTCAGAGATATTTTACTCTTAAGAATTTCTAGGGGTGCCAATAATTGTGTCCAACGTGTGTTTGAGAAAAACATTTATTTCATAATGATATTTCCCCCCATTTTAAATTCTTATTATCCAATGAAAGGTTAGCTTTTTGTGATTTTTTTAAATAAAAGATCAAAAGGATTAACAATGCAGATTCATTTTCACAGTCTTTTTTGATCATATTTACCAAGGGTTCCAATAATTCTGACCACAACTGTAAGTATCGCTTTTTATTTCTCTGCTTTCCTGCTACTTGTTTCACTTCTGTTTCAGTTTTTATAACCATTTCTTACTATGTGTAAGTAAGTTGTAGTTTTTTAGCATGTGTGTTTGGCAGTGTTATTTTTAAGGATTACTGAAACTACTGTCGTTTGATTTGTATTTGTTATTTATTTAAATTTTAGTTAAATAATGTCTGAATTTATTATGTCTGTATAGGTCTTTTCTTACGTTTTAGTTTGATTTAATTTGAGTTATTTTAATACTTCAACAAACTAAATGGAAATTTTATATATATATATATATATATATATATATGTAGAGAACCTTTTGTTCTTTAATATTTTGAATTGTTTTTAGCTTATTTTTTTGTTTTTCATTTAAATGTTAAGTTTTTAAATTTTGTTGTATGCATTTGTCATTTTTATTTAATTTCTTTATTTTTAAAATGTGTATAGGTAGTATTTTTTATTTTATTTTTAGCTTTTAGTTTTGGATCTGTTTGTAGTTGTTGTAATATTACAATTGATTGCTTCTGTCGTCCTCATTTGTAAGTCGCTTTGGATAAAAGCGTCTGCTAAATGACTAAATAATAATAATAATTAATAATGTATATATTTTATTACAGATTTTTAAAGACTATTTTACTTAATTAGGTCAATCTCACATATAGAATATTATTAGCATTATATTGAAGGAAATTAAAGGAGGATGCCAGCTTTTCAAGTTCAAGAACATAAAATTTAATAAAAAATAAAGACTTCTAGAACACATTTTTAAAGGAAAGTGAATGATGATGCCACCTTGGCCAGATAAGGACATGGAGGGTTGATGATCTATGAACTATATTTTTCTATTACTGTGTTGTGAGCTCAGCACCATCTACATGTCAGGAATCTCTCCGCAGAGCCACGACTATGATCTCACCATCGTAATGAGTTTAGCTTTCATCAGCCTCTCACTCTCTTCCTGTGCCATTCAGATTTGTCATTAACCTTCGAACACTCCATGCCAGGCATGTCCCATGAGCCCAGAGACATTTTGGGAGCAGTGTGTGAAACTGGGGGCTGGTAAATTGTGACGTAACACACCATGGTGGCTCCGGTTTTGTCATGGACCCTGAGGATGACCCTTTAGAAGCAAAACAGGAAACTATAATGGTGCCACCTCACCCTCTCAACTCACTCCTACTCGTCTCAATATATTAGACATCAAGGGGTTACCGTAAAGTCTGCTCTGAGTAACATCTATTTTGGGATGGAGAAGCCAGCTCTTGCAGACATTCATCCAACCGCTAAGGTATTATCAGTCAGGTGACATCATGTAATGATGTCAAGGACAACTACACACACCACGTTTTGCAGGAGCAAGTCAAGTTGATTAATAGCTTGTTTCTAGGCTAATACAGAAGGGATGTACAAGACAGCAAAGACGCACGTTTTTGCTAAACAAATTGCACGTATGCACCGGTGTCACATGATGCCTCTGAAACAATAAACCACCTTCTTTAGAAACTGTTTTGTAACTAATCATCACCAAAAAATGCATTCACTGCATGTGTACACCATTTTATAGACTGGTCTCCATCTGAAAAAAAAAGAGATGAGAGATATTTTAGCCATAACCCTCTATACCTGCATGATCAGCAACAGCTGCTGGTATTTTGAATACTTTAAAGAAATACAGCACGGGACAGCTGGGTAATCCTGAACAAACTGAACAGGAGACCCTCTTCATCCTCAAGCTCAGACCTCAATGTCACAGAAGCAAGCAAAAGGTTTACAAATCAACTGTCTCGTGACAATTCACAACTATTTACTGTTTTGCTAAACTGGTGGCATCTTTATCTCATTTGTATGTTTTAGTACGACTTGCTTACACTTATGCTTGATTACAAATTGTTTGTTTTCTTGTGAATCACAATGCATGAATATCTACAAAATTGTAGCTTTGTAAATACTTATATTTTCCTGTATCAGTTTGTTTTTAAATTACGTTTTTATTTTTTATTAATATGTAAAAAATAAATAAAACATTTAATTAAAAATAAAAATGTAAATTACTTTTTAAATTTTTTATTTCATTTAATGTTTTAATGCCTTAACACATTTAGTTCCTTTTTACGGAGGTTTGGTTCACTCAACAGTGGATGATAAAGAGAGCTTTGATTAGTTATTTTCTTCATCCATAAACAGGTTAAGAAAGTCTTTCTTTGAGAATTTTTAAAAACTTGCGGTAGACAAACAAACTCAGGGGTCTTAAAGTCAATGGAGCCTGTTTTTCAACAATATACAGTCATGGCTAAAAATATCAGCACCCTTGGTAAATATGATCAAGGAATTAATCTGCATTGCTAATCCTTTTGATCTTTTATTTAAAAAAATCACAAAAATCTAACCTTTCATTGGATAATAAGAATTTAAAATGGGGGGAAATATCATTATGAAATTAATGTTTTTCTCAAATACACGTTGGAAACAATTATTGGCACCCCTAGAAATTCTTATGAGTAAAATATCTCTGAAGTATATTCCCATTCATATTCCCAAATTTGAGCACTCCAGGGTGATTATGAACATGAAATAATCCAGCCATGGCTTCCTGTTTCACAGAAATATAAATAGGAGGGAAAACAAAGCCCAAATTCCCTTAATCATCCATCACAATGAGAAAACCCAAAGAATATATTTCTGATGTGCAGCAAAAGATAATTGAGCTTCACAAATTAGTGAAGTGGCTTTAAGAAAAGAGCTAGAGCAGTGAAAATTCCCATTTCCACCATCAGGGCAATAATTAAGATTTCCAATCAACATAAAATGTTATGAATCTGCCTGGAAGAGGACGTGTGTCTATATCGTCCTAATGCACGGTGAGGAGGAGCGTTTGAGTGGCTAAAGACTCTCCAAGGATCACAGCTGGAGAATTGCAGAAAATAGTTGAGTGTTGGGATCAGAAAACCTTAAAAAAAATTGTCAAACAGCACCTACATCACCACATGTTGTTTGGGAGGGTTTCAAGAAAAATTCTCCTAGCTCATCCAAAAACAATCTCGTGGGCCTATATTTCTGCTGGAGGTCCTGGACATCTTGTTTAGACACATGGCATCATGGATTCTATCAAATACCAACAGATAAAAAATCAATAAGTGACTGATTCTATTAGAAACCTTATAATGGGCCATGTTTGGATCTTCCAACCGGACAATAATCCAAACACAAACCTTAAAAACAACACAAAAATGGGTCATTGAGCACAAAACCAAGCTTCTGCTGGGCATTCCAGTCCTCTGACCTGAACCCTGTAGAAAATGAGTAAGGTGAACTGAAGAGAAGAAGCATAGAGCTGTGAATCTGAAATATCTGGAGAGATTCTGGATGAAGGAATGGTCTCTGATCTCTTGTCAGGTGTTCTCTAACCTCATCAGGCATTATAGGAGAACATTTAGAGCTGTTAAACTGGCAAATGGAGGTTTCAAAAAGAATTGAATAAAAGGGAGCCGTTAATTGTGGCCAATGTGTAGTAGAGAAAATTTATTTTATTTTATTTCATAATGATATTTCCCTCCATTTTAAATTCTTATTATCCAATGAAAGGTTAGATTTTTGTGAATTTTTAAAATAAAAGATCAAAAGGATTAACAATATATACAGATACATTTTCACAGCCTTCTTTGATCATATTTACCAAGGGTGCCGATATTTTTGGTCATGACTGTATATATTATTGGGTAGAAATTTGTAAGAAAGTGACATTTATCCAAAGCTATAAATGTCCATGTTGGGTCAGGGCCACTGCAGCTTGATTTGTTTCTCTTGTGCTTATAAGTATATAAAACGAGGTGATAATACCACTGAGCCACTTTATTAATTTTTTTGGACTTGGCCTAGAATACATTACAGCGTCTGAAAAGTCATATATTTATAGACACATTCCCATGAAGGCCACTCGCGCAACATAACATCCAAAATTAGCAGAGGCAACACAGTACTGACTTCTCCATCACACACCAAAACATTCCAGTCCTGTAATGGATAGCACATAAACATAAGTTACTTATATTACCTCAACAGGTTATTTATTTTAACAAACTCAAATATGTCAGCTTGGCTTCAAGATATAAAAGAGGATGAAAAGTATAGCACTTTAAAAACGCTAGAGTTTTGATTATTTAAAGGGATAGTTCACCCAAAAATGAAAATTCTGTCATTAATTACTCACCCTCATGTTGTTCTAAACCTGTAAGACCTTCGTTCATCTTCAG
This sequence comes from Barbus barbus, assembly GCF_936440315.1. Classification (NCBI taxonomy): domain Eukaryota; kingdom Metazoa; phylum Chordata; class Actinopteri; order Cypriniformes; family Cyprinidae; genus Barbus; species Barbus barbus. Next base: position 11,206,157 of record NC_136726.1, on the reverse strand, counting down.
AACACAAATTAAGATATTTTTGATAATATCCGAGAGCTCTCTGACCCTCCCATAGACAGCAAGGATCCTAACACGATCAAGGATCAGAAATGTAGCAAGGAGATCGTTAAAATAGTCCATGTGACATCAGTGATTCAACCGTAATGTTATAAAGCTACGAGAATACTTTTTTGTGCACAAAGAAAACAAAAATAACAACTTTATTCAACAATTCGTCTCCTCCGCGTCACCCTATAGCGCCATTTTGGAGAGTATCACGTAAACAACGTATGCTGTTCTGTGTCAGCAGCACCATACGCGGATACGTTGCATACGTTGTTTACATTTCAATTTACGTAAAATTACGGTTGAACCACTGATGTTACATGGACTATTTTAACAATGTCCTTGCTGTTTCTGAGCCTTGAATGAGTAAGGATCCTTGCGGTCTATGGAGGGTCAGAAAGCTCTCAGATTTCATCAAAAATATCATAATTTGTGTTCCGAAGATGAACAAAGGATTTACAGGTCTGGAATGACATGAGGCTGAGTAATTAATGACAGAATTTTCATTTTTGGGTGAACTATTCCTTTAAAATGAGATGGATGATACAGGCAAGCTGACAATTAATTTTTATGCTATGGCCAATAACCGATAAATTGCAGACATTAAAATTTGATAGTATTTTGTTTAAAAAACTAAAATGAAATAGTTTTAAATATAAGTGCGTCACAACAATATCATGAACAGCATGAAAAAAATGGATATTCATTTTGAGATTTGGTAAAGGTTGTTTAACCGTGTTTTTAAATTTGAACTATTAACTTTAAGTGATGGTAATGGTAATTTAAATGTAAATAATGTAAATATAAGGCAAATGAGCATGAATAATTAAAAAACCAATGTCAATGATACTGATAAATAAAATAAAAAAATCTGATATATTGTGTATCCTTATGTGTAAACAGTCAGAAATTAGATATACAGCAAACAAGATCATATCAGAGCCTTTAAATGGATTCCTAGATATGCCTTCATAAAGCTATATTCAGTCCATGTCTTCTTGGAAGTAATGGAATAAATAACAATTAATTAGCTCTGTTGCACGCTGTATTGTGGGAGTAAACATTATCTTGATGTAGATGTGTCATGGCGAGTGCAGTGTACTTGGAGGGGATGTTGTTTTTGTTCCAAAGTTCTGCTGGGAAAAGGAGGAGTTTTCCCCTAAGACAGATGGAGAACTGGGTCTTAGTATTGGTGGGAACGCGAAAACCAGGGATGGAGCACAGGCCTTGACATCAGCAGACAAAACACTGTCAATGTCTAATGGATTTGTGCCCACGCTGTGCATGTTGCTGTTAGCCTTATGTGTCTAGACTCGTGACGCAGCTCTCTTTATCAGGGAATTAGGAGGAGAGGAAACGTGTCTTCATGAAGTTCAAGCACAAGTCGGCCAAAGGAGACAAAAAGTTGTAGACTTTGCATTCAAGAACACAATCCATGTCACCTCAAATCTTTCATAGAAAAGAAACGACTTCCAGTCGTGTCTATTGCTGAAAACGCTTTCATTATGAACGTCCTTTTGGTTCCAAGTCCAACTCATATGACAAACAGGTCGAGAGGCATGGTTTGCATGACTCTGATGTAACATGAATGGACACAAGGGAGCGGTTCCAGCTCTCTGACAGGTGCTAACAACAAATCCATGTGGTATTGTAATAAAGGCCACTGAAAGGCTACTGGAAGTGAGGATCCTGGCAGGACATGGGTCACTGGACTTTCCAGACATGCAGTTTTTGCCCACTGGTCTTTCGGTCATGATCCCAGTGCAACTGGGAAATGCTAAAAGCATACTGGACATCACGCCAAAAGGTTATTTAAAGATGCTCTGGCCAGCGGTATTATGAAGGTTTCAGAGAGTCATCTTGAAAATCAATCAATCTATGTTAAAGGGATAACTCAGCTAAAAATGAAAATACTCACCTACATTCATCTTCAAAACACAAATGAAAGTATTTTTAAGAAAATTTGAGAGACTGAGAGATTCCATTGAAAGTCCATGTAATCAAAACTTCAATGCTTCAAAAAGTTCATAAAGAGATTGTAAAAGTTTGTAAAGAGATTAAAAAGTAAATCCATATGAGTTGAGCAGTCTAGTCTTCTGAAGAAATATTATTGCTTTATATGATGAACAGATTTAATTTAGGTTTGTGTTAAACATTGATCAACACAAAAACAGAGCAGATCAAACATGGTAAACAGAAGCTCAAACATGTTTGTGGGAAATGCGAAAAACCTCAGTGGAAACTTGAATATTTTTGTGTGACATGCGAGAATAAACCGCATTGGTTCTTGCTGAAACCCAAAAGCGTGTTTGTGTGACACAACAACAAATTGGTTCTTGCGTGTCAAGCAAGAACATTGAAGCTTCTGTTTACCATATTTGATGATCTCTGTGTTTGTGTTGATCAATGTTTCCATGTAAATAAAAACTAAATTACTCTTCCAAGCTTTTTTAATGGCAGTGAATGGTGGTTGAGATTTTGAAGCAAAATTAAGTGCATCCATCCATCATAAAAAGTGCTCCACGACTCCGGGGGAATAATAAATGACTTCTGAATCGAAACAATGCATTTGTGTAAAAAATAGCCATATTTGCAACTTTATAATCTCTAGCTTCTGCTGTCGTAAGTGCGTTCATGAGATAGTGGCGTTCCAGCGGATGACGCAGAACGTATAATTATTTTAAGCCATTATAAAACTGGTTTGAGGGTGAGTAAATCATGGGGTAATCTTCATTTTTGGGTGAACTATCCCTTTAACTGTTCAATTAATATGAACTTATTTTACTATCTTTTTATGAACTTTTTGAAGCAACTTTTACACAATGAACAGAAATCTGTCAAAATTAATTAAAAATATCCTCATTTGTGTTTCAAAGATGAATGAAAGTTATATTAGTTTTGAGGATGAGGATGACTTTTCATTTTTGGGTGAACTATCCCTTTAAATGCGAGTGCAGGATATTTTTCTCACTAAGAGCTCAATCATGACAGTTGTTGCGTACACTACTTACCCTAACCAAACAGATCTCCCTGCACACTCTGGGAATGAAACTTATAACAATTTAATTGGAGTGGAAAAATAATGGCCAATGATCCCATTACACAGTGAGGGTCCCTGCATTCCAGAACAGAAGCAGCATTTCCATGTGCAGGTGGGGCTTTATGGGGAAGCTCTGAAAGGAGTTGCATTGCCAGGCGAGCAGAAAGGAACAGCAAGAAACTCAAATTAAAGAGCTCCGACAAATCACTGGAAGTCACATGCAAGAGTACGGGATTTATGGTTTGCAGTTTCCAAACATTTCAAAGTTCTCTGGATAATCTCTGTTATTGAGATGTGCTGCCAAAACGACTGCTCTGTTCAATGGCGTTCCCATATTTAGGAATATTGTCTTTAAAAGAGTGACCTAACAGCCCCATATTGACCTTTGGGCTTTGAACTCCAGAGATGAATTTCCAACAAAACTGCATGTTATACAATATTTGTGTTTGAACTAAGAGCATTTTCTTTGATAGCATTTCTGGCTCAACTGCCATCAAAATAACGTGGTTCTAGTCTTTCGAGGCTGGTGGTGCCAGAGACAGCCATTCAGCTCTTAACCAGCCACACAAGGACTCGACCGTGACTCATCAATAATGAGAAGAGGCTAGCAGTCAAGTGTATAGCTTACCAACCATCTGCACAGAGAAAGTCTGAGAAATGCAAGATGTAAAAACGACACCTCGGAAAGACTGGCAGCCCTTCAAAAAATATTAAAGCTCATAACCTCATTGAAAAAAAAGGACAATAGGCTTACAGTGAATTTGTTACCTCACTAATAAAATGTTTTACATCACATTTGTGCAATTTTAATTATTAAATTGTTTTTAAACACACAGACATACACAATGGTTCAAAAGTTTAGGGTCAATAAGATTTTAAAAAGAAATTAGTATTTTTATTCAGCAAGGACACATTAAACTGATTAAAAAAGTGACAGTAAAAACATTTATGGTATCATGATTTCCACCAAAACCTTTAACGTTGATAATAATAATAGTTTCTAGAGCACCAAATCAGCATATTAGAATTATTTCTGAAGGATCATGTGATGCTGAAGACTGGAGTAATGATGCTGAAAATTCAGCTTTGCATCACAGGAATTAATTTTATTTTAAAATATAAGAAAGTTATTTTAAATTCTAATAATATTTCACAATATTACTGCTTTTAGAGTATTTTTGATTAAATAAAACAGCCTTGGTGAGCGTAAGAGACTTCAAAAGCATAAAAAAAAACATACAGACTTACAAACTCCAGACTTTTGGACGGTAAGTGTAACCAACCCCATAATGACACTGAATAAATGTTTGTAATTCAGGTTTATTCACCACAAGCTACAAATGAAAAATTGCACAACATGTAATATTTAAACAGCAATTTACCTAGAAAAAGAGCCTTTGGGGGCCGTAACTGAAATATGGGCCACTTAGCACTGCGTTTTTGACGTATATTCTCCAAACATCGTAAACAAGTACTACCAATAACATTTTCTTATAAGCAATTTGTGGAAAATTGCTGTGAGAAAAGAATCATTTAAGTAAACAAAAATGCCATCATAGCCACACAGGCTTATCACTGTTCAGGGTCTTTGATCAAAAGCGAACTATCACAAGTAATTAAATAATTAAACTGAACAGAATGGATGTGTGTTTAACATTATAGTCAGTACTAGTGCTCTGTGAATGAGACAGACTTCTCCAGATGTCATCAAACCTGTGGTCTCTTCTTCTCTTCTCCCAGCGATCACCTCACAAATCTCCCGATGGGACGCTCTGGCTCTGGGTATATGGTGCGGAACGTGAGGTTTATCTGAGGCCCGCGGTCATGGTACTCCTTTGCCACCTGGTATAAAACCATACTCACAACAAGGCAACGTAGCCACTGGACAAAGTTAAAAGAGGTTAATCAGACTCCAACTGGCCTTGGCTTTCGCCTCGAAAGACAGCAGTGATGCATGATGTGTATTAAATAATTCAAATACACGATTACACATTGTGTCATGTATATTTGTACAGACAGATGATAAAGAATGTAGCTTGACTAAGTTAAAGCGGTATGTTTACATACACAATTACAATGTTGAATTGGTGTCCGCTCTTATATTTTTGACCCAGAACGACCCGTTGACAGTTATGTAACAGCTTTCAAAGCCTATAAATATTTTGTGCACATTTGAAAGGCAACTACGAACATCCATACATGTTGGTTTAGTTAGCTTTATTTTGACAGGTCAATGTGAGTTATGTCAACCTAATAAGATCGTCTGAAAAGCTTTTTGGCGCAATGCAGGAGTGACCTTTCTTAAATAGTTTTCAGATGTCGCCATAAAATGTTCTTGACCTTTCTCCGTTCTTTGTGCCTCACCAAAGGCCTGCGGTTTGTCTTGGAGTCAGAATCCAAAAACAACTCAATCAGAACAAAAATAACTTCCAGCAGTTTTTTTAAATGAAATTAAAAAAAGTGCAAAAAATGGCTAAATATCCCTGTTACATGACTACACAAAAATGCACAAAAAAACGTTAAATGGAATCATGCACATAAATGAAAAAAGTTAAATAAAAGAAACTGTAAAATAACCTGTTGAAAAAAAAAAGTTAAATCGTTTAAACGAATTGACAAAAATGCAAAATAAGCCTGTTAAATTATAAAAATGTACGAAAATGTAAAATAATGTAAAAAAACCCCTACTTTTAAATTAAACTACAAAATGGAAAATAACCTGTTAATTGAAATAGCAAATTAGTACAAAAATGTAAAAACTGTTAAGCAAAATGACAAACATGTCAAATATGTAAAAAAACAAACAAACAAAAAAACATTTCATTACATTCAGCAGTTTGTTAGTTTTGTGAATAAAGTTCATAAGTCATCATAGCATTACCAAATGATTCTATTAATCAACGACTATAAGTCAATACTATCATTATATGAAAAGAGTGATTATAACGACTTAATTTAAATGAAAAGCATTGTTATTTTACAGCATTTAGCCCCCAGTCAAACTATTACAAGTACGTAGTGAACAAGATGCAGGTTTCTGCTCTGATATCATATGCTTTGTGAATTCTCCCCATTGTCTGTATTATTATACGTGCAAAGTCCTTCTTGGAAACACTACATCAGTATGCTGTGAAGAAACACGTTCGCTTTCCCCCTTCACACTGTTACACATCAGCAGAAAACAACATTTGCTTAATGCTCTCTGGATGGCAGACAGTGTGACTGTTCCAGATCATCTCTACCACATGTGATCAGTTTTCCAGAACAGACTCGAGCCAAAACAAAGGAACACCATCTCCACCCCTCCACATCGATTTAGCCATTTTCAGCCTTTCTTCACAGCCTGGCTTATCATCAGCATTCAGAAGACTCTTATTAACTGGCAGCCTAACCGCTCACATTAGACTAAACAAGAGCTTCTGCCAGTTCTTAGTGAGTCACATTGAATCCTGAAGATACACACAGTGTAAAAGCGAATCGGCTAAAATGATTTTGAGAAGGATTGTTAGATTTACTGATAGACATTATCACTTGACACTATCCAAAATATCTTTGTATTTGCTTTTTCTGCTTCCATCTGAGCTTGTGTTGAAACTTAGCATGGTTTGCCTATTCTGTTGTAATTACTAAAATCACAGTGATTGCAAACACTTTCTTCAGAGCAGTTAAAAGTGACATACTTGCCAGTCCGTCTGCGTACAGCCTTCCATGAGCAGGAGGGTCCCGTGGGTCAACGGGATGCATATGCGCTCCACTTTGTCTTCCTGAAACGCATAACACAGAATCTACCCTGACCTTTAATTCACCTAACATTCATTCTTCAAACAAGCTTAAGCAGGCGCAACATTTAGCCACCTGTTGGAAAAAAAAGCTTTTTTTACTAATATTTTTCCCTTCAAACCAAAAAGGAGACACATAATGAAAACATAATCAGAGTACGGAGAGTTCAGACGAAAATGGCAGCCTGGTTAATTCTAAGGGCTGAAAAGGTTCAAAATGACTCACAACCGTTATTAACATTTGCAATTTTAAAACTAGGGATGCGCTGATATTAAAATACTGATAAGTCAATAAGGAATTTCATGTTGTGGCCAAAAACTGGATAAATGGCAGACATCAGTATTTTTAATAAATGAAAATTGAAATTATGCTACAATAGAATTAAATTCAATTATCATATATATATTAAACATCCGATCATATTAAATTGAATATCCGAACATTACATTTAAAAGTTGTTAGGATTTATTAGCATTTTTAAAGATGAAATTTACTATAAATATTAAATATCCAATATTGACAGATATCTATAATTAAAAATAAAACTGGATAAATGGTAGACATTAAACTTTTTAATAAATTAAAATTAAAATACAAAGCTAAACTAGAATTAAATTAAATTATTCAATATATATTAAATATTTGATTATATTAAATTAAACATCCAAACATTACATTTAAAAGTTATTATTAGCATTTTTAAAGATTAAGTTTACTAGGAATATATTAAATTAAATATCCAATATTGACAGATATTGATAAATTAAAATCTGGATGAATGGCAGACATTAAGATTTTAATAGATGTGAATTAAAATGAAATGCTACAATAGAGCTGAATTACATTAAATATGAAATATATATATATATATACATATATATACAGTGCCCTGCAAAAGTATTGGAACAGTAAGGCCAATTTCTTTATTTTTGCTGTAGACTGAAAACATTTGGGTTTGATATCAAAAGATGAATATGAGATGAGATATTAACATTTCAGCTTTTATTTATTTATTCATTTCATCTGGATCTGATACACAACTTAGAAGATAGCACCTTTTGTTTGAACCCACCCATTTTTCATGGAAAAATACCCAAAGTATTGGAACAGATATAATTAACAGATTAAAGTGAAAAAGACTTAATATTTAGTTGCAAATCCTTTACTTTCAATAACTGCATCAAGCCTGTGACCCATTGACATCACCAAACTTTTGCGTTCTTCTTTTGTGATGCTTTTCCAGGCTTTCACCGCAGCCTCCTTCAGTTTTGGGGGGTTACTCCCTTCAGTCTCTTCTTTAGCAGGTAAAATGCATACTCTACAGGGTTTAAGTGTGGAGATTGACTTGGCCAGTCTAAAACCTTCCACTTCTTTGTTGTTTTGGCACTATGTTTTGGGTCATTATCTTGCTGCATGATGAAGGATCTCCCAATCAGTTTGGTTGCATCTTTCTGTAAACTGTCAGACAAAATATTTCTGTAGACTTCTGAGTTAATTTTGCTGCTGCCATCATGTGTTACATCATTAATGAAGATTAATGAGCCTGTCCCAGAAGAAGCGATGAAAGCCCAAGCCATTACATTACTTGTGTAATGTGTACTATAATGTACACCTGTGTACACTGTGTTTTAGATGAGCTTGTATGTTTGGGATCATGAGCAGATCCTTTCTTTCTCCTAACTTTAGCCTTTCAATAACTTTGGTCCATAAAATCAGTCCATAAAACCTTGTCCAAGAATTTGAGGCTCGTCTCCTATTCTTCTTGCTAATGAGTGGTTTGCATCTTCTGGTGTAGCCTCTGTACTTTTGTTCATGAAGTCTTCTGCGAACAGTAGATTGTGATACCTTCACTCCTGCCCTCTGGAGATTGTTGCTGATGTCACTAACAGTTGTTTTAGGGTCTTTCTTTACAGCTGTCACAATGTTTCTGTCATCAACTGCAGATGTTTTCCTTGATCTACCCGTTTGAGGTGTGTTACTTAGTACACCAGTGGTTTATTTCTTCCTCAGGAGAGTCCAAATGGTTGTACTTGCTATTGCCAGTGTTTGTGCAATGGTTTGATTGATTTTTCATCTTCTCTCAGCTTCACAATTGCTAATTTTTCACCCATAGACACCTCTCTGATTTTCATGCTGGTTACACGTCTAACTAACTATAAATGCAGTCTGCACGGATCTGAAACTGAGCGCAGACATTCAGTGCTATTTATTGTTTGAATAATCAACTAATAGGACACACCAGGGCAACAAAACACACCTGCCAGTCACATGTTCCAATACTTTTGGTAACATGAAAAATGGGTGGGTTCAAACAAAAGGTGCTATCTTCTAAGTTGTGTATCAGATCCAGATGAAAATACCTGTAAATAAAAGCTGAAATGTTAATCTCTCATCTCATATTCATCTTTTGGTGTCAAATCCAAATGTTTACAGTCTACAGCAAAAATAAAGGAACTGCCCTTACTGTTCCAATACTTGTGGAGGCCACTGTATATATATATTAAATATCCAATTATATTATATTAAACATCTGAACATTACATTTAAAAGTTATTATTAGCGTTTTTAAGGCTTAATTTTACAAGAAATATATTAAATAAAAAATCCAATATTGACAGATATCAATAAAATACAAATTAAAAATAAAAAAAATTAGAAATATTACCACTGTAATATTTCATTATTAAAAAAAAATTAAAAAAATGTATAATAATTCTATTTCACAGGACTGTAAAATTACAATACTAATATCTTAATTTTTGAATTGTCAAATGTTAAACCATTGAGTTTTTAGCATATTAACCACAGGAAGTACTTAAAGCTTCTCTTCTGCTTATAACAGCTGCCAAACATAATCTGCATACTGGTTCTATTATTATTAAACGCAGCCCTACGATACTGTGCATCCAAACACTATAATTCCCCTCATTTAAACCATAGCATGACTGTGACAGGAAGTTGTACATTGGCATACTCACAGGAAGTGGCTGCTTTCGGAGACTGAACACTAGTGTCGCCCAGACTCAGAGAGGCGATGACGGGCTGGGCTCCTAATGATGGCTCGCTGTCACTGTGCCAGCCAATGCTGTCTTTATCATCCCGGTACAGGTTACACAGCAATGAGTTAAACGTGTGGCCGCTCTTCTCCTCGACAACCAGACGTAAAGTGATGAGAACTGGATGCCACTGTAATAAAAGAAACACATGGAAAAAAACGCTTTCCTTTACACACCGATAGATATAATTTTAGTTTGCTCACTTACAGTATGCAATTGTGATATACCTGAGCGTTGGCCTGCATAGTGGAGCGTGAATATGTATATGGCAGCTCTCCATACCAACAAGTGAGTCTGGGTTCCTCATATGCATCACCTGAAGTGCAAAACATATTGAACATGAAGTATGTTCAGCTATTTGTGCTTTCAATACTGCTTAAAATCTATTGGGGTTTAAAAGATAATTAAAGGGATAGTTCACCCAAAAAAGAAAAAAAAGAAAGAAATCAAAGTACAAGCAAATGTTTACCTAAATTCAAAGTGCAAAACTAAATTGTGTTCTAAATGGATTTAGCGTGTTGCTATGTGGTTTCTAGACTGTTCTGGGCGGATAATCACTATCCCAACCTCAATCAGATTTTTTTTGTTGTTTTTTGTTTTTTATGTATATCATGATGTTTTATCATTTGGAAGCCAGGTTTAAAATATTTTTTCAAAATGCTTAAAAACTAATGGTGCATCTCTCCTCAACAAATCGCCTTGATCTTCAGCAAACCAAATAAGGGCTGAAAGCTTGTGGAACCAGAACTTATTTGTTAAACGATCTCGATCAGTCACAGTCAAACGAACTGCTCGTGGTCCAAAACAAATGTTTAAGCATTTGGTATATTTGGGACTTTTTCAAATGATGTCGGTCCTGGAGAAGGTAAACAGATGAGGGAACTGGAGGCAGTGGCATTCCTGCCAATTTACTGATGAACGAGGACTGGAAAATGTGAGTCATTGTGGGAAGAGCATGTGAGTGGGACAGATGCAAAATGTCATCATGAGTGCGCAAAAACATGCTTATTTTGATTCTTCTGTTTTGGTCTTGGGTCAGATTCAAACCTGTTTTCTCACATTAGCACCAAGGCTCAACATATGCTCATATGCTCCAAGAATTTTTTTTTGCTGCATTTTCAATTTACTTCATTAAAATGAACAAATGTTTTTTGTCCACTTAAAAATGTAAAACTGAATCTTACTTCATTTGTGTTGGGACTACAGTACATGAACCATTGTATTTGCATTAACTGAAACTGCATGGGTCTTTTATGATCACTACAGGGATGACTGTATTTACATTTTTTTATGATGACTGTGGTTTTCATTGCTTGATTAAGTGAACATAGCTGTGTTAATGGGAGTGTAAACACTTACCTTAAAAGTTAAGTCAAATCAATTGATGCACTTATTCACTTTTTAAATTTTACTAAACTTAGGTAGATTTAACTTAATTCCATGTGTGAAAGAAAATGAGTGCAAAAACAAACAAAAAATTAATTTAACTTGTGCACTACACCCTTTTATGATGCTTTTATGAACTTTTAACCCTATAAAACCTACTGTATTATATTGGATATAGGAATATAATTAAAACTTTGCTGAAAAACCTGCTGGACACAACCTAAAGCATTGGACTTATAGTTTACACTTTTTTTTAATCAAGTAAAATACCTTTTATTGTCAATACAACAATGGGGGACATTGAGTTTGTGGTACACATGTCATTTTGCTGTGAAATCTTTACTGATTTTTAAGAAGTAAACATAAGAATAACTTTTATATTGTTAGTAATATTTCAAGACAAAACCCTCAATAGTCTAAAGCAGCTTATACTTGATTATACATACTTTTTTATTTTTAGATAGATAGATAGATAGATAGATAGATAGATAGATAGATAGATAGATAGATAGATAGATAGATAGATAGATAGATAGATAGATAGATAGATGGCTTTACAGGGTTAAACCTCGACATAACCTCTAGTTCACTAAGATATTAAAACAATTTTTCCCCTCAATTTACAGTAACTCAACATGTAACCTACCCATCATCCTATAATTGGTCTTTTGTGACCATGGCAGTTCAGCGAGCAGCTTGCTAAACATCCAGTCAGCCTCATCCTCCTGTAGAAACCCTGGTATAAGTCTCAGTCTGGACAGAAAGACAGTAAACAATTATTTTAATGCAGGAAATGTTCTTTTGAAGGTCATTTTTTTTGTTTGTTTTGGCCAGTTTCAATCTGAGTGTTCATACCTGGACTCTCCAGTAGGCCCATAACTAATCTCATAGTCACTGGCATTTCTGAGAAAGAGAAAAAAACAACACACTGGATATACACGGTGTGTCAATCAACAGGTTTTATATAGTCACTCACTCGCTCACTTTCTCCGCAGGAATCTCTCTGATGGGCTAAAAAAACAAAAAGGATAAATTGAAGACTACTGTCCAAAAAAAACAGCGTATCATAGCTACAAAATGGCACTTTAATTGCATTTTAATTTTAATTTAATTGAAGTGATTTTCATTACTTTTAGAAATAATTTTCTATGACTGTAAAAACAATGTTATTCAGGTCAGGACTAAGTTGTGGAATCTTAAACAGATGTAGTTGTGGCCCACCGGGGTTGTTTTTCGTCTGGATCTCAGTCAGTGCAGTCAGAAGTTTACTGCAGTAAAGTTGGTACACCGGTTGGCTGCTGTGTTTTGTGAAGAGGTTTGGCCCAGGAGCCCTGGACTCTCGCTCGCTGCCTTTTATCACTCATCAAAGCTTAAAACTTATCTGACAAGACAAAACATACTTTCATATGACTTTTTCATTTTCATATGATGTCAGTGGCCTATAATACCTTAGAAGGACAAAATATATATTTATTTTTACGTTTTACAAATGACTACAGAAGGAATTTGCTGCCATCTTCAGGTAATTTTAGTCACTAAGTAAAGTATAGTACTCATATTTCATTCTGGAATATGGCTTTGAGTCAGTTTCTAAAAAACAATCTTTCCAAAAGTTTATATGAGCACAGAGAACCATATTATAAAATGTATAATTATGTTTGATGTAAATAGACTTATGACATCTAGCAGGCTATGCATTGCACACTTCCCAGACTGAGACACTGTTTTTACGTTTTCAGTCAAGTTTTAATAACCTGACAGCGTTGTCACAAAAAAAATAGCAATTTAAACGATACTTACACACATTAGAATGATTATAATCTAGCAACCTAATTTCTATGAATTTAAATTAAGGCTCTAGGCAAGGTATTTTAATATCTATTTAATACCTCATAATACTAAATCAACACCTGTATTCAGCTGTAATTATTAATTTTTTTGAAAGTATATGACTACATAACACTTGGCAGCTTTATTGTATGATTGTATAAATATAGATTGCAGCAAATCTGTTGCCAGTGTTGGGGAGTAACGAGTAACGGCGTTACGTAATTTAATTACAAAATAAATGTAACTGTAATCCGTTACAGTTGAGAAAAAGCACAATTAAATTACAGTTACCCATGATGTTAACTACATTCATACATTTGTTTTATGCAAGAGAAATTAATTTCCTTGTAGTAAATGTAATTCTGTAGGTTTGTGTTCTGTTCAGTAAAAGATTTGTTTCAAGAATAACAATCGCATCTATATATTTCTACCTTCCTTGAGCACAAAAATGATCAGAACCCTTCAACATTTTGAACCATTAACAGATTTCTTTGTAACATCTCAAATCTAAATCCAACAAAAGACACAAAACCATATGCAGCATCATAAAATTTATTTAAAAAAGACAAATACAAAATCAATACACAAATAATTTTTTTATTAACAAACAAGATTTCAGACTGTCATGCATCAGTACAGCAGCACGTGGTGTTCCACTTTTCAACACGTCTGGAATGACAATATTCAAGTTTTAAACCAGGGGCGACTAATGAGGTTTAACCACCTGGATGTTTTAACTTGACTGGCGCTGGTCCGTAAATAATCATACAGAGATCTAAGCTATGGAGGTATTCTTCAAATCCAGCTTTGGATGAAACCCAAGACACACGGGTGACATTCCACCACACCTTTAAGTTTTCAGTGGAGAAAATCATGTAAACATGCATTAGATCTCCTTTCAGTAAACGGGACCAAGATTTATATACTATAAAAAGGCACAGGTTTTAAATAAACCAAATCCGATAAATAAACTCACAGCCTGAAAAGGCCAATGTACAAAAATGCACTTAAATCAGACCTTTGTTTTTATATTGATACAGTACAAGATTCAAAAATAGCCACTACAGATTTGTTAAATATGTTAAATTAATGATAAGAAAGGCCAGCACCCATTTATCACTCATCAGAAGGTCTAAGGCACGAATGCAAACTAGTTATTGGCAGTTAACAAGAGTGCAAACAGATAGTCCCAGATAAAAAGAAAATTCATAATTAGTCATTAAATAAATATAAAACACCGTCACCATATAAATAACCCTCTGCTTACAACAGCAGTGGATGCAAAACCCTCCCGACACACTTCTCTCACCCTATAAAGAAGTATGGTCTCCATTTCTGGCAACCACCAACAAGTCAATAATAATGAGTCATTGTGGAATGTGAGCATGTCCAGATATTTATCGAAAAACAACATTTTACACAAAAAATATATTACGTAAGAGGAAGCACTTCAAAGATGTGAGATTCAAAACGACTCCAGTGAATCTCAAATCTCAGTACATGTGTTTTGTAAAACATCTTATCCAGTTTGGTTTCCATCACACAGTGTCCTCAACCTATCGCAGCTTTCTCCTCCTGAGGTATCCGCCGCGCTGGGCCTTGTTCATGCACAGGCCCAGGTAGAGGACCAGCTTGATGGGGGCAAAAACGGTTGTCACCCAGCCCTGTGGGACACAAAGATCAGAAGGTTAGGGTGAAAACATGGACAATGAATGTATAAAACACTGCTGGATGAGACGTTTAGGCTGTCGCACCATGATGGCGTGAGGGAAATAGCCGTTGGTCTGGTCTTCCAGTCCCACAGTGCTCAGTTCAGCAGCTACGTAGCGTTCAGGGGTAGGCTTGTCCAGGGTTGGCTTCCTGATCTTCGTCATCTTGGTAGCCACAAAGAAAGGCAGCACACTCTGGTGACAGAAAGATTTGATGTAAACTACACACTTGTAATAACACCTCAGTACAGTCATTATAACAATTACATGTTTTTTTCCCTCTATATTTCTACTCTTTATATAGTGCATTATTTAATTTTCTGTTTTTCTTATATTAGGGTTTTATTCCATCTCTACGGTGTATTTTGTATGCATGTCTGCAAATAGTACTAAAATGACTTTTGTAATTTAATATATATTTTATTCTATATATCTGATTTGGTGCTCAAGAAACTTTTTTAATTGAAATTTTTTACAGTTTTATTTCTTTAATGTCATTATTTAATGGATCCTTGCTAAATAATAATAATAAAAAAAACATTGAACTATTATGCATTTAAAAAAGAAAATTTAATTTAATGCTGGTTCTCTCACCTGGATGATGATCCCTTTGCACCTGTACTCTGCTTGAAGGCCACGTGAGAAGAAGTCCACAAAAGCCTGTAGAAAGATGACAAAATAAATATAAAATTCTCAATAATTTCTAAATGCAACATGTACATTAAGCATCATAACATTATAGTACATCATGTACAGTATAGCGTTATTTAATTAGTGTTTTTAAAAATTCTGTTTAAGTGAGCGTTAAATGACAGCAAATTAAACTATTAAATATCCAATATCGACTGATACAAATAAATAAATCTAATAACTTAACTTTAGATTGTTCAGTACCAACAACTTGAAAAGTTTTTTTCTTTTCAAAACAATTATGACCACTGATATCTCTGTGAAGTATATTATGAAGACACTTGCCTTGGTGGAGGAGTAGATGGTCAGGAGTGGGACGGGGAACATGCCACTAGCAGAGGAGATATTGAGGATGACACCCTTAGCTCTGCAATGAAAAAGCGCTAACTTTATTTCAACTAATCACATTTGACATTGACATCAAATAGGGTATATTTCCAGCTGTGGAAACCTGAAAGCCGCCGTCACCCACTGTACTTCAAAACACACATCTAATGATGGTCGCCATGTGTGTTGCCATGGCACCAGCTTTCTCATGCAGTACCCCTGCAGCTGCAGTAGAGTGCAGAGGGTTGGACCTATTTGTACAAAATTTGCCCAGCTTCATTATTGGCCCCAGAGTTGCACGTGACTCAGCAGCAGCCAATGGGATCAATGCATTGTTGCTTTTCAATTTCACACAAAGGGGGGGGGGGGGGGGGGGGGGGGGGGGGGGTGTACAGGAGGGGAGGAAAAACCCTGTTTTTAAAAGCTGCACTGAATCCCTTTTTAGTGACAAGGCTGTGTTAGGAATTCCAGTAAGATGCTGGAAGATGTTTTTATATCGTACACCAGGACTCACCTTGCCTCCATTCTGGGCAGCACCAGACGAGTCATCTGGAGAGAGAAAACAGGACAAAAAAAAAAACGAGTTCTCACATGCTCCAAAATGACTTGAGACAACATTAAAAATCTGAAACACTAATATATCATTCCTGCATTAGAAAGAAAGGGAGGGAGGGAGGGAGGGAGAGAAAGAATGTGTGGGTGGTGAACACGGCGAGCGTTGGTGGAGATCAGCAAAACACAGGGAGAGAGAACAGGTACAACAAGAGGAGTACCTCAAAGTGGTCACATTGCAGTACTTTTACATTTTTAAATTAGAATTTTCAAAATGACGAATTCCGAAACCCTTCAGCAGCTCAATATGTTGTTTGTCTCTACTTACTTGGCACACTGAGGTGATGTTGACATTGATCATGGTGGTGATGAACTGAGAAAGGAAATTAACAGGTGAATATTTTGAACGACAATGGCTACTAAAAATGAAACCTTCCTTCGCAGACAAAGAAATCACTCACATTTTCCAAATCAGGGATGTGGAGGAAGAATTCAGGGTATGGATATGAGATTCCCACATTGTTCACTATGAATCAAGAGATTACAAAAATAGAAAATCAGATGTGGCTGAAAATTATTGAAATTTTGAATCTGAAATAAACATTAAGAATCAGCACTAGGTGGCGATAAAGCATCAGGAATGAGAAGTGAGCTCTAAACAACGTGGTAAAAAACTATCACGATTTCAGGTGAAAAAAAATAAATAAAAATACCATTCTGAGAAGATGAGGCCAAACAAAAGAGGTTTCAAAGCAACACTGACAGGGAATCGTGAATGAAAGTTACGTGCGTGTTGGCTTTCCGACAATTTTGAGGTTTGGGTTACTTACAAGATGCAACCACGTAAAAGAAACTTACCAAGGACTCCAATCTCCAGTCCAGCAAGACCCTTTTCGATTTTAGGATAGATATCAATCTGACCGTAGTCCACCGCAATGGTTTTTGTTTCCACATTATATGCGCTCTCTGTAAACAGAGACAAAAAAAAGACACTTAATGCAAAAGAAACAATGCAAATCCCCCCCCAGAAAACTGCTGAAACGCTCATCGTTCCAGCTACAGACCTAATATTGGCATCTGAGAACTGTCCGAGATCAGGCATCCCTGCTACCGCTGCTGTTCTAAAAATAACTTCTCTGGGACTTTGCCCATTGCACCAAAACACAGATGTCTGGTCAGCAGGGGGCGCTGCGTTCCAAAGAAAGGCTGTGGAGGAACTTCCTACATCTCTCCTTCCCCTCCTCTGCTTGTTTGAGGTGCCTGCAGCAATTAGAATTTATTGTCCAAAGGCTCATTTGTCTAAACACTGTTCCAATGAGTTATGAGAGGAAAATTCCTCTCAGGTCTCGCAGCGAGAAGCATTTTTTGTGTTTTTTTTTTTTAATCGAAGGTTTATTTTAAGAACAAGAATGCACATAAATCAGCTCCAAAGTCTTTTTTTTTTCTTCTGACACCCCAAATGGAGGATGGTCAATGCAAATGTGAGGTTTGCGAATCAGATTTTGGCAAATTACATTCTGGTTCGTGACTAGTCATAACAACCCCCCTCCCCTTCCCCCTCCAACCTCAGCAGTTCAGCGGCTGCAGTTAAGACAGCTTAAGTTGATTATAATAACATTTTATACTAATAAAAACAAATGTTTGTATCCACATGGAGCTTAAATGATTCCTGACAGGGTGTTTGAGTAAAATGGGTGCTTTCAAGAGCTGATCTTGGGCGAGTTAAGAAACTCCGGCAAGGCATTTTTACTTCATTATTCAGTGCACACACTGAGGCCAAATGAGTACAACAAAAATATCCCATTCACAATCTCATGGCCTGTCATACTCCATTCATACCAAAAATAAATAGAGGGTTAAAAAAGGCAAATTAAGGACAAAAAAAAAAAAAAAAAAGGCATAAGCACCGTAAAACTTTAAAGGGGAGGAAATAGTAGTAGTAATAATAATTCTTATTTTAATTACAATTTAATTTATTATTATTATTTCATATAAAATCAGTCATTACTGACAACTAAAATATTTCATTTTCAGTAATTGAAAAAGTTAAAAAAAATACATTAGATTCAAAACAAAAATGAGAAATTAACTGAAATTAATAAAATAAAACTTATTCAAAATATTAATACATACTATAATAGTACTTCGCACAATAATTAATACAACACGATATTAACTATACTAAATTATATGATAGTATATTATATTACAAAGACTAGCTTGGTTCATTGCATATGAAGAGATAAAGCAGAAATTGCTTTTACACTGCTCAACAATGCCTCAAATTAATGATTGACGGAAACTTCATTTCAGGTGATTATATGGGAAACAATATTGGTTGTGATCCTTCGCACGTCTGATTGGTCTAAATGGTAGATGTTTGGCCATACAGCACTTAGGGGACCAGTGACAGACTGAAGGCCCAGACTGAAGAACCTTTATGTTACGTGTACATCTGAGCAATTATCTAGCATCTAAAGAATTCACATTTACTGGAACAGGGAAGGCAAACAGAGGTTCAGACCTATTCTGAGAAGCTTTGTGCGTGACCCCTGGAGCTCAGCGTGGACCTTTGACTGTGCACTCCTGCCAGGCTGCATCAGCTCTCCGCCCAGTCAGTGAACCAGGCACCCACCCTGCCTCTTAGGCCAGGGCTAAAAATAAACCCTATTTCATTAACATCAGGAGGACTGTCTGTCATTCACAGAGATGAGCACTACGGTTTGACAACACACACACACACACAGATGGCCAAATACTGACCGAGAGACTTTGCCACATCGTCAAGCTTCTCCTGGGAACGGCTGATGAGCATCATGGAGAATCCTCGTCGAGCAAGCTAAGAGAGAGAAAATGGTTATAAATGAAGTAATTCAAACTAAGAGAAGCATTGCAAAGCATTTGTTAACAGTTGCCATTAAAACATCTTGTAAAAGTGGCCCATGTCAGCTTCTTTGGCCATTTTCATGTTAAAAACCATACTTGAGTTAGTATTGGAATATAAAACAGAACATTTGACTCATATTTTCCTCAGAATTCTACAACTAAATATGGATTAACTTGATTTCAACTATCAACATAATAGAACTTTTTAGAGAGGTGGAATTATTACCACATAATATCTGACAGACAATAAGCACTGACAAAATGTTAATATTCTCTCCTAAGGTTAATATGTAAAAACAACTACAAGCAAGCTAGAAGTTACTTGATTTCACTGAAAAATGTAAACAGTGTCGTTTTCAAAAAAAAATTTTTTATTCTGACCAGCCCAGCACAGCAACAGTGGCTCAACCAATGGCATGGGTTTAGGGGCGGGGTTATTTGTTTGTTCGACCAATAACAAATGAGGGGAGTGTTTGAGGGAAACCTGTTTGAAGACAGTAATTCTTTTTCACAAATGTGGATTACTCCTCTTTACTTTTAAAGACTAAAGACGGAGCTGAATATTAACTTCCGGAGTGAGCAGTGGCATGAAAGAACAGCTGTACAGCTTTTAACTGTACGAGTTATGTGAGGTAACAGGTCTTTTTCCACCAGCAGTCTTCTAGTCACCCTCCTTCTCTTGGCCTCCGAGTGAAACCTCTGTCTTGTGATGAGTCACTGTGCTTTCCGCGGAGTGAAGAGATAAATAAGAGAAACCCTTACCTCCTCCGCATAGGATTTCCCAATCCCATCCGTGGCTCCCGTCACAACTGGAAAAGAAGAAAGAAATAGACAGGATCAGGGTTTGCAGCAGCTTAATTACTCATTTTTCACCAAAAACAAACTTATGGTAAATTAGGGCAAAGAGGTACTCTGATAGGCCAGGTTCAAATCAAAACAATCCTACACCTGCCAAACTTCCATCTAAGGGAAGATAAAATTGAAGGGTGTCATTTTAAATAACGTTAAAGTACTATATTTCAGCTTAATACATACATTTTTTTTTAAAGTAGCAATTCATAGGTTCATTTCCCTGAGAAGCGCAAGTAATGACATTGAGAATCCCAACCAGGGGTGCATTTCCCAAAAGCAAACTACGGATCACAAGTTCCATCGTTATCAATAGAGTTCGGTGGAAATTACCACCATAGTGAGCGAATGATGCTTTTGAAAAATGCACCCCAGCTCAACATGGTAACACTGGCTCAAGTAATGGGCCTAAGGCAGAGCTATAAGTTCAACCAATGGCAGATGATAGAAGTATTAATCATTTACTTCAACCTCATTTCAGACAACACAGCGGTTCTTTCTTAAAACTACAGTGCATCATTTTTTGATGTTAAAATACTCTTAACCTAACACGTAAAGACAACAATAAACAAGCCATATCCATGTTAATGTCTTCAAAAAGTGTAAACACTTACTTCGTGGCATTTTTAAAGCATTTGTCGTTTGAGAATCACGACAAGCAACACAAACATGGCAACACTGGCTTGTACATCTCAGCTTAATTAAAAAAAAAACAAAAAGCCATTTCTAGGTTGCTTTCCTCAAGAAGTATAAATACTGTGACTAAGGCATTTTAAGAATTTATTTTGTCATTTTAAAATTCTGACCAGCAACACTGGATCAACCAATGATGCGAGTTGGGGGTGTGGCTATAACATGGGAGACCTGTTCGAAAACAGTCATATTTGACATTCCATTTAGTGACTCTAGTGGCACAGAAATTACATCCTTCACATTTAAAGTCGTGGGGAAGTCGTGGCCTAATGGTTAGAGAGTCGGACTCGTAATCAAAAGATTGCGGGTTCGAGTCCCCGGCCGGCAGGGATTGTAGGTGGGGGGAGTGAATGTACAGCGCTCTCTCCACCCTCAATACCACGACTGAGGTGCCCTTGAGCAAGGCACCGAACCCCCAATTGCTCCCCGGGCGCTGCAGCATGGCTGCCCACTGCTCCGGGTGTGTGTTCACGGTGTGTGTGTGTGTGTGCGCATTTGTTCACTACTCACTGCTGTGTGTGTGCACTTGGATGGGTTAAACGCAGAGCACCAATTTCGAGTATGGGTCACCATACTTGACAATAAGTCACAACTTTACTTTTACAACTATTCGTTGAGAGGCCAAAATGTTATTTTTAGTGACCATAAATCCACCTAGAAATCTGACTTTGAATGAAATTGCCATTAACAAGTCTTTAGCACTTCACTCTGACCTAAAAACAGCTTGTAGTTTGACCAAACACAGACTACAAAATATTACTAATAAACTCCAAATAAAAAAAAATAAAAAAAACACTCAGAGGCCCACTCTCAATGTCCAATGATGCTCTCGTTTTGCAAAATGTACACAAAGCGAGCACTAAGACGCAATGTGTAATGGCTGATCAAAGTATGGCATGGGCAGTGGTCATTTGCAAGAACAGGGCTGTGGGAGAGAGTTGGGGGGGGGGGGGGGGGGGTAGGTTATGACGTCTGTAGAGCACGACAGCACAGGAGGGGTGAGGAGGGATCCTGGGGGCTGCTAAAAATAGAAACCAGAGGGAGAAGGCAGGCGGGTTGGTTATGGGAGACTGCGCAAAGTCAGATGTGGGTAGAAAGTGAGAGAGCACGACAACGGGAGTGAGAGCACTGGCTCGAAAGGCAGAAGGAGCAAAAGACAAAGTGATTCACAAGCTCCTTTTCAAATTCATCCTAAGAATGAAGAACATCCTAGTTTGTCTTAATGGAACAAACTACATTAAAGAGATAGTTCATGTCAAAATAAATTGTCATTTACTCGCCCTTATATGACTTTCTTCCGTGGAATAAATATTGTTTGAGGAATGTCTGTGTCCATACAATTGAAGTCAGTGATCAAAACTGTCTGACTGTCAACATTCTTCAAAATACCATATTTTGTGATTTGTAGAAGTAATTCAAGTTTTGAACAGCAAAAGAGCGAGTAAATGACATTATTCATTTTCGGGTGAACCATCCACTGAATAACCGCAAAGAGATTGTGAGGATATAAGAACAAAACTCATATTATGAGCATCTAAAACACTGTACATACATACTTTGTTTGATAAAAACATACAAATTTAGTCACAAATCCTTTAAAATGTCAGAACAAACATTGAATTATGCTCTTAAAAGAATTCTTAGAAACATTCCTCTGGCAAAAGTCACCAAAAACGAGACAAGATGGCATGCATGGGGTCACATTTCACAAAACACGTGGCACATATTTCACATTTTCCGTAAACTTGAGGAATTCCAAGCTTAAAGTCAAGTGTGTGGGTGTGCATGTACACCAGAACACCTCAAAAATGGAGTGAAAAGGGCTTGGGGACAATTTCCAGAATTCCATGCAAGGATGTGGTTATAAACACACAGAACGTGCTCGGTCACATCGTGGGCCATCAATGCATCGCTATGGTCATAAACCATCAAAATTTGGCACATAATCCAAGACTAATCAGCATGTAGATTACTTGGATACCTGGCGAGCATTCGGGGGGGGGGGGGGGGGGGGGGGGGGGGGTCATCATAAATGCACCACTGCCTGTCAAAACCCAAGACTATCCCACAGAAACACCTAAATCTGTGACAATGAAGATGCATGCAAGCGGCTACACTATGAAAGACACCGGTGCTTGATACTTCTGTGAGCATGAGTATTTTGTTAGCATGAACATTAAAAGCACAAAACAAATGTTTAAAAATAGGCCCAGAACAGCCCCCTATGCAAGTGAGATGGCACGAGCAGTCGTGCTCTGGTACGTTCACGAACAGTACGTTCAGAAATACGGAGCCGCACTGGCCCTCCTCCGACTCAATATTCCAGCGCTAAAAAAAAGCAGCCGAGTGAGTAAAAATAGCTGCCTCGTCTGGAACAGCCGCAGCACTTGAATACCAACAAGATGCTGCCCGCTCAACCTCAATCTCTCTCTCTCTCTCTCTCTTGCGCTCTCTCTCTCTCTGCATCCCCCAGCAACCCAGCTCATTGTAGAGCCTTCGGGAAAAAAATAAAAAGCTGACCGATTCTTATGGAACAGATTTTCTGCTTGCAGCGGAGGACAATCGTGAACGAAAACAGTGCTTACGGACTCCAAAAAGCATCGGAGGCCAGTGTAGTGTAACTAAAAACGGGAATGAAGGGGGATTCGGCCGTTCACATTCAGACCGCTACTGTATCCAATCTGTCGCATCACTCTCTCCCTCCATGAATGAACCGTTCCCGTTTTTGGCTCTGTAGCACTGCAGAATGCTAACACCTCCGCCCACTCCCCCCAAAGCAGCATCGTGCTTTAAATAGCACAAGCCAGTCACATGGCCAGCAGGAAAAACTACACACCAGAGCAGTTCAGCACCCAAAATAGCATCTATACTCTGATAAAGGTGGACTGAAGAAGAAAAAAAACGATGTGGGGGTGAGAGGGTGCAATATCAGAAATAGCAGCAAAGAGTCACATGCCTGCCAAAAAAAAAAAAAGGTGAAAAATCAATACTCCTCGCAACAGTCTCCTCCTTGCAAAAAATTAATTAGAACAGAAAAGGGCAGAAATAATTCTAAACATCTAAACATAGAGCTGGTATATTTTTGGACGCCGATGCGGAGGTAGATGCTTTTTTATCCTAGCAAGAAAACGCATTGCCGTTAAATTTGTGCAAAAGTAACACCTGTCACAGACGACTGAGGTAAAAGTACTGTATGAAATGAGGGGCTTATTCAGGAGACTAGAGAACGTTCACATTTTGATTCAAGGCGCGTATAGTGCTTATAGTGCATTGTACAAAGAAAACCAAAACAGGATCCAAACAGTTAAAATGAGTGCAAATAGTGCATTTTTGGTAGAAACTGAATTCAAATATTAGCCAATGAGATTAAATTAAACGTAGACTTCTCACATTTTTTGCAAATCTCATATTGTGTTTGAATGTTAGCACATTGTAAACAAGAAAAATGGTATCCAAACGGTTAAATTAGTGCAGTGTCATTTTTTTTGGTTAAATTTATTTTTTTGTCAAAGAAATGCTACATACTAAAGGCTTTTCACATTTTTTAGGAAATGTGACTGTGCTTGATATTGGCATACTGCAAAATTAAAATTAAAATCAGAAAAAAATTGCATCTAAACAGTTGCAAATAGTGCCTTCTCTGGTTGAAACCAAATTAAAATTGTGGCCAAAGAGATCCAATTAAACGTATGTTACACGCCGTGCCTCACGATAGCAGGTCGGAATGGGATGTGAATTGTAAGTGTAATGTTAAAAGCCAGATGGAAGATTTCCTTTTCCAGGAAATAAATAAATAAATGGAGCAGAGTCGTGACAGAGAAGAGAAAAGGGAGGGTGGGGGCTCGCAGAGGGCGAACAAACAGATTCGGGAGGGGGGGAGAGGGGCTCTTAGTGATGGAGACAGAGAGGATGAGCAAGAGATGGAGGATGGAGATAGACAGAGAGAGGTGGAGGGGGGGGTAGCAGTTTTACCCAGCATCCTCTGTTCCAGCACGTGGCAACGAGCGTGTTAGGTCACATGAATGGCAGCGTTCCCTTTGAAGCCCCCCACCTCTTCAAAGCCCTCCCTTGAACACAAGAGCCAGTCACACTCTGTCATCATTCACGGTGCACAAGGGCTCACACATTCACAAGTTGCGCAGTCCACGTTCACCCTCTCACACACACCGTGGAATACATTTCATTCACATTGTCCCCTTTTAGCTAGCATGAATGGGCTAAAGGTGCTATTCACAAACTTGTGGTGTTCACAATCAGCAAGAACAAGAAAGCTGAGCGTTAGCTGTATTGTAACAAGTCAACACGCTGCCAAGTTTCACCCGGACTGAGAAAGGCCTAGGCCAGAGCAGGTTTTAAACAGAAAAACTCCTCGATTTGAATGTCAAAGCAAGTTTGTGTGACACAATCGCCCCCATCCCCATGAATGACTGCAGTTGTATTACATAACTGTGTGATTCTCAAACACATTTAGTGTTTTAAGGAAGCGAGCCACTGGAGGACAAGAGAGATGGTGAAGGGTGGGTGGGGGGTGATGAAGCTCTAATTCTGGCTTCCTCGCGCTGCTTGGTCAGCATCACAGAGAAAGGCCAACAGTACACTGCACCAGACACAAACTACCAACATAAACTCAACCTGCTAGTTGGGGACCAACAATAGTAGGCCTCTCTCAACAAATGAAACACACTGATGGACTAGAAAAGATAGTGGCTTCTCAATGTAATTTATGTTGCTGGTGTCGATGAAGTGGATGGAAGTCTCTTCCTCAACATTCAAAGTTAAGTCTTCTGAAAAAGGCAATGTGACTAAACCTGTCAAGAACCTGTCTGGATCATATGTCACCCCTAAACTGAAAAAAACTTGCTGCTTACAGAAAATGAAGCATTTCTTGAAAATAAAGAACTATGACAATCATAAATGAATACTACATTTATTTTCTCAGTTCAGGTGGAATAATATGCACAAATGACTCAAATGACATTAATATACACAATATTGTATTAAAAATAAATTATTCTATTGCCTTCATACTAGATTTAAATAATTACATTAATGCACAAAATTACTGTATTAGCATGAGGATGGGAATCCCCAATGAACCAAATAAAATTATTTAGATAATAAAAAAAAATAAATAAAAAAAAAATATATATTTTTTTTTTTAAAGCACTACTGTAATAAGAATTTGGAGAAATATGTGCTTAATTGTTGCTATGTCATAATGCTAAATAAATCTTGTTCTAAAATAAACAATGTCCTTTTTAACTTTGAGGTGAAATGTGCTATTCAGACATGTATTAATTATCAGAATGAGATCTGATAAATGAACCTCAGATGGTTATTGTTAAAAAAAGTGATGTCAGAATTAATTTAAGGTTTAATAGTTCTATTGTTCGTTAACACATCTGTGATTCCTTATAAAAGAATGCTGCCTGGGTTTCCTCAGTAATATGTATAGTTTAATAATGCAGAGAGAGAGAGAGAAGCCACATTTGACTAATAACAATGGTCTAAAAAAAAGCCTGTGCTTCGACTGCTGCAAGAACATCAAGCACAATAACTGGGTGGTGATGGCGCAGTGGATAAGACACATGCCTTTGGTGTGAGAGACCCGGGTTCGAATCCACTGTGAGACACCAATGTGTCCCTGAGAAAGACACTTAACCCCTAGTTGCCCACTTAACCCCTACCTCTGACATATATAGCAATTGTAAGTCGCTTTGGATAAAAGCGTCAGCTAAATGAATAAATGTAAATGTAAACTAAACCACAGGCTTACAACCTTTACCACAGCGGTGCAGTTCCCAAGACAGACACCAGGGGTCTCCCGTAACTCGGGCGAGGAATGCCTGGTTACTACAGGAACACACCACAGGGCCTTTCTTCTCGTTTCTTCCTCATACATTCCTCTTTATGACGCACCTTCAAGGCACTGCAAATTCAGCAAAAACATCATCTTATGATGTGACCTCACACTGTCAACATGCAATTGAATGAGTCTGTAAGATGAAGGGGAGACTGACTGCAAACGAACTAGCAGTTACATTCATACCAACGTGGAAAGAGTTTTGAGATCTGGATTCTGGAAACTGACTCTTGCTCAACCTGACAAGACTTGTGCTTCTGGAGGAACTAGTCCCCACCCCCTCCTCCCCTCCCATCTCCACTTAGTCACCTCCAGCCTGTGAGTGATAGCACTCGTTAAACCGAATGAGTCTGACTGGAACCCTGCTTTTTTAGTTTCTGGTAGTGGCATTCATCACCTCCATATTTGACATCACACTGACAGAATGTACAAAGGAAACCGTTCAAAATGTGAAAGGGAGTGGTGGCGTCTAGTGAGCAAAGGGATGGTTCTTGCAAAACCTGCTGGGAAATTGGGTAGGTCATATTTCACTCCAAAATTTCCCCAAATCTGAATTGTGATTATACCTGTATTTGATCATATAGGGTTAATTCAAGTGGAATTTTGTATCTATATCTATCCATCTATCTATACACACACACATATATAAAGTTCAGGTAAAATATCAGTTTATATTAAATGTAACAGGAGTAGGTTGGTAAAATGTTAAATGGTCTTGAAAAATAATGTCACAATGAAAAATATCCA
The DNA here is from genome assembly GCF_936440315.1 of Barbus barbus. Taxonomy (NCBI): domain Eukaryota; kingdom Metazoa; phylum Chordata; class Actinopteri; order Cypriniformes; family Cyprinidae; genus Barbus; species Barbus barbus. Next base: position 11,178,704 of record NC_136726.1, on the reverse strand, counting down.
ATAATTAGGCTTTGTATCTATGCAAAATTTGAGATCTAAAAAGACCTATAATTGGTTTGGTCATTCATATGTACCAATATGTTTCCAATTTTACAGTTAATTGGTTCTTAAATATTGTGTTTATCGATTAATGGCGCTAAATATGGTCATAATAGCCACCTTCAGCACATTCAGCAGGAAACAACATTCTTCACAGATGATGTAACTGGCTGTATGAAGCATATCAAACAGTTAATATTGGCTTTGAGGGAAAAAAATGGTCGCTTTCACTCACAATATAATTGCTTCTTTTTGGAGTGAAATATGAACATTTTATGAACAGGTGAGAATAACCCAAAAACCTAAAGGGTTGTCAGTTCAAACCTTTTAAGCGGCGATGCCTTCCAACCCATCTTTTATAAATAAATACATTTAAAAAAAATGAATAAATAGAATCATCGCACTCCCTCCAGAAAATACTGCGACCCTTAAATCGCTTCGCATGTGCACTACCCAAGCTGACCGCTAGGGGCCTTGAACAGTGCACCTGCTGCCTAGGCAGTGAAAGACTATGGCATGATGAGCCATCTCGAAATCTTTAACAGTGTGATGAGTTTTCAAGTAACAGTATAGAAAGTGCGACTGCGTCAAGAGCAAATCTCCGCGCTGTACCTCACGGCTTTTGAACATTTTCTCAACACACACACAAGTCTCCCCTCACATGCCGCACGTGGTATGGACTCGCATTATAATTAAGATTGGCGTTTTAAACTGCGTCATGTTGCCAAAACCAACCTCAGTGCCCCAGTGAGGGGATGAAGCGGACAATACCGGCCAAAAAGACATCTACTTAAAGAGCAAGCCGCATTTTACCCACGAAACTCTGCGCATAATATATGAATGTATGGCGCAATCAGTCAACCTAGACACACGTCGCCTCCATTGACCATACGCATAAAATACTAATGCCTCAATTAGTCTGCTAGATCTTAACGATTACAAATGTGTGTGAGTGATATAAACATTCGCTCTTAGTAAACGCTGACAAAAATGTGTTCAATTACATCTGCTGCGCAAAAAGTTGAAATTATCAGCCCCCCCCCTCCAAATCCATGAAGTTCATCTTTATTTAGTTTAAGGCTGCGCCAAATGCGCACTACATTCATCCCACCCATGTCCTGCCAGCACAAGCTCTCATTCCCAACGCATGTCGTTCAACTTACCTGCCCATTTTCCCAATTTGGGAGAGAGTAAATCCCCGTTTCCCAGCACCCATATCCTAAAGCCAGTGATGATCTTGTACAGCAGCCACAGCGCCAGCGAGGCCGTGGTAAGTGCACCGACCCAGAAGAGCGCTCTCTCGGCAGGCTGTACCGTCTCCACCACCTTAAACGACTCCATGTCTACGGCTGGCTGTGCGTGGTGAATGACCTGCAAATTTAGTTGTTATACACAGATTTAGAGCTTCATTGTGTGCGCCCCTTTATAAGCAGATTGTGGCATCACACCCCTACAACTCCTCTAACATACTAGTCTATCCAGATTTAAGTGCACACCTCCCACATACTCCGTCGCCGCCCATTCGAGCCCACGTCCATTGTTGATTGGCCAAAACTCGCGTCCGTCAACCAAAACTTACCGTTGATTGGCTGTTGTGCGCGTCAATCACAAAGAACCCATTCTCATTCATTCGGTTGCTTGTTTCAATGGGGCGGACCGAAAACTCTTCTGAGTGAGAAGCGATTGGACAAACATTACGGTAACCCCCATTCAAATAATGTCATTGGTTGTGATTCAGAACTGGTTTTTCTGTTTCAGTCAGGGTTACGAAACCTCCAAACCCACGCTTCCAACGATCACCCCCACACTATTTTATGAATGAAGTTTGTTGCTCATTGGCCACGAGGGCTCCTGTTGCCCCGTCCCTTCTGAGCAGTCAGTGCGAGTCTATTTGTCGACATGAACGCCATTCACTTTCATTCACCGGCGCTGTCACACCAATGAGTCATACTTTAGGGAAAAAACAGACGGACAAGCTTATTTGCTGCATTTTAGCTCGATAGGCACATGTATAACTCAATTTTCAATTTTTCCTGACCATGTCTGCGTTTCCAAAACCACATAAAACGGTTTTCGTGAATGAAAGAAAACACACCGCTTGTTTTCACAGTGTAAGACACAACATAAGAAACATTCATGTATTTTGAATATTGCAGATACATCGTATTTATACATACAAAGATAGTCATACAGTTCACAAATGCATAGCTATATATGGATATACACATAACCAAGCAAAAACTAAGCTAAAATTACAAGATATTAATTAATCTTGTATCATGAGTCATATTTGACAGCATTTTTACAAGTTTTTGTGTGTGTTGGGGACGCTTCTATAACAGTAAAATAATACTGTTTATAACAATCATAGAAAATAATGTGAATAAAGTAAATTATCATTATAAAATAATGTAATGTAATACATAAGCACCAATGATAGTCCACTGGTTCTACGTAGTAACAAGCGATGCGTCATTGGATGGGAAGGATATTTTACAGCGTTATTTTGGCAAACTCTGTTTATTTTATAATGTAGACAAGCTTATTATTTGTATTCATTCAAACGGTGAACATCCTTCTCATAAAACTACAATTACCACACAGCGCTGCGCCAAAATCTCGCGAGAACTCTCGGCGCGAGTAACGCGGAAGAGAGGATGGTTATGTAAACACTAGGCACGTAGTAGATATGCAGCTGAGCAACCTGGGAAAATACATAAACTGTTGTGAAACACATTTTTTAATCGACTTACACATGCATGCAGGTACACAAGCGATAAGAAACTCGCGTTAGTTGAATGTTTTGGTCTTGGCTCGTGCCTAGCTTGTCAGTTTGACATTTAATCAGGCTAGCTGGATCACTCCAATCCCTTCACTCACGACCCGAAATTTAACCTTAAATATAAGCCCAACGATACGTGAACAATTCAAGTAACACATGCAACATGTAAACCACACACTGTTTAGTAGAAAAAAGCATTGGTGTCGTCAAAAAAAACATTTTAATGCCTGTATTTTTAATTGTAAGATACTCTCACCGAGGAAGCCTTTTTCTCTATGCATTGCCCCCTCACGCTACTTTTAGTTTTTAGTTTTTATCCGAAAAGCTCTTAACAGAGAAAACGTTTTCAATGTGTCACAAAATATTATATTATTTTCCAGATTTCCCCACACTTAAAACAGACAAATAAGCAAGCAGACTCTAAAATAACTCCAAACATTTTATTTTCTCTGACATGGGATAGGGAACAGAGAAAGCAAGCAGTTTGATCACAAGATACGTGATTCATAACTTTGTCACGTGAATGACAAATTTAACTGCCAGCTTTTAGATTTTGCAACATAATATATTACTCACACCACATATACAGCTTGCTTCATGTAATAAAACAGCTAAACAATTACTCAGGGTCGAATAGTTAATGCAGCATGTTTTTAAACACATTTAGGGTTATATGATAAACAATAACAGCAAAGCAAAACTATATTATACTTATAAAGCAATAAAAATAAATTAATCCAACAGAGTGCACTAACAGTGTTATTTATTTTTTTTGCATAATTATACTACAAAACAACACTTTAATAACTGATGCGAATTGTAGATATTTTACTTAATTATATTTTGCTTAGACAAACCTTAAGACACATAATTTTCGACATCACATACACACACGTTTCCTCTCTCTGTAACTCATTATATATTCCAGCTTTCAGTCCTCGACGCTCACTGATCTACCACAGACATCTTAAGAATAACTCGACGCCTATAATCTTTATTCTTTAATTTAAACATATTTATCTCTGCCTCTTTCTGCACTAAGCAGCCCCCTTTAACCCTTTGGTCATTCCAACAACTCATATTTCACATTTACTGTGCTCAAGATGCTCCCTAAACACTAGTTATGAAGCATTATTACATATATATATACAAACATATTTAGCGAAAAAACGTATAAAAACAGCATAATCTTTAGCTCTAGGCCGTGTGAGTGATAAGTCAGTAGCAGCAGCACATGGCAGCTAAAACTCTCTGTCTACAGCTGCATATATAACATTTTAAACAAACTCACAAATATGTAACCCTCACAATTATAAAGCATACGAGCTAAAAAAAACAAAAAACAAACACGCGTCTGTAATTTTCACATGCGTCGACAGACGTTTCCTACGTTCGCTACGCACACGTTCAACAAATCCATATTAAGCTACATACATATAGGCTATTATTTAAATGCGATTAAATCTGACTGCGTTTGCCCTCACGTCTTTGAGAGTTAAAACAACACAAGCGCTCACGTGCATCTCGTCTCTACAGTTTCTCTCATTCAGGTGAATAATTACTACATATGTATCTATACATGGTTTTATTTGCAAGTAAACATTTTTTAAAGCTACATTATTTTTTATATACCTTTACGTCTCAGAGCTCATGCGTCTCAGATGTTCCAGACATCTGCACGTGACAACGTAAGCAAGTTCAGCTCATTAAACCCCAACAGACAAATATTTGCAAATACCTCACGGTGTTATGTTGTTCCTACAAAGTAATCAACTTGCTCAATATCCATTTACAGGTGTAAAGCAGTCTAACAAGACGTTGGTTTGACGTTGATATTGTGTGGAGGATACAAGGTAAAATTTTCCCAGATTTTCATCCTATGGAGAAAAAAAACAAAAAAACACGTTTTAGTATTTTTTAAAAGATAGTATCTCTCAATCATGCATCATTTATGTATCATCTAAAAAAAAATAATTGATGGCATTATATTGCACTAAAATACATTTTTAAAACACATGTTTTTCAAGTTTTTATCACAACTACTGCTCATTCACAAAATATAATATTTTATTTAACAGTTTATAGTACATTTATAAACTGAAAATTATTATTTTTCTCTATAACATATATTGAGAGGCACATTCATATACTGTCAGCTTGCAGGTCACATTACTTGGCTAAAAAAAAAATACAGACTGATAAAATGCCACATAACTTTTAATTTTTCTCTCTGACATGTGAATGTTGTGGATCAGATGATTTACAGGACTTCACCATGGTATTCTCATGACTGAGGCCTTTGCCACGCTAGATGGGGTTAAAAAGAGAAAGCATGCAAAAACAGATGAAGATTTATGATTTTATACATCAGTAGTGATTTAAGATCATTTACAGCAATATAAATATTTGTTTAGGGTGTTTTCTTTAACAATATACTGCATATGTTTTCTGCTCACAAACATTATCACACATGCTTCTGTACACACACACACACACACATGCACCACAGATGCAAAGACAGTCAAATGCCATATTTTTTCATGCACGTCCACTTTCAGCCTTGTTCATCTCATAGATTTTATAAGATTTCAAACAGCCTTTTCATATTAATCACATCTGTACAAATACCAGTGATTTAAAACAGTCTGTTAGTCTCTTTCTTAAACATCTACAACACATAATTTGTTAAAATTCATATATTTTGAAGCAAATCTGCTGTGAACTACTAAAGTAAAGTAAATCTGTATTTTAGATTTAAATTGCAATGTTTAAAATTATTCAGTGTCATTTTATTTAATTAAAGAAGCTTATATGTATCAAGTTTACTTGTAAAGTATGTATGTTTGCTTACTAAACACTTAAATATACGATGTGCGTCAAATATATTTACAAAACTGTACAAATTGCATTTGAAATATAAAATGTAATAAATATAAATGTAACTAAATTATGCTGTATTATATAACTGAATGTCTTTGGCTCGTCTGGCCTGCCGTCTCTTTCTCAAAGCTCACGCATCCGTTTCACAACCTCTCGGCCATGTGCTTACTAGTGTACACACACATCCAGCTCTCTACATGTGCGCAAACAATCATACTCAAGCATTCTGTGCTTATTTACACACACACTCGCATTTACACACTCATATATGCATGCATTCACGCTCAAGCAGTTTTAGGGCCTCGAAACAATCCCATAAAGCCTTACAACACAAACACTCACATCCATGTGCGCTCTTCTAGGTATGTAAATAAACACACACACACACCCCCACACACACACGCATAGTTATATTTTCAGTACAACTGAAAAAAAACACACACTCACTCATACGTACGTTCAAATTCACACAAAACATTTTACACACACACACATTGAGGCCTTGCGATAATGATACAAAGCTTTCTGATATACACTCACAAGCACTTTTTGTTTGTACAAAACTTCATACACACATAAATACACACACACACACAAACACCGTCTGTAAAAAGGGCCAAAATGAACATGCTTTAATCTAACACACACACACACACACACTCTCTCTCTCTCACCTATACATACATATCTGTGCATGAATTCGAACGTATAAACATACACAAAACTTTAAATAATAATACAAAGCATTCATCCACATAACCATGCATTCACATTAATACACACACAGACTCTCACACACTCGCTTTATCTGTCATATTCTTGAGCATTTACACAATATGCATAAATGTGCACAAGATATTTGCTACACACGAAAATGTATTAAAATAATGCATTCTTTAATACTTACACACACTCACACACACACGTTCCTTAAGTGCTCATTTTGGTGCACACATCACTTTACCATGGTACTGTATATTTGCATACACACACCGCAACTTATACACACATGTATGCATACTTTTAAACACATCATGTTTTACACACACAGACATGTTAAACTAACACAAACACACACTTTCTTATGCATTCTTGCTGATACACAATCACGCACACACACTCCATCTCCCACTGCATTCTGATGAAACACACACATCTGCCTTTACATTCTTTAACAGAGGTATACATACATACAAGACACCTAACACACACACATCCACAATCCACAAAGCATTCTGACACTTGCACACACATTCCCAGTGCATTTTGTGTGGGTATGCAAACATATGACACAAGCAACACATCTCACAGTTATATGTGGGCACTGGATACATACACACACACTCACAGATCTGGCCTGCTCAATGAAAATCTGCTCATGACAGTCATAAAAACAACATCACTATGGTCAAATGTGCTTCCTGAGACCCTCCATACTTCTCTCAGTACATACAGATTAGTTAAGGGGTACAATATATAGTACGTTAAGTATCAATATCAAATCAAACAGAATGATGACAATTAGCTTTACTATATATATATATATATATATATATACCTAATGATAATCAATGCTGAAATCTGATACACAGCAAAAATTCTTATTTTTTATATATTTATATATATATATATATATATATATATATATATATATATATATATATATATATATATATATATATAAAATATTCTAGTGCATCAAGTACTACTGTCTGAGGTTACGTGCTTGTACATCTAATGTGGTTATACATCAGTCTGCTCAGTCTGGTAGCTCTACATTCATATACAAACAAAAAGACTCACACAACCCTTTAAAAACTCATGCAACAACTTAAAAATGTGCATACTACCTCAAAGCCTTGGGTGAAACTGAGTGACAATGCAGATTAGTTCACTGGTTTCTGTTACTTTCCATATGATCAGAATAAAACTAGTTTCTACTAAGTTGTTTGTCTTATTTTTAATAGAGGTTTTTGCATTACTAAAGAAGAACAGCTAAATGTCCGATAAAATACATACTAAGCATTTTAATCACCGTTTAATGTCAGTTTAGTTGATGTATCATTAAAAACGGTGAAATACCAAATTTATACAGATATACAGGTAAATATGTATTGCTTTCACTTCAACAAATATATTGTATTATTTGTAAGTAATTTGTTCAGCTAACGTTCACATCCCTTCTGGATTGCTGGTTTTAATAGTTTGACAAAACTGATTAATATATTTCAAATGTTTAGCTGTTTAAAAAAAACTAGCTGTATTTCTTATATATATATATATATATAGAATCTATTTTGGTCAGCAAGACTGCAATAATATAATAAGTGCTTCCCTCTGTACGTCGTCATCTTTTTATGTGCCTGTACTTTCCTGATTGAAACAATCAGACCTGACCTGTCACATCTATATTGTTTTTTAACATTAAATACATGATCAGCGACCATTAAAAACCATATTTTTTTCTTTTAACACATGCAATAAGGATAATTTCTCATTTCAATCGAAGCAGACGAAGCATGCAAAAACATGTGAGCACTGAAGATTTTGCTTACTTGATTTTTTGACAAAGAGAAAGATTAATGAAGATTTTAAGAAGATTTTATGACATATGCTCCAAATACTGAGTTCTGCTTCTTTTCTTATCATTCATTGTGTTTTGCTAAATTAAAGGCATTTAGTCTTCTGAATTACTATTTTTTTATATTCTCTAGAACCGATTCACATTTGCAAAATTACACATTTGATGATCAGTCAAGATTTGCGGGTCACAGAGTTTCACCCATCAGCAAAGCTTTAGGTGTGAATGGATATCATGGGACAGAAAGTGTGTTTTGCATTACAACTCATTCGAGTGCCGGACACTCCCATGCTTCCCTGTAGATGTTTTTGGGTCTAAACAGGTGTCGGCTGATACCTTGTTTATTGGTAAAATCTCCTTATTTTCTCTCCGACATCTTCCATTCCTGTCAGCCGTTCCTCTCCTTCCATAAGGAGCACAGTCAGTTTGGCTTCACATCTCACTTTTGCATAGACATCCAGTCATCAGCAGATTTTCTACAAATAAAAGACACAAACAATTACCAAGAAACCCCCAAAAATATCTAGACATGCAGCCAAACATAAACACACACCCCCACACACACAGCGTCTACAATCTTTATTTGAGCTAAAATTGTCGATATAAAAAAATGGCATTTAATACTTAATAATTACTAATTTTGTATTGTTTTAATTGATTTGATTATATTATAATATTTTCGATTTTTGATTGTTCTGTATGGACATGAATGTATTCTAACACTGTTTTCTCCATTCATAGTACACAGTCCTATATTTCATAAACTTAATTCCTACACACACTTTCACACAGTTTTACTTTAATACACTATATTCAAATCTATATGATTGGCCGTGAAATACTAACTGCAGTTTCATCATTCAGTGAGATATTTTTAAGAAGTAAGCTTATTTTTTAATGAAAAGTTATTTTTTGATGCCATTTAGTGATGTTTAGGTAACTTCAGACTCATATTTAAATAATGTATTTTACCATTTAAAGGCTGAAATTAACAGGAAATATGTATACACAAACATGATCTGCTTCTGCACATTAATACCGAGTGAATGCATGAACGGGTATTTCTGCGGCAGTGAGGTCATGCCATGTTCACATGACGGGACCACCCTCTTAGGAACAAGCAGACACTCCCCTTCCCTAAAAATTCCGCCCGGAACTGACTCATCCCTCACACCTTCCCTGACTCATCCATGTGTGGATAGAGGGAATGTGAGAAAAGAGGGAAAGAAGGGACGGATATGCAAATATTCCTCTTGTTAGTCCATGTTATTTGTTGTTGCGGCAGGTTAATGTTGCATCCTGTTCTTGTGGACTGATTAAAATGACAATTAAAGTTTAAAATCTACATCATGTCATTTTGCAAACAATTTAGGAAAGTCGAAGAATAAGATGAAAAGGCTTTAAATGTTATTTGGTGTCTCACCAGATCATAATGAAATGTGAGGAGATCAAAGAACATGTTTGTGACACGACATGTCCTCCTCAGACTAAAAAATAATATGTTGAGAGAGACCAGATGGGATGAGCTGAAGAGAAAAAACGTGTTTAATAACTGCAACATCAGATTTTTAATCATAATAGATTATGGAAGTTATAAATAATTTGTTTGTGATGCTTTTCAGTTTAATTTAGATTGTGGTTATTAATAGTTTAACATGAATTACTGTTTAGATAAAGTAGAGAATTTAAAGAAAAATTAAAATGACACATTATTTGTTTAAAAAAACAAACACAAGTTAAATCTAACATTGAACAATAGGGCCTTTTCTTGGAGACGTGCATCTTTTAATAGGCTAAAAGTGACCGGGTGAGAAAACCAGGTGACGTCTTTTACTCACCCTGTTCATCAATTAAGAAACCCATAGCTAATTTATCAAAAAAACATAATGTTGTCAAAAAATGTGTGTGTTTGAATTCATTCTTAAAAGGGAGAGACAGATTAAACACATACAGCCATGACTGAAGTCTCTCTCTGAGGAGAAAAAAGTACCTACATCTGGTGCTGGTGAGATCTGAATGCATCTCAAGTCTCAGACTACAGGTATAATATATATATAAAAATATGAGATATTATAACAATAATATTGATTTTTTATAAGTGTTTAAATCTGCAATTTAAATAAACTGTTAAATGACAATAGCCCATCGTAGCCGGTGTAGCAATCCATCTCTAGCTTCACTAAAAAACTAATATATTGTCTGTTAAATATGACTTACATACAGAAAATGTACAAAATAGTATTTATGATTTTACAGTACAGTAATATGTAACTATTCCTTTCAAAATTCCTTTTTTTCAGATTGTTTGTCAGCATCTCAACGTCATGTCATGTAATTTCTGCTGGGAGGTTTAAAAAGTTTATAGTGTTTAAAGACCAAATCAGACAATACTGTGACATTAATTCTTAAAAAAGAGAGACAGAAAAAAAAGCTTGGCTAATTTTATCTTCTAGGGTCTATCGTACCGTCCAGCCTGTGTTAATAACTGCTCCTTACTTTGTTGGTGATAGATTTATGATACATTTATATTTTTTCAATTTAAAATAATACTTGCATATTATTCTAAACCAACCTGCAATGAGCAATACTGTTAAAATACTGCTGAAAGTCACACACGAAGATCTTTAACTCCACAGAAAACTAAAACTGTGGACGAGCAAATGCATATATCACTTTTAAAACATACATAGCTTCATTTTTTTATATTTTGCAGCTCAAATTGAACGCTCATATAACTTCAGTGGTCATTTCACTTAAGACTAAGGCAGTACAAGTCTGTGTAATATAAGTATCGGCATGCTATGAGAGCTGAAACATATACAAAAACTCCCAAATATTTTTAGGGCCTTTTGTTGTACTTAAAAAACACTGAAATATCTTTAGTTTTTAAAACTATCTACATACACATACAGATTTGAAATCAGTTTGTGTGTTTGTTTGCGTTTATGCACATACTTGTGAGAATGTATTTGCATTTAGCTAATTGTGCAATAAATATTTAAGGTGTATTAAGCATAAATATATAACATATGAACCAGAGCAGATCCAATTCATACAGAAAAAAAAATCATGCTGTATTTTCCATAACAAGCAAAACTAATGCAAGTCTTTTCTATAAAAAAAAAACTCTCACATGTTAAACTAAAATAAAGATTATTAAATGACCATGCAATTGTCCTGATGCACACTATAGGCCTCTCGCAAAGGGCTGAGACGGAGAGAATGAACTTACGAAGACAGTGACGTTCTATGATTCGATTTCGAGCCGTTCATTTCTCCCTCCGTTCTTGACACGATGGATGCCTCAAGTTTGGTCCTGCCCTGTGCACAAACACAAGAACACAAAGTTGTACATAAATAACAGTGGGATCGCTTAAATGCGCAGTCTGGGCAGTTTTAACATCTTCTGGAAAATATAAAAGGCATGTCTGGTGATGAACTGAGTTGGAAAAAGTTGGGAACAGTAGATAATGAGGCAAAAAACAAATGAGAGAAAGGAAAGCCTTTGGACACGCAGAGCTCGAGAATACGATTCACACCAGAAAAGCGCTATTAAATGCGTTTAGACAGTACAAAAAGACATATATGTCTAGCCTGTAAACTGTAAAACTTAACAGTAATCGCTGGCTTAATGTAGCCTACTAGTTTAGAAAAGTTTCTTGCACTTTTTTGACCACTCGGAATTCAGCCCCTCGTGCAGAAAACTCGGAAATCTCGTGAAATCGAGTAGAAATGATAGAAACTTTTGGTAGAAGTTAAACGAACAGAAACAAACATGCTGTTTAAGCAAACCTTTTCACGGTGGCGTATAGGAGCTTCCTCCTGATGCTGTTTATACAGTATTATAATATTTGTAACCTTCATTTAATCAGGGATTCTTGCAGTCAAATATGCTATATTTATTTAAGTTTATTAGGCCTCCAAAATCAGCGTTTTTTTCATCTGAACACCTGTAAATCAACCTTCCGTCTCCGCTTGCCTCTTTTGAGTGAGCATCAAGCTAATCACTTTAATAAACTCAAGACGAACACTTACATTATTGCCTTTTACAGTTTAGCTATCAGCAAACAGGATTTTTAGTGTAAGGGTTTTGTAAAGTTTCACTATAACATCGAACTCATTTTCTTTAACTTTTTCAGGCATTTATGCTTGTCAGAAAAAAAAACTATGCTACGTGATATGCAAAATTCCTTAAAGTTAAAGTTTTCTAATATTTCTCAGTTATAATTTATAAGCATATAATCAAAGGCAATGCATCTTTATTATGATGCAATAATGTGTGAGGGAACACATACGCTTGAGAAGAAATTAATGTTAGTCTGACCTGAAGGAATTTAGGGTTGTCGTCACTAAGGGACTTTGGAGCCTTTTCCAAGTACTGTAGCCTATAATGGGGGCATTTTTATTTACACTTCCTCTCGCATATAGGCCAGGGGACAGGTGAGTGTCACCGAAAACGGGAAATGACTTATGAGGTACTTGGGGGACCTGCCTTGAAGATGGTAGTGACACGGGTCACGTCACTTCTCAGTTGCTGAGAATTTCTCAATGGACTGTCTCTGCATGGCATAAAAACTTTATCACCCAATGTGTCTACATGTTATATCTTGGGTGTGCGTAGGTGTGTCATATTTCATCGAGGTGTCATATTTCCAAAATACTGTGTGTGTGTGTGTGTGTGTGTGTGTGTGTGTGTGTGAGAGAGAGAGAGAGAGAGAGAGAGAGAGAGAGAGAGAGAAAGAAGGAATGAGGGTGTCTGTAAAAAGAGGGAGAGAAAAGAAATAAAAGGAAAGAAACCGAGGAGGATGGATGAAACCTCGTTGTCTTTGGGCACCTACGGTGACGTGTTCTCTTACACACACACTCACACTCTCTCACACACACTGGCACTCTGGCTGATATTTTAATTTTAAACCTGTGTAGAACTATAACTGCGTCCGGCAGTGTTATACCGCTTATATGTTATTGCGAACAGGGTGGGGTCATTTCAACATTGTTTGGCTTCTAAGTAAATAGCACACTAACGAGATGCCCCTCTCTCTCTCTTCCCCGAATGGACCACTGTGTTTTCCCACGTGCAAACTGGGAGGCTCGTTGGTGGAACTGTGGTTTTGTTTGGGTGACTTTTTGTAATCGTATTAACGAGAGGAAATATTCTGGCAATGGAGACGCCAGATAACTCTCGACAGGGAGGGATCTTAGACTTTGGGTACGTAAGTGGGAGAGAAGTTCGGCTTTACATTTGAGTCGCAATACAGTGATGACATATTTTTGAAAAAAAAAATAAATTAACAAAGTGTCTGTAAAAAATAAATGCAGTAATAATAATAACAATAATAATGCAAGCATTTAATCCACACCGCGTATGGAGCATCAATCGGTGAATGCGCCTTCCGCAAATGCTTTTTGGGGTAAGGGCTTCCCAGCTAGATACTTATGAACAGCAAGCCCAGACCGCAAAAAGATTCGCGAAAGACAAATCGCAGTCTGAAGTCAGTGACATCCAGGTGGCTTGTGCATGGCTCTGGTTTCCCAATCCCATTGTGTCCAGACCGCGAAGCCCTTTTCCGTGGCTGAACTGTATCCAACTCATTCACATTCTACGAGCATGGGAAGCTTTGAGAGCAGCCAGCATCCAAATGCCTGTATTCTGCGTGCGAGCGCTGTCCGCGGTGCTGAATGCACTCCTTCCCAGTAGTTTATTTACGATGGTTTTTCCAGTCGCTCGTGCCTACCGACGTGCGCTGCGATTATTGCATCTAAACAAAGACACACATATGATAGAGCGACCATTGAGCTCGTTTCTTTTCGCCTCGCCGTTTTGTTGCTACTATGAAATACATCCTCTGGTTCGTGATGCCGGAGAACTGAGCAGATGAAGCGCTCTTGGTGAGGAGAGAGCAGTCTGTAATCTGCTCGCAATAAATAGAGAGCAGCGAGAGATCTTATTGGCGCAAACAAAAATCGTCATCCACCAATCGGTTTCTTGCTCATATAGGGACCCCCCTTTTTGAAAAAAAAAGAGGAAGAAAGAAAGGGGAAACCAAATTGTATCCTAGTTTGCCCAAGTGACCAGAAATGTTCCGTGTAAAACAATAACATTAAATTTTTTTTTATCCTTTTCTATTTTGAAGCCGATTTGGTTCGCCATGTCACGTTTCAAAACGGGTTGCTATGTCTCTCGCACACCATGTCGGGGTGGCGTGCATTCATGTCTGCAAGTGCATCATCATGTATACATTCAAAACAGACATTAGGGTCGTTTTCAAAACGACTAACATTTTGGAGGCGTCGGGTTCTAACGTGCATGTAAAACAAAGCAGCACATCTCCAGCACGACGACAACAACATGACAGGCTTCTGAGGCAATTTCATTGCATGACCACAGAGAGTTCACTGGCTGATACCACTCAGTGAGGACACGGGGGTCTCTAAACTATCAGCAGAACATAACAAATTCTATACATTACAGTTGCATCATCGTCCGCTGGCACAACAAACAAAACAATTGCGCGTTACTATGCGATTGGCATCAGAAGAACGTTACATAAATGTTCTACATCCAACTTAACAACAACAACATTTTGCAAATACATCAATAGCCGTTAATTTCTCACAACTTGAGGGAGACAATTAATAATGGCATGACAACACAGCAAAAGTGAGATCCCTCTGGCATATATTTTGGCCATAAACTCAATCCAGCTGTGGAATGTGACTTCGTTTCACTTACCCGTGAAGTTCTTTTCTTGCATCGACGCGATCATTTGTCAAAATTGTTAAAGAGTGGTTCTTTTTGGAATTATGCAAGAAACTATACGAAGTGGGAGGGTCACGATCTATATCTGGACCCCCCCCCCCCCCACCCAGTCTAAATTCATCCCAAATCAAGATCCCCCCCCCCCCCTCCCTTCCCCTTAATCACTGATATTCTTCTTGCGCCTTCGTGGTGCAAGGGGAGGTTGAGGTGGCTAGGCAAAAGAGATATGGCTTGAGATGTAACAGGTGTAAAAAGAAAAGAAAAAAAAAACAAGCCCAGATGCCATTATAAGGATTTTATTTGGTGGTCGCATCATTTGCGGACGTCTCCAGTCAGTCACGATTCTCCCCCTTCTGTCTGCACCGCACAGCGACTGCATCTCCTGACGCAGCCAACGCGCACATATTACTCACTATAGCAGTCACGACTCGGCTAAAACCGTGTTTCCACTAAATTTACAACGCCAGCTTTGACTTAAGAAGATCTTGCTATGTCTGGGATAGGTGTATAGAGAGCCACAGTGTCTTTGAAAAGGTCAAGGTAATGAGTTTTTTTTTTCTGCAAAGATCCGCGGTCATTCCTGGACTCACTACTCTGGCATGTACGGTTTTAAGTATTTACGCGACCTCGCATATAAATTTTGCTTTTGAATACATGCACAAGACCATTTAAAGCCTCTGAGACATTTCGAAATCTGCTGTCTGCGAACGCTTAAGGCACTTATGCACGCTGCAGGATTGAAATTAGACATTTATTAAGAGATGCTTTAATTAAAACGATCGTGATTGTTTTGCGCAATTGCACAAACGCGTTCGTTTTGGCACAAGACCAGTATTATAGTCCACAGCAATAGAAAACAGTCGATTGCAGTACTGTATAATGAAAATGACGTGGGCGGAAGAGTAATCCATGTGAATCCGCCTATAGCTACACAGTCTCGAGCACATCTGATGGAAGTGTTCAAACAACGCACGCGGGAACATTGAACAACCCCCCCAAAAAACAAAAAACACTTAAGCTGCATTTTGAGAACGTGTGCCCAGTGGCATCCCTTTCACGGGTGATAGCCAAAACAGGGCTGACCATTTAAGGGCGATTTTGGATGCACGGAACCCCTTGACGCCACACCAGGGCTTCCCTCGTCGACTGTTGCTGGTGATTTTCCTTATGGCGCGGCGTCTTCCACCTATATTTATTAGCTTATTTTCCTCTTCACATATTTTGAGAGATATGTCCCCTCACTCTTCTAGTGTTATCGCTTTCCATTCACACTTTCAGCTGTGGCGAAGAGGTAAAAAACGACTCAACAGCGCCGTCAGACAAAGGAGTTTGGATTTGGATTTCACTTATTTACCATTCGCAAGATTCCTGGTCTGAAGAGAGGGTGGTTTATTTCATTTTTAACAAGTGGGTGAAAACAACAAAGCACCTGTTTGAGAAGTGCACACAGTATGCGTGAAACAAATGGATGGTGTTCGGTGGAGGGAATGGCACGTCACTTAATGCATGCAAGAAATCAAATAAACATGTCAACGAACCAAAGAAATAGTCGCGAATGTGTACTTACCAGTGCAGGAAGCCCTGGCTGAAAGCTGGGAAAACACAGACATGAGTATAAAACAATCATACGTGACCAAAAACAACAAGCAAGACGAAAATCAAATACTGCCCTTCATATCTATCCTCAGCAACACTTCCAAGTTTTCTCAGAATCGCAGTCCCTTTTTATACAAGTGATACCCTCTGCCTATTTCTGGACCACGATCAAACACTGATGCTATTTTTAGCGCGCAGTAAGAAAAAAAAACACTCACAAAGACATCGCTCAGGAGCGTTACGTGGAGTGCATGTAATGTACATTAATTTTGCCTCTCCAACTCCATGCAAAGGCTCCGACTCGCTTCCGATGCATCGCTGCAGTAATTTTTTTTTTCTTTCCCCAAACGAACTGCTTCAGTGCCCCTCTCTCTAATGGGCTAAATATTTCTTAAACGTTCGCTTTCTCAGCACAAGTTGTTCCCGCTCTCCTGGTTCCTTTATGTTGCTCACCATCCTCTTTATTATACGCGTCTTACGCGGCGTGTCTCCATGCAACTTTCGCTTGGAAACTCGGGACGGATTCGCTGCTCATAAAGAAAACACACACGCACGCACGCACTCACACACTCAACGACACAGACGGACCCGCGCGCGTAAACAACACAACAATCAGTTGCACTGCGAGCGGAATATGTTTAGTCTTTAGAGCAGTACACAAACGATGATAATTAACGCTTGCAGAATCTCTCTTTTTTGAGGGCTGCGTCAGTTACTAGGCATTGACGTCACGTTTAGGTTCTCCCACTTCACAGTCTATGGCTGCTGATTACAACCGTCCCTGTTGTGCTCGCAGACAGCCTCGCGTTAATTAAAATGGCTCGGGCTAAATAGGTGAAAGACGGACAATGTCCGCGCTGCAAGTGACCACAGCCCCGGTTTCCCAGAGCGAAACCACTCCTTGCAGTCGCCAGGCATCGTGAAAAACTCATTTGGCAATGGATTCCGTGGCAGACGCGCACCACTAGCCTATATTATGCTCTTTAAGCCTGGTAGTTGCTTTGCACATGTTGGGGTTTTGTTTAGGGAGACCATTAAGGGAGAAAAGTTGGGGATGCCTAGATTATATGAAGAGATGTGTCTAATTTTCAGTTTAAAGTCGATGCGATGTTATAAACGACCGTGCAATAGTCACAGAAAGTCTGCGGCCTCCAAAGCTGTCGAATTGCAAAACATAACACTAAAAGAGAACGCGCAGAACACAAAGTACACTAATTTGACCAGTGCGGTAGAAACATACGGGGGGGGGGGGGGGGGGGGGGGGGGGGTTAAGCGTCTTGCCGCATGGTGTCGCCAAACGCCATTCGAGCGCTGCTAAAACTAGTGGCTGTTCACTTAAAACTGATTTGAAAATCTACTTTTAAACAGTATTTTACTTTTTGCTTCTTTATGCATTACATTACTTATAGTGATTATCAAAAACATGGCAAAAGTCACGCAGAGTTGATGTTTTTGGGCGATTGGAGTGTCGCTGTCCATGGTGCTGAAATATGGACTCGACTATCGCATCAAGCTTTACGCAGCGTTTTCCCGACAGGCACCAACTTTAAATACGCTTCATACACGCAAAGGCTGTTTATACTATATTAAAAACATGGAGACACCATTTCATCGCTCTGACAGGTTAGCTACAAGTGTAAGAATGAACAGAATATCCTATTCATAAAAACACGATGTACTGCGGTGTGCAGGGATAATCCTACCTTCGCGACACTCGGGATGCTCCGGAGTGTTTGTCGGACTCCTGCTGCTAAAACTGGAGGATCGTGAATGAGCGGGCGGTGACGAGTTGTGTGGGGGGAACTGGAAATAGGTAAATATTTAGATCAAGGGCGTAAATATAACATTTGTCATCATGTTTCCCTTAAAATACATCAGTGTTCTGCCAGGAGTGCCATAAGTGGCGGCTTTGATCTGACAATGAAGCTGGACGTTTGCACCCTCCGCTAAATCTAAAAATACCTCGATTTCGGTGGGCTTGAGCTCGCTCAGAGCTTCTCCTCATTTAACCCACCTTACCTCAAATTTGACAGGGACAGCAGTCTCGAGTCTGTTTCCAAGAGTTGCTGGTATAAAGTGAAAATCACAAACCTGTAAAATGAGCAAAAATTCATACGTTTTAAAAATATGATTATTTAATATATAACGTATTACATAATTATAATTTATGCTAAAATTAATATATAACATCTAATATATAATTCAATTATATAATTTTTAAATAAAGAGGAAATTTAAAAGAAATAATGAAAAATTAAATATTATATATATATAAATATATTTTAAATAAAATAAAAACCGTTAATATTATTAATGATATAATAAAATATAATGTATAATATATAATTTAATATTGAAAAATAATATATTCTAGTATTCTAATATAATATATTACAACAAAGATATATTAATATAATATTATAGAATTATATATTATAAAATATATATGGTATGGAGGGCCAAATTACTCAAAATGAAATAATTAAATAATTGTTGAAATATATGGAAGAATTGTTAAATACATAATTAAATACATAAATGAATGCATAAATATTTATTTATTCATTCATTCATTTTATGCACGTCCCGACAACCATAACCCTGAAAATGAAATGTGGAGTAAATAAATAAATAAATGAATGTATGCATGAATGAACAAATATTTATGCATTTAATTATGAATTTATCTCTCTCTCTCTCTCTATATATATATATATATATATATATATATATATATGTATTAAATAAAAAGTTAAAGACTGCAATAATGGTAAATGATAATGATATAATACTAATATTATTAATATGATGTAATAAAATATATAATGCATAATATATAATAAAATGTAATATAATTTTATATATATATATATATATATATATAAACGCCACAAGAAAAAAAAAATCTATTTCAAGACTGATGCACACTATCTGAATAGTGATTTGAGCGCTTTGGAAAGCGCCACAAGTGGTAGTATTATAAGTCTTGAGTCTTATAGCTTATAGACCAAACAAAGCATTCACCTCATATGTATGATTTGGGGGTCAAAATGGGTTTCTTGGACCCCTTACATGTGCTAGCCAAGAAACATTCTGGTTTCTCTCAGTGCGTTACACATAATGCCAATAATTGTATTGAATGAATCATATTTACGGATCAATCCTAACATTTGTCAAGCATCAAGTTTTGCATTGCTCAGATGATAAATGTGTTCTTCGTCCATCAGTATCAGACCAGACATGAACGATTCAGTATTTACAGAGTCCAGAATTTTATTTGCTGGGATGGCTGCATGTCATCGATCTTTATTGTTGACAGACACTGACACATAGGCAGTCTTGCCCATAATCTTCCTTCAATTCCCATTAATAACATAATCCAAAATATTTGCTTTGGCTTTCCGTCACACGTTTCTTTTTCCTTTGTTTGATCCTCCCCCCCCCAATCCCTCCCTCCCTATCTCAGTTTTGTTCCACCATGGGGAGAGACGTAGATGTTCTAGGAAACGGACACTGCCCCGGTGGTTTCTATTGGAGAGTTGAGAGGGGAATCAAAATTGATGAGGGTTTGTTTGAATTTCAAGCTCAGATTAAGAATCTCCGCCCTTATAGCCCTTTCTCTCTGTTTATTTTTCCATCTCTCCTGCCTAAATGATGTCAATGGAAGCCGAGCTATAGAGCTATTTATAGAATCTCCCCCTCCCATCAGAATCACATGGTTCAGAGCCGAGGCACAATGACTACCTCAAGAGAAGAGTCTGCATGAATAGAGACAGTGAATATTTATGAACGGGCAAGCTGTCACATGATGTTCCTCCTGCGTAACGTTAAGAAAGTCAGACCGGTTTTCATGTGCACATCCTCACCATATCCATAAAATTTTCTGCCATTTATTCATTAATTACCCCCTTCTGCTAATTTATTTATTCTTTCATTCAAAAGTTAGTTGGGACCGAAACTTCCCGGATGCACCAAATAGCAAATAACTAACTTATGCGAGCGAAAAGCCGAAGGGTCCTGCCTTGTTTGCATCTCTCAGCTGCTGCTGCTTTGCCCACGTCGCATGATCCTTCACGTTTCATCCAGCCCCTTGTCTCCATTCACATACATAGCCTATTACATAACAAGCCTGCGCGAAAGAGAGAAAGGTATTAAAATGTATTTACGGTTAACATAACTTAAACAGCTGACATGTGCAGGGTTAAGCGACACTGATGTGCATCAGTTTGATGGAGGGTTATAAGTTATTGAAGACATGTTGCATGGGCTATTAGTCTATTTATAGCATTGTGTGTAGCCACAACAGCTACACGTGTGGAAACCACTTCTTTTGGGTTCTTAGTTGACATGTTAACACTCACTGGTTGCTATATTTAGTAAGCCTGGCAGTGCTGTTACTATTCCAGGCATTGTACATGAGGGGGCGGATGGTAGTCTTTCATGAAAAAGAAGATAGTGTTCTTTTCTTGCAGTTCTTCAGCCATACTTCTGTCGCGTGTCTGTGCAAGGTGCGACGATTCGACTTCTGCTGCAGAACAACGCTGCGAACAAATGAATGTGTTCAAATTAATGCCATTTAGTTAAATGCATCATGTGTGCTTTATTGGGAACTGAACGGTTTTGGTTACGTTCCGATTCATGAGCGATTCGTTAACTGTTCCATTATTGGTTCTACATTGAAGGAGGAACATCTTGACATAAGAAATGCTATTCTTACCGTGTTTACTCACTTTGGTCAGGCTGTTGCCAAATGATGAGATCATGTCAGATTTCATCAGTACAACTATAACAAATCAGAAATAAATTCAGTGCAGTTCTTGAAAAAGCTGCAGTTGTACAGATTTTTAAGAGGTGGCATAAATAAAAAAAAACTGTATAACCAGTAAATAAAAAACAAACAGTAATTGGTTCTAATCATGCGTTAAATTAAAAATGTAAGCAAATAAAACATATTTATTTATATGCAATACTCTAAATGTTTTTTGTTTAACTATATGAACAACCAGTCTGTTACTATGCCATAAAAACAGTAACAGCTCTTACTGTTTATTCAGTAACTGCTCTGACTGATTCATTAAGTGTTCCCTAAAAAGAACCGTATTAGAGTCATTTGTTTGGGAATTGGACTACACTGGTCATGCTGAATGCTTTTGATTCACTAATAAAAGATTCAGTTTATGAAACTCATTCACTCGGGTATGGGACAACACATGCTGAATGCTTTTAATTTATTAAAAAGAATCGTTCTTTTTGGTAAACTATTAAATTATATTTGCTCAGGAATTGGACTACGCTGGTCACGCTTTATGCTTTTAATTCTCTAAAAAGAATCGGTTCATAAGAGTCATTTGCTCAGGAATCAAACTACACTGATCATGCTCTATGCTTATAAAAAACTAAAATGAATCGATTCGTAAGAGTCTTTAATTCGGGAATCGGACTACACTGGTCGAGCTGAGTGCTTTTAATTCACTTAAAATAATCGGTTCACATGAGTCATTTAGCTGGAAATCCGTCTACACTGACTTCCTAATGAAGAACCGACTAATTTGAATCTTTAGAAAATCGCACTACACTGCTCGCGCTGTGTTATTCCTTCAGGGATCTGACTACTCAGTATGTTACAATGAGTATTGGTGTTGTGGTTAATAGCAATGCTTGTAACAGTGTCTAGTATTAATATAACAGCTTCGCATCGGCGGGAGAAAAAAACATGCACGTTCATAAACGGATACCGGAACAGTTTGTCATGAAAATGATTTGGTTCCGGTATTTTATTCCTTAATCAAACAGAGAGTCTTGTGAAACCTGCTAGTTAAGGATCTGGGCTGTATTTAAAAGGCACAGTCGTTAATTAGTCGACTTGTTGTGGTGGTTTTCCACTGCCCCACCTGCTCACTGCAGTACCATAGTGTTTGATATCGTACGCTTGTTGTTCCTCTTGATTGGTCCATCGATTAATCACGTCTTACAGAAATAGCCGATCACTATCAGACGCCTACTGTTGCGTCCCGTCTGTTGTCGTGCCGCTCTTTAATCCTCCCGGTCTTGTTAAACGCCAAAAACAAAGCGCGTCTTTTTAACACGATCAGAATCACAAAGAGAAGGTCTCTTATTCAGTCACTTTGTCTCTTTCGGAGAGCGCGTGTGGAGCTGAGGAGGTACAGTGACTGATTTGGGAAATACCTAGTCACGAGCAACCGGCGCCGGTGTGAGAGCGCCACCTAGCGCTCAGTGAACACACCTGTTGAAGTGCGTGGGGGGGGGACTCGATAGATTTAACCCTGAAATCCGTCTGTGTAATGTTTCTTTTGCTATAAACCTCACGAGGCGGTTATTTCATCTGACGTAGCCATAATTAGGCATGCGTTAATCATTTTTATTGTCGAAACTGATTTCTCTCATTATCTTTATGTGATTAAGTTAGGTTAATATTTTTATTCTCTTACTCTACCCCTAAATTTAACCCTCAACACAAAAGTTTCGCATTTTTAGGTTAAGACATTTCGGATTTTACCATATTTAAAGGGATACAATGAAGGCAAAATCTCTCACACACAAAATAATTAAAATGTTTTGACATAACGGTCTAATTGCATCTCGTTTGTGATGCATGTATAAAGCCTATGTATTTTAGGGTTAAAAAAGAGATATGAACAATAATGGCTAAATGCACAACACTTGCATTTTTTTATTACAAATTAGATTATTAGAGAAAAAGTAGATTCAAATAACATTTAACAATTAGAAGTTCCTAGTCATGTTTTGAATGTGAATCTGCTTTCTTGGTTCCAGACTGTGGACTTACATGGCCATCTAGTGGTGAGATTCTTCTATATGAACTAGTTTCAGTTTTAAGCACATGAATGCTGGTAGCGAATGTGTGAAATGCTAAATTCATGGCATCTTTGGTATTGCCTAGGTTTACTAAATATTCATATTAAAATCAACCAATGAGAATCTGTTGAAAAAGGCAAAAAGATTTAATGTGGGTGAAAAATCTTGAAAACCAACAGCTGTAATGCATAAATGTCTGACTTCCTTCAATCAAAAACGTTTAAATAACTCCTACAAACTAAGCATGCACAATGTTTGAAATCGAAAGTGAACTCAAATCTATGCAAGCAATATTTGAAAACGATTGGTTCCTTAAATTGTAGTAGTTTGAAAAGACAAGGCAATCCTACTCTAAAAGGACAATTTCCGTGGAATATTTAACTTATCTTTTAACTTAATATAATCAAGTTAACAAACGAACATCAGGGCATAAGGGGTGTCATACAAACTTAAATATTTATGTCCTGAAATAAGAAAGACAGCATAAGATTTGACCCACACAAGTTTGATAAAATTCAGAAGGATATTATTTTTACTTCTTACAAATCTGTGATTTTTGATCCAACAAAACTCTGAAAAAATTAAAAAGTTAAAAAAGAAAAGATACAAAGGATGCATGTCACATACAAAAACTCTTAAAAAGAAAATACACCTTGGCAGTTTTTTGTTCCACAAAGATGATCCAGAAAGAAAAACAACCCACACATTTGTAACCAACGGGATAACCAGTGACAGGAGGATGTGAACGGATTTTCAAAAACACACCCAAGAATAAAAAGAAAAAATGTGGAGAGAAAAGGATGAATGGAGGGCTGGGAGATGCAAGAAGGACCAGATGGGAGAAACTATGTGAGAGATATTTTTGTGTTGTGGTAATGCAGTTGCATGGGTATAGAAGCATATGCAGTCCTCTTAATAAATCCGGCCTCGGCTTCTGTTTCCTCTTCCTCCGAAGCCCCGTCCTCGGCCGCCCCTGAAGCCTCCTCGTTGTTCTGAGGGCACAGATGAGATCAGTTATATACACAGATACTAATTCATATAGTACTACAGAATAGGCTTTGCTAAGATAATCACCGTAAGAGAAGTTCCCAATGCTGGCGCTGTATTTCCCGCTGGGCGGATTGTATATTTGTCGGGCGTCCCTCCTGGGCAGATTTGTGGGAAGCTTCTTTGTCGCTGCTGTTGCCCCGATGTCTTCTCCTGACTGCCTCTTTTGGCTGGAAGATATACAGAGATCATGGCAAAAACGTTAATAAGCAGACGAAACGTGATCTGAATGTCTAGGCTGATCTGTTCACGTACCCGATTGCTGCTACCTCTGTCTTCTGCACTGGTTTCCAGGACAGAGTGACTGTGCTTTTATAGGATGGAGGGTTATGGAACAGATCCTGGAGAAGATAGAAGAAAAGAAATGAGATCAAAATTTGACATAAAACGGCAAAGACTTTCAAAAGTGAGAGAATTCAGGAATGTTACCTTGATTAAAACATTAATGTTGTTGGTGATCTTCAAAGCCACAACTTTGATTTTATTCTGTGAAGAAACAAAATTAGAAAGCATTCGACATCTTTCATCATACTTTTCCAGGGATTTTGAAACGCATTAGGTAAAGCTGACAAATGAAGACCTTGGAATTGCAAATAAAAAATAAATAAATACCTTTATTTCTATTACCTCTACAAAGCAAAGATCACTAAAGAAATATAAAATCATACCTCCTCTGTCTTTAGTGCATCTCCAGTCTTGCCTTGCAAAGCAACACGCAGTTGTCGAATATATACTTGGAGCCCCCTTGCAAAGTACTGTAACCTGTGAAATAAACAAAACGAAAAAACAAATAAGTTGAATGGACACTGTTCACCTGCCCTTCACAAATGAATGCAATCAATCTTTTTAAAAGTCTCTTATTCTCACCAAAAATACTGTAAAAAGAGAAATATTGTAAAATGTTTTTCAATATAAAATATTCTGCTTTCTATTTTAATATAATTTAAAAAGTAATTTATTTCTGTGATGGCAAAGCTGAATTTTCAGCATCATTACTATTATTGTTGTGGTAGTGAGAATCATGAAACTCCATTTGTATTGGTACTATTTAATTTTTCCATATAAAGACCCTAATAATGACGCAAATGTTTCAAAATTTCAAATGCGTTCAATCATCCTTTTGATGATTAATATGAGATCTGACCGGATCTTGAAGTCCTTCAGCTTCTCTGCGCTGATTTTGTCGATGAGAAAGTCAGGTAGTTTTTTGCCCAGCTGATGGAAGCTGAAGAGCAGACACTCCACGTAGCTGAACTGCAGCTTGGGCTCTTCATTGGCTGCGTTCTCTCCGTTCTCCTCCTCTGGAGGCAGGGGCATGAACTCCTGGAGACATTAGGAGACAAAGAGAGGCAGAATAACAGCATGAGAGGATATTTAACGACAAAGGGACTGGAGTGGAAAGCTTTCTAAATTCTTGTGTGAGGTCAGGAATTCAACGTATTCCTTTACCAATAGCTTCTCAAACAGCATGTTGAGATTGACCTCCAGTTTGTCCATGTCACCACAATATGGACTCATCTCTGCTAATAACTTAAGTACCTGCAAAGTAGAAAATAGTTCATTTTCCGGCATTCTAAAAATGTCTGGGCCAAAAAAAACCAAACCAACAAACAAGTATTCATGTTAGAAAAAGACTCATAGACAAGCTTAAAGGGATAGTTCACCCAAAAATGAAAATTCTGTCATTTATTACTCAGCCTGATGTCGTTCCAAACCCGTAAGACCTTCGTTCATCTTCTGAACACAAATTAAGATATTGATTAAATCCGAGAGCTCTCAGACACTCTTCATAGACAGCAACACAAACTGCAATGTTTCCAGGTCCAGAAGCGTAGCAAGGACATTGGTAAAATAGTCACAAAAAGTATTCACACAGCTTTGTAAAATTACAGTTGAACCCCTGATGTCACATGGACTAATTTACCGATGTCCTTGCTACGTTTCTGGATCTGGAAACATTGCAGTTGTGTTGCTGTCTATGGATGATCTGAGAGCGCTCGGATTTAATCAAAAATATCTTAATTTGTGTTCAGAAGATGAATGAAGGACTTATGGGTTTGGAAGGTAATTAATGACAGAATTTTCATTTTTGGGTGAACAATCCCTTTAATATGCAGAAGCTATTTTGACCATGATTTTTCCATGACTCCCAGGATGATACACACCTCCAGCTGGATGTCCAATTCTGCTATAGGGCTGGTGAGCAGACTGAGGTTGGGCAGAACAGATTCACAGAAGTATGTCACAAAGCGAGTAGAATGCACATTTTTCTGGAGAAGAGGAGGAGAAAACAGTGATGCTATGCACCATTACAAGTGCAACATGCTCATGGAAGACAGGACAAAAACTTCAAAATGGAAAACATACATGAAAGCACTAACAATAAAACAAAAAAAATATTAATAAAAACAGAATTAAATGACAAAAATAAAAATGCTGTTCTGTGAAATGTTGCTTATATAAATAAAAAAATTTTTCTTCTCTCATTAGGATTAAAGATTGGCACTTCATTTTGTGAACAATTCATTCAGGCATGCAAGCTTTTGTCAGAATGTGACAAAAATACAACAGCTGAATATTATTGGAGAAATATTCTGATATTATTGCTGACCGTTGCTGTGGTTTCACTCACAGAAAAGAGTGGTAAGGCCTGGCGCGTGCACTGCAGGAGCCGGTCGACGCTGTCTGCATCTGCGGGGTTCAGCACCTGCTCCAGGAAAGCCTGCTCCACCACCAGCTCCACCAGCTGCTGCCGCCCGCTCACAGTCTGCATGCTCTTCAGCCCAGACAGGATACGCATCAGAAGCACAAACTCCTCCCCCGTCACATCCTCTAGGACCTAAGTGGAAGACAGAATGACAGGTCAAGTGTGAGAATGACTAACGGCCACAAAAAGCTTTTTGATATTATGTGGTGCAACCAATAAAACGTGGTGGAAATAACATGCAGCAAAATAAATAAATAAAAACAATTGACAAGACAAGGTTCGCTCAGGTTATAAAATGTCAGGTGGAGGGATGGGCATTTCAGGCAAAAATAATATTCGAAAATCACCTGGTATTATTCAATTATTCGAAAATCGCACCCCTTCCCCACATGCACACACGTGATTAGGACAGGACAACTTTACATGGCCGCTCAATATGATGTTAGCCTAGCGAAATGTGCGCTATTGAAGTGTTTGTGTGGAGAGTGGAAGCTGAATAGGTCAGACGCTGCAGGACAGACGCCGGTGCGCTCACTTACTCTTAAAATCTCAGTAATTTTGGTCATACAGATAAAAGTAGCCCAATACATCTTTCGAATCTGTAAAGACTAAGTTTATTTGTGTGCACTGAGAATAACAATGAAACGTTGCAATTTAAAGCAAACAGGATGCGCTTTAGGTAGGGATGAAATATTTAATACCGAAACTCGGTATTAAATCGGTCTCGGGGCTAAATTATGAAAGACCGGAGTATCGATAAGCTCTGACGTTATCGGTACTTCTGTCGGTATTGGAGAAATTAAGAAAACACACATACATTTATTGTTGCGCTCTCTCTCTCTCTCTCTGTTTTTATGTGCAATAATATTAAAACATTTGTCTATGATGCATTTTTGCTATGCGCAATTCAGAAGCCAGATCGCGCTCACGCAGAGGAGCTTCAGCACAGGCAACATGAAAGTCCTGTTTAATTATGATAGAAGAGAGAACCAACTATTCAAACATCTGCTCACACTTTAGGCCTGTGGCTGTTATATTAAGCTAAGTATTTTTTTTGAGCTTCGGGCGCGTCGAAATAACACACAAAAATATGGCAAAAAATACACACACAATGTGTCAAAATGGCCGGTTATGAGAGTCTTCACTTTTATGTTTTAAGTGGACGAGAACAGCTGGGAGAAAATCCGATGTGTGTCAGTATATTGTATTTGTCAGTTTGTTTTACTTTGTTTCTTTGTTCATGTTGTTACTGTATCTTATCTTATGTATATAAAACACTAAAAATACCTGCACACTGGTGCATTTACAAATTGATGAAGTGCAGGCATTTTTAGTGTTTTATATACATAAGATAAGATACTGTAAGAATATGAACAAAGAAACAAAGTAAAACAAAAGGTACCGATAAGAATACCGTTAAAGTACCGGATCGATAAGCAGTATCGGTAAGAGTAGTAATACCGTTAAAACCTTAACGATACCCATCCCTAGCTTTAGGTCTCTGTGAACTTGAGCGAGAAACTTCGAAACTCTGTCTTTGAAAAAAATATCTATAGAGAGTGAAACATCTACTTTCAAAAAGTAAAAAATTCAAATAGAAAACGTGTGTGTTAGCATGGATGATTTACATGAAATTTAATGTGTGCAATGCACACTGTGCAAAGCTGGCTTTCAGTTCAATATAATAAAAAAAAAAAAACTACATTTTGGGTTATTCATTCATTTAAGGTGGGCACGCTGTGATCTGTACTATATTTATTTACTGTAACTGACAGATTTTGTCCAAAAACAAAAAACAACATGGGAGTGGGAGGGAATGGGAGTCATTCTTCCAGGAATGGAACGGGATGGGATTTTCCCCAGTTTTTTTTGTGGGATTGGGACGGGACGAGATTTTTTTTTGTGGGAGTGGGACGGGAGAGGTTTGAAAATCCACTCCTGTGTCACCCTCTAGCACGCACAGGCTACAGTACACTACATACCCATAAACAGAGAGAGAGAGAGACCATTCACACTTTCAATCTGTATGTTAACAAACTGTTTAATTCATTAGGGAATAGGCTCTTAACAAACTATAATGATTGTAACGTGCTGAAACATATTAACATAATATAATCGAATGTACGGCACTTATTAACAATAGTCTATCGATTAGTATAAAACAACTGCTCATAAGGCTAGGACATCAAAAATTAACACGAACATCCCAAATAGCAAGCACATTCGGGCCAAATCCGACTGAAATGCGGCACTGTTTGCTCAGTCTCGGCATAGGTGGGAAGATAATGGGCCAGAGCCGTACCGACTCTACAAACCACTTCTGACTGACTGACAGGACTTTTTTCTATGGTCCGATCTCGATTGAAAGCTCCGCACTGTGTAGTTCAATTTGTCACAGGGGGGCCACTGCTAGCGATAGATCAGGGTTATTCAATTGGCGGCCCGCCAATCATCTTCATCCGACCCGGGGGAAAGGTACGTGCAGGTCGCACACACGCCTCGAATAGTTTTTGCACTAATTAGTTTGTCCACAAGGTGGCAACACTGGCGCGGGCTGTTGTTTCACAGCCGAGAAAGAAAAGGAAGACACTCAACAACCACAATCTACAGAAGACCGCAACATCAATAGACTGCAGCGTTGACAAATGCTCATATAAGGGGGATATGAGATATCTGAAACTCGAGTTTAAACGAGTATAATGACTGTTTTATTGGCCATATCTTTTGGCGAGAAATAGTACAGAGACTGGACGAAGTTGATTATCAAAAGGAGTATAGTTTGAAAGGCTGCGCGTTCGACTGTCTGCATATGATGGTGAGCCGCTTCAGCAGACAAAGACGCACACAGTTATCTCAAAATGCGCGGTTATGGCAAGCTACCTCATAAACACGGTCTTAAATAAGTTATAAAGTCCTAAATGACTGTAAAGAGTTGGGAGAAAACTGAATGCGTGTCAGATCCGCGTCATGTGAATCAGGTTTTAAAGAAACAGCACTGCTCTTAAAGTGAAGTCTGTCATTGATGGAAATCAAAGAACAAAAGAAAAAGGAGAAATCACTCCACTCTAGTCGCTGATTAACTTTTGCTGTTTGAATAAAGATTAACTTATATACTTTTTATAGTTTATACATATACATACAGAACTTATACTTTATGTAAAGATTGTTTTAAGTTCACTTAAATTAAATTTTTTATTAGCCTATTAAAATGTTAAAAATAATGGCTTTCAATTATACTGTAATGTTGAATGGCTATAATTAATGGCTAAAATTGAGGGAAAATGCATTTAATAGAGATATCAGTAACATTATTAGTATCAATGAGACTGGCCTTCATTAATAGTAAGCTATTTAGTAAAAAGATGCCACTGAACTGTATTTAAAATATACCATCTTTATGTTGTTTCTACATCAATTTGAAGGTTCAATGTGAAATTATGACAACAAATATATTAATTTAATATGCAATTAATCGGAATTACAGAAAAATCTGTGATTAATTAGTTGTTCGATTGATAGCACTAATGTTAACCATTTATAGATGATATTGTTGTTTATATGCGTTTATTTTACAGCTGAATATGCTTTAATTTAATTTCTAATTTTATAGGCCCCCCCAAAAAGAGATTGGGAAGAAATGTAAACTAATCGAATAACCCTGCGCTAGATTAAGGAAATCAGCCGCCTGAGTTTTGAAGGTTAAATCCTGACGCAAATCTGTACGCGTGAGAAAGTGGTGTTCTTCTGTTGTCTATGACAGCTTTTAGGTGCGTTATTGGCAGCGCCACCCTCTGGTTACATGAACGTGTCACCACCACTTCAGCACCGAAAACATGGAGAATTATTGTCAAAACAATATATAAAAAATATTCAATAATCGTGACCCATCCCTGGTCAGGTGGTATGACTCAATTCATGATATGTTGTAGAATACTTAAATACAAAAATTTTACTTTTGTTTTTTTAAAATAAAGTATGTTATTACTTTTTATTTGATGGTTATGCCACATGGCATTTTTAAAGTAATTAACCTTAAACTTTTCAGTTTCTCCAAGACACAAAAAATGTGCACATGCATTTTAAACATTTAAACTAGTCGATAAGATTTTTGTTTGTGTTTGAAATGAATTAACACTTCTATTCAAGAATATTTCATTGATCAAAATTGAAAGAAAATACATTTCTAAAAAAATGATCACGGTTTCCACAAAAACATACAGCAGCAAATCAGCATGTTAGAATCATTTCTGAAGGATCATATGACACTGAAGACTGGAGTAATGATGCTGAAAATTCAGCTTTGCATCATAAGATATAGGGGTCGACCAATTATCGGCCTGGACGATTATTGGCACCGATATTAAGCATTTTTATGATAATCGGTATCGGTCATTTTCGGTCAGTGGCCCCACTTTTAACTCTCTCTTTATACATTACCCTTATTGTAGATGGATGCATGGGGGAAGACAAGAGTAAGAAGTGCAACCAACACTAGGGAAGGCCGTTTTTGTCAGAGCCCTTGTTATTCTTAATTTTGACATTCATTTTCATTTTTACACCAGACATGTATATCGGTTCAATATATCGGTTATCGGTCTACTTGGTCTGTAATAATCGGCCCTGAAAAACACATATCGGTCGACCCCTAATAAGATATGATGGAATATTACTATTTTTACTGATCAAATAATTGCAGTCTTAGTAAGCAGAAGAGACATCTTTCAAAAATACTATTACAAACCCCAAACTTCTGAGTAGTAGTGTATGTGTGGAAAATATAAATGATACCTTTTTTGTCTCTATGAAGACGTAATCCTCCACCTCTTTTGTCATTGTGTCATCTGGCATTGTTTTCAACTTAGTAGAGAGAAACTTAATTGCTCTCTCTCGAACAATATCTTCTCCTTGCAGGATCTGACTGAACAAGCCTCCCAAAGTTCCTGCAAAGAAAGACACCAGGGTCAAAAAAGACAATAACTTCATCTAGGCGGTCTTTTAGCCATCAACACAATAACAATCAGTAATTTTATCTGTAGAATTAACAGAAAACACATTCTAGCCATAAAGCATTGAGTGCATGATGAACAAATACCTTTGGCATCGATTTTGAATATGGAGATCAAAGCCGTGTTGACTTGATTGAATTCAGCAGAATCATCTAAAAGATATAAGAAATTACATTGATCAAACAGCTGGAAAAACAGTATGCTGTTTAAATACACTAATATATCCAGAAATGCAAGAACTTAACACTGCCTAAAAACCAGGGTCTTAGTAGATGTGAGTCCGACCTGTCTGCAGCAGCTGTGTGAGGATGTCTGCGACTCTGGGTAAATTCTCTCCTGATGCGAAACGGGGCAGTTCTTTGATAGCCTGCCTTCTGATCTATAATCAGGAAATCATGAAAGATGAAACAACAATGTCAAGATTTGTTTTCTGGTTTCACAGCCACAACATGCAAATCTCTGACATGAAGATAATGATGATGATGTACTCACAGACACATCCTCATCCTCACACAGATCAAGCTGTGCGTTGATGGCTGCATCGGCCAGTTCTGGAAAACTGCTGAAAAATTTTGGAATGAACTGTGCAGCCAGTCGCTTCTCCTTTGGACCTCCTTTAACGCCATCCAGAATGACCTGATAAGCATCTTTGTGCTGAAAAACAATGATAAAAAAAAAAGATCAAAATGTGACATCTTAGAATAATAATTAATGATAATAATAGTAAAAATAATATGTATAGTAATAATAATATATTTATGATAATTTTAACATGACATCTTAATGCATGGAGTTACGATTATACAATTATGATTATCGTACCTGTCAAACTATATAACTAAAATTCACTAAGGCTGCATTTACTTGACCAAAAAAAGTAAAAAACTGTAATACTGTGAAATATTACAATAAAATAGGTGTTTTTTTATTTAAAAATATTTTAACATGTAATTTGTTCCTGTGATGGCAAAACTTAATTTTCAGCAGAATTATCAATGTTTTCACAAAAATAATAAACTGCAAAAACAGTTTAACATTGCTAATAATAAGACCCATTTTTAATAATTGCAGACCAATAGTAATTTATTCAGCTTTGCCATCATATGAACAAATTACTTTTCAAAATATATTCAACCAAGAAACTGAAGTTGTCTGCACACTGGAAAAATACAATCAGACCAAAAATGCTCCATCAAAAATATATTTTATTTTCCATATGTAAAAGTGCAAAGTGTCTTAAAAACAACAAGCTTGGTTGATTAAATTTCTTTTGTTCACGCGCCTGACAATTCAGGTTTTTTCTTTCTTTTTTGAGTGTGCACAATTCCTGTTTGATTTAAAAAATATATTAAAATAGAAAACAGTTCTCCAAAATTTTAACATAAAAATATTACAGTGTTATTTTATTTTTGATCAAATAATGCAGTCTTGGTGAAAATAAGAGACTTCAGAAACAAACTTCATTAACTTCTGACTGGTAGTGCATACTTATTTATACAGACAGTAAAATCAAATTAAATGAAATATAATAGCACAAATAAAAACAAATGTAATATTAGCAAAAAATATTACGTTATATTATTATGCATTTCGTTTGATATTACACAACACATCTTATCCTTTTATCAGACTGTATGCTCCCATATTTGTATTATGTAAATTCCTCCCTCGTTCCTGATGCAAGCTTATCTTAAGCTGTTAATCATTCATCAGTTTTTCTGTGCGCAGGACTGCGGAGCCCCACATTCACAAACGCATTACGTACACAGCGTAACAGCAGCCTTCGCTAAACGTGATAGATTTTTCTTTAACAAACCTCAAATTTAACTAACGTACTTCATCAGACACAAACGCAATAAACCGTTTCTGCATGCACAGCTGCCCTAATAGCTCGCACATGGCCGTTAGCTTTTTCACTCAAAACCCCCAAACATTTCCAGTCAGCTATTAGCGCTAATATGCTAGTACGTGTGAGGAGGCCGCGTAGAGCCTTTAAAAGAATAAAACCCCTCTCAAACTGAATATCTAACGAGTACTTCTCTTTCAGACGGACAACACAGAGATATGAGGCGTTGTTTACTTTGCTGAGATCCTCTTTCTCGTCGGCGAGGATGCCGTAGTTACGATAGAGGTCCTCCACTGTCGCCGCCATCAGCGTGTCTGACTTCAGCGAGGGGTTTCAATGAATAACGGCACTTCTGCTGCTCCTCCTGCGACGCTTCCACTGTATCCGCTCCAAATGTCTCCAAACGCGTCGCGGTGTTAAAGCACAGATGTGGTGTAGGCTGGAGTGGGATGTTATTTTGGAAGCGAGCGTTGCTCTCGCGTGTAGTACGCCAGCTTGGGTTTGTTGCTCTGTGCGGCGGCGGCGGGAGGAACGCTTCTTCGACGCTTTTGGGAGATGATTGACAGCGCCCCTGGGAAAGAGCGCCATCTGCTGGATCGGGTCCCTAATGCACTAACCATTGAGGCCCTATTGAAAGGAAAGGAAAGGAAAGGAACCTTTTGGTCCCATTGTACGTATTGATAAACCTTACACTGTTATTGATCCACTGAACCAACACAGAACTGACTTGAGCTAAATAATGCTACTACCAGAGGTGTAAAAAGTACTCAAAAACTTTACTCAAGTGAAAGTAAAGATACTCTGTGAAAATTTGATTCAATTAAAAGTACAAGTACCTGGCCAAAAACATATTTGAGTAAAAAATTACTACTTTAAATTGTACTCAACTATTAAAAAAGTAGAAGTACTTTTTTTTCTGACAGACATACAGAAGTTTGGGTAAAGGGAGAAAACGAAACAAAATGCAATGGCACAGGTCAAACACATATCTAGTGCAGTGATAACAATTAAAATGCAGCACAGCGGAAGACACACACACATTGCAGGAAAAGGGAAAACTTCATCCTTTCCACCCTCATGCCATCCCATATATATATATATATATATATATATATATATATGGTGCCAGGTCTGAGTATTTCAAAAACTGCTGATCTACTGGGATTTTCACGCACAACCATCTCTAGGGTTTACAGAGAATGGTCCGAAAAAGAGAAATTATCCAGCGAGCGGCAGTTGTGTGGATGAAAATGCCTTGTTGATGTCAGAGGTCAGAGGAGAATGGGCAGACTGGTTCGAGATGATAGAAAGGCAACAGTAACTCAAATAACCACTCGTTACAACCAAGGTATGCAAAATACCATCTCTGTGAACTTACAACACGTCGAACCCTGAAGCAGATGGACTACAGCAGCAAAAGACCACACTGGGTGCCACTATATATATATATATATATATATATATATATATATATGAGAAGAATAAGACTGCCACTTAATGGAAAATGGGCTGTTTTAATTTATCGATTAAAACTAATAATAATAGACAAAATGCAATATAAGAGACAAAATTTAGTCATTCATTGTAGCATTAATCTGCTTTAAGAGATACAGTGGTGGCCAATTTTATTAGAACACTAGTATTATCACCAGCTAAAAAAAATGGTTTTAAGTCAGTTATTTCTATCTTTTGCTGTAGTGAGTCGGTAGGAAATATCAGTTTACATTCATTTAGCCATTAATTGTAATAATCCAGTAAGATTTTTGTTTGCACAAGGAGTCTGACAACAGCCAGTGCGCCACACAGAGATCTGATCATCATCCAGTCTGTCTGGAATGGCATGAAGAAACAGAACAAACTGAGACAGACTAAATCCAGAAGAACTGTGGCAACGTCTCCAAGATGCTTCAAGATACCTACCTGCAAAGCTACAGTAGTCTGTTAAAATAAGCACTTGTGTAAAATGCTGTAAAATAAGGATGCTGTCAAAAATAATGTCATAAATCTTTATCAATTAACTTCTATTAACTAAATTAAATCAACATTTGGTGTGAGCATCCTCTGTGTTTAAAGCAGCTTTTGCCCTCGGTGCACTTGCGCATAGTTTTTCAGGTAGCTTTGTAGGTAGGTTTCTTGAAGCATCTTGGAGACGTTGCCACAGTTCTTCTGGATTTAGTCTGTCTCAGCTTGTTCTGCTGTTGTCAAACAAAAATCTCACTGGATTATTACAATTAAAGTTTGGAAATGTAAACCGATATTTCCTACTGACTCACTACAGCAAAAGATAATAACTGATTTAATAACCATTTTTTTAGCTAGTGAAAATACTAGTGTTCTAATAATTTTGGCAACCACTGTATTAAACAAACATCTAAACTTCCAAGTGCTATAGCTGTTGGTGTGTGTGTGTGTGTGTGTGTATATTACACATACACACGCACACTACTCTCAGCTTTTAACTCTAAAAACAGAAATGTAAGAAACAAACAAATTTTTATTTATTTATTGTTAGCTGCAATCAAGTAAACCTTCCAGAAGATGGCATCAAAGACCACTAATTTTTTTTCTTACTTCCCATGTATTTGTGCCTGTTGTATTTCCCTATCTTCTTAATAGGAAAGCCTTACTGAACTAATCACTTCATATAAGATTACAGTGAACTTCCTTTCAGTGGCAGTCAGAGGAGGAACTTCCTCAATGAGTTTGGCTCCTTCTGCCAGATCTAAAAAAAAACAAACAAAACAAAAAACAGTAGCTGATATTTCCTTTTTTTTCTTACAGGCTATTTTGTTTTGATCATTAAGACCTTTTTTTTTATTATTGTGACATATACTTTCACAATTAAGCACATTTTCACTCCAAATTCTTATAATTTAATTAAAATTATTATTTAGTTTTAAAATATTCACATTACAAATACAACCAAGCTAAAGTAACCAAATAAAATCCAAAAATCAAACAAAACATTGTCTTTGATAAACACACAACCATCTGCTCCAAGGTCAAAAGTCCTTGTTTAGTACACTTGCAATAAAGCTCTTTGGCAGCTCACATTCTGAAACACCACCACAAAGGATTTCTGAGGTGATGTTGACGTTGAAAACCGCATCTAAAGCTCCTTAAAAGCTAATCTGCTGAAGGAACTGTATGCCAGAGCCACATAGAAATGCTCACAAGAACCTCTAAAGAGTTCAAAAACACGTTCTTCATTACATTTATTACTACAAAAATATACAACATAATTTGACACACACTGAATTAAGTTTCTTTTTTAATTATTATAAATAATTTTTTTTAAATATATACATTTCATAAAATAAAACAAAACATTCATAAAAGACTAAAAATCTTATTTTTCTTCATGTCAGCAAGTTTAGTTTCCACTACAACAAAATGAAACGGTAAGACCGCTTAAGAAAGAGAAGTTAAAGACATTTATTGTAAGGGAGTTCCGTTAGTTTGTCTCCGTATGGTTTCTACTGTACCGTTTGCTCACCGGCATACTTTCACATTGCTTTACCACCTCCACAACAGAAAAAAAGTGCGACTCTGGTGTGCTTTACAAGAAATGGCTGAAGCGAAACTTCAACTATCCTTCAAGCTCTTAAAAACAGGCTAAACTGACAGGCCAAACAGTATTTAGCACACAAAACAGCTCACATTTCCACAGCAGTAGAGTCCATATTGTATTAAGCCAACATGTTCTGGCTTGTCTCAGGTATCGTAACTTTACAAGATCTCAGTGGGCGTTTTGAGAGCGTGAGAGAGAGGCTTTTTTTAACTAGTAAGGCCACATTTGATCTCTGCAGTGCTTTGCCCTCGGAGGATTTCCAAGCCACCTGGCTGGGAGTCAAAAAAGGTGGGTTCACTGCAGAAAGTCTTAGGTGTCCTTTTGCTCTCTGTCTTGGTCATCCTGGCCGCTCCACTGACCTCCACTTTTTCTAAACACATCCTGTTTTTCATGGACAGGAGCTGGATGTCCGAATGCACATCGGCGACTGTATGGCGTCGGACACCACCGGTCCTTTCCAAATAGGCTTCACCCTCGTGTTCGATTAGAGGAGCCAGGAAAGACTCGTGGGCAAAATGTGTCACCGTAATCTCAGGTTGACTGAGGTGTGGAGTGGCAACCAACCTCAGGCCTTCCAGATGATCCTCTGCGGGGGAAGCGATTATGACGCTGGTTAGATTTAATGCCGACTACAACATGCATAAATTAGACTAGGGTCAATGACATATGAATATCTGCTGGTTTCACATGGGTTTGATAAACTTTTATACTGTTTTCAAGAAACGCTTATATTTATTTACTCTAAAAATGTCATTCAGCATAATCATCACTAAAATAACTAACTTTTTTTTTATTTTCCTGTTAGTGTTCCACAGTAACGCCCATCGTGCACTTTGTGTTTTGTTCAATTCTACGGTAATGGGGGTTTAAACGTTTTTAAATAAGTTTTTCAAAGTACACAGCAGTTTTTCCAAAATCACGAATTATTAATTCATAAACTTCAATAGGTTTTTGGGGAGTTGCACCACATGACATTTAAAAAACTTTAACTAACTTTGCGTTCTCATAAAAGATATATCATTGACTTATTTTTTTGTTGGTTAAACCATATGATTTTAACTCGCAAATAAACTTGTTTTTAAGTACTAATAAATAACATGAATTAATAGTGAAGCTGTTTTGTAAAAAAAAAAAAAAAAAAAAAAAAGGTTTTCTAATAAACAATATTAAAAGTTTAAGACAAGCTACTAAATAAATTATTCTTTTAATGAGGCTTTTGTCTTCATGATATTCCTTTTCTTTATGTTATTTGGACAGCTATACCAACCAGACAGATTTTACTTTAGTCCCTCCTTAAAAAACATCATACATTTTTAATTAAGGAATTTAAATTATGGTCATCATAAAGGTGTATTCAAGTTATTGTATGTACGAATCGATTTGTTAATGCTTTTTTGAATACATTAATTGACTCAGACAAAGAAAGGGCATGATGTCATTGACCCCCCCCAAAAAAAAAAAAATTTGAAAGAGCACCTGAAGAGGAATCACTAGGGTTCATGTAGAGGTAGTTACTCAGGTAGGGGGATATAACCATGTCCACTAGCCTCTCGAGCCGGAAGTACTCTTGCGTAGGTCCATTAGGCTCATGAATGCCCTGCTCCAAAAAAAAAAACATCATGAAAATAAGGATCCAATACAAAGAGCCGACAATTACTGCTGGTAGATGAATAGTTAAATATCTGGGTCCAATCCCAAGACAGCTGACAAGTGGGAGTAAATGAGGAACGGATGATGCATCAGTGTGCTTCATCACGATTATGCCCTTAAGCATGACACTGTATCCCTGCGGTACTCAGACTTGTTCTGGAACAAAGCTGACATTTCTTTTGTATGGAGGAGCTGTATTTGAAAAACGAATGCTGGGTCAAAGTGCTTGGTTTCATGGAGGCTCTTCAAATCTCATCTGAGATTACAGCAGCACAAAGCAGATCCATATATGTTCCCACGCCAGCACTCAGGGAATGCTCTCCCAATGTTCATTTATCTTCATAGCTCTGCTTCATATTCTCACCTGTGCATTAACAACATTTTGCGTATGTTTGCTTAACCTTTGTCTCAGTGGTTGATTTTTATCAAACATACAACTTTTTTTCTTGTTATTTTAGTATTATTTATATTGTATTTTTTTGTTTTGAATTTAGCTTTTGAATTTTTTTATTTTCAGGTTTCATTTGAATTTTTAGTTTATGTGCTTTTTGTTTGTTACGTGCTTGTATTTAGCTTTTATTTATTGTTAGTTTAGTAGTTAAACATTTTTTTTATCAATAAGTTGCCAAAGGCAAAATGTTTCATTTTTCATCTATTTATTTTTGTTTTTTATTTTATTATTTAGTTTTACTTTTAGTTACAAATAACAATATATATCTATTTACATATAACTTTTATACAATTTTTTGAATTTACCTTAAAAATTACATTATTAGAATTATTAAGATCTGAACAGAGATATAATAAACAAACAATATTTATATTCAATATTATCTCAGTTGTGTCGTCATTTCTAAAACAACCATTTTTTCCATATGTTACTGATGAACACCTTTACAGCTCAAATAATGCATATTAATATATATATATATATATATATATTAATATAAGTGCGTTTATAAAATTTTAAGTTTCACATTTCTGCTTTTTTTTCTTTTTTTTTTTTACACAAACCGACTGCGTCTCAGTTGTGGCATCATTTCCACAAACAACTGCTATTTTTTAACCTAAAGTTTTATTTCAAATGTTACTGTACTTGGTTACCAAGGAGAAAAGACAACAATGTCAGTGAAGGGTGCGAGATGAAATATGAGAGACTTATTGACTTATTGTGCATCCTTTCTGTTCAAGCTGCCAAATTACTTTTGAGCATCTAAGACAAACAAATGCTAGTTCTAAAGCTATCAGGACCAAAACATTTCCAAAAATGTTTCAAATGTAATTTCCATCACAAAATTACAGATGTGGTGGAAATGTTCATGATGCATCATAAAATCGGACATTATTAGTGCACAAATGACCTAGTAAGAGCTCACCTGCAGGATCAGCAGCATCTGTGTGATTGGAGGAGGAAATGAGGAGCCCTGAAACATGCTCTCCATAGGAAGCTTCAACAGAACCATGTTCCTGAAGCCTAGTAGAGCCATTTGCCTCACAGTCAACTCCTGGCCCTAAACCCAGCCAAAAAACACCAGTCATCATAGTGTCGGTAACTCGACGCCAACCCACTGATTTGAATGGTAGGTGAGATCATTTTAATACCTGCACGGGGTAGAAAATAGCTTGAAGAGTTGGCAGGATGTCTGTGAAAAACCTCACCCACATCTCAGACAGCGCTTGGAGACGAGTCTCATCTGGGCATGAGAAATAAGACAAGAATGCAAGGAGCGATTGAATTACACGCATCTGTATAAAACCTTATTAGAGCTCACGCAGGCCATCAAATGCACCAATAAGACCTATAAAATGGGTTCAGCACTCACCGTTATGAAGCTGAATGTTCTCCAAAATATTCATCAGACCCTTATTCAAGAGCTGATCCTGGATAAAATGAGTCATGCAGGTACTTTAGAGAATATTCCAGATTCATTACAAGTTAAGCTCATTTGACAGCATTTGTGGCGTAATGTTGATAGCACAAAAAATAAATAAATCTGACAGTGAGTGAATGGGGTCAATTTGTAAATGCTGAAATATTTATTGTTTCAAAAGTACAGCCACAAGATATAAACAATATGAGAGTTAACATGATTTTAGTGTAAAAAAAAATGCTTACTAGAATTTTTTCATAACATAATACCAGAAAATAATGATTTAAAGACCTTTACAGCTCAATTAATAAATATTTAACATTAAGTATTAATATTAGTGCTTTTATAAAATTTGAAGTTTCACATTTCTGCTGTTTTTTTTGTTTTTCTTAAACAAAATAAAAGAGTACAACTGAACATTAACATAATTCCAAAAATGCTGTCAATTAAGTTTCCTAGTTCACAGTCAATGTCATTCACAGTTCTCTGGTCTTTAATAATGTTCTCAAAACTTTAGCACAAAAACGTTATTTATACATCATTCACGGAATGCTTTTTTTTTTTAGTTGGATGTTCATCTAACATTTTTTATCAGAATGTTCAGAAAACATTCAACTCTAAGAATTCCATAATGTTTGCAAAATGTTTGTATAACCAAGAAAAAATGTTTTTAAAACATTTAAAAAGTTAGCAAAATGTTCTTACAATGTATTTTTGTTAGCTGGGTTGAACCTGGAATATTTAAGATTTTTCATTTCTCATTAGGATAATTTCACATCAAATTCAACTATTTTTCATTATGTCTTCAGAACTGAAAAATACATTACCTGAAAGTATTCAGTGATAAATGATCCCAGCTCGGTCCTCAAAAGCCACCTGATAGAACAGGTAAAATAATCAGTTAGTTACACACACCCTTATAAACAAAAAAACGTTTTACTTTTTCTTTATTAAAAATAGTAAAAATCCTGTTGCCTGTCTGTAAAAAACTCACCAGCACAAAGCTAAAGTGTTGTGGGTGGTTGCCATTTGCTTGCTATGTGGTTGTTAAGTGTATTCTGGGTCGTTGCCTACTGGCATGAGTCAAAAATCTCTAATCTTGACTTGAAATCATTGTATAGGAAGTGAATGGAGTACATGGCTGCAATTCTCTGTATTACTTTCTTACCTTATGCTTTCGTTCAGGGTGTAGAGCTCATTGGCCTGTAGCCCCCCACCTCGGAAGACTTTAATTACAGCAGTTTGAACACTGCAAAACAGAAAAGACTCATTTTGTTGAGAAATCAGGAAACTAGGCCTCATTCAAGTGGCCTGATCGCTGATTTGCAAGCTAAGAAAATTCTATGCAAAGCATCCCCTTATATGCATAAAGACTTTGTAAAAACATTTCAAAATCCAGCTATTTTTTAGTGTCTATAGTCAGCGTTTTTGTCCGCTTGCCAGCAAACTTTCGCTGCCCACCGTCCAACCGACCACTTCTGACTAACATCCTGCTCTACACTTCATGAGAGAGGGGCAGAAGAGGTCCCATTTCCAAAAGGAAGTGGTAAAGGCAAAGGCTGCTGTCTGCTTCCTACTCCAACACCTTAAAAACGTGCTTTTCTAAGGGGGTTTTTCCCTAAAGACTAAATATGGCATGCAAAGTGAAATCATATATGACAAAGCAAGGTTTCACTTTTGAGTCAGAGGTACAGTGATCGTGAACACTGCCCTTTTTGACTCAAGTTTAAAGTTCAGGGCTTCCTAAAAGCAAATTTCAAAACTAAAGATGTTTTATTGTTTTGTTTTATCAATGTTTATCAAAAAATATTTGGATATATTTTTTTATTTATTACATTTCATGTATTTCTGCAATGATTTCTACAGTCAACTCTATGCATGAGAATGTTTTTAATTGCTGAAATAAAATTAAAATTTAAACTGAAAATTGCTTAATTTTGTCCTGATATCATAATGAAAAAATAACAGAAAAAATTAAGTTCTCACTAAAGAATTGAAAATAATTGAAATAATTAAAAAGAAAAGCAGTTTGGCATAATGTATTATTATTATTTTTTAGAAATAAACTTTAACAAAATAGCTACATTAATAATATTTTATGAAATTTTGAACACCAAATAAAAAACAAAAAACAGGCACACTCTTGAAACTATTTGACCTGTATGTGAAAAGATAAGGTTCGTTCAGGCTGTAAAATGTCATGTGATGCAGCTACCAAAAAATTAAATAACACTTATGAATTAATAATACTTGATATTTGTCTAATAACTTTTTTTTACCTTGAAGATTATTATATATTAAAAACGTTAAAAAATTGTTTTTAAGCTGTAAATGTATTCAAGGTATTATGAAAATATGTTATTACTTTTTAATTAATGGTTACTTGACAATCAGTAGATACTTTTGATACAAAAAAATGGTACAATATTTTTTCAAACCCATATGAAACCAACATAAAAACAGATTACATTTCTTATAATAATGTGCCATACGTGTTTTTATGACAATATAAGTTTAGTTCATTTTGTAAAGTCATGTGGTAGAACTCCTAAAAATGAATATTTATGAATTATTATTCATAAAAAAAATACTTTGACAAATTATATTTAAAGAAATTTTCAGAAAATGATGTGTACATTCACTTGTATTGAAGGAATAAGGAAAATACGTTATTAACTTTTACTTGATGTTTACACCACATGACAAGTTTTAACAGGTTAAATTAAAATTTTTCTTGAAAATAATTTAAAAGCTTTCCATCTCACATGAACTTGCCACGTGCTTTTAAGAGCAGCTTAGCTAAGATCAGCTTCAGGATGTAAAATGTCATGCGGTGCGACTCCCCCCAAAATGTAATAATATTAATAAATTAATAATTCATGATTAATGTCAAAATAAAATTGACCATGGAAAATATATTTAAAAATGTTTTTGAAGTTAACGATTAAATAACGGCAGCATTGTCATCTTTGAATGAACTTTACTTTTAAAAACTCTCGGTTGTGTCTATAAAAACCCCTCAAATCTCATGGCAATTAATGAAACAATGCCTTTTCTCTCTCTCATCCTTGGGAAAGGGAACCACCCACCTGTTCCAAACACTAGCGTTGGACAGCTGCAGTGTTGGCGAGCTGGCATGAAAGCGGGCGAGGTCGGACAGCACAGGCGAGCTCATGAAACGGGGCCTGGGCTTTCGGAATGACCCCATGGTTTAGTTGAGATGACAACAGGCACGTGCTAGAACAAATGTGAGAGACCAAAAGTCACGTTACAGGCAAAATTTCCCACAAGGTACACTGAAAGAGTGAGGCAAAGAATGCACGAAACAACCGCAAAGGCAGTTGTTTAGACTGTTCAGCTGTGGTGACTCATTTATATAGATGCCTGTGTCATAATGAAAGCCACACAGAACATCTACAACACAAACAAGTATACTTCCTTTGATGTGCAGCCTGACATGAGACTTCATGGTGAACCTATGGCTGCGCTACGCTCGTGCACAGAGGTATCTGA
Organism: Barbus barbus; assembly: GCF_936440315.1. NCBI lineage: Eukaryota > Metazoa > Chordata > Actinopteri > Cypriniformes > Cyprinidae > Barbus > Barbus barbus. Next base: position 11,134,018 of record NC_136726.1, on the reverse strand, counting down.
TAATTGTGAAAATGGCAGGATGCTGTTAACCAGATGCCTGTATCAGATGCTGACACGTTCAAACAGCGCTCATCTTGGTTTCCTATGCACAAATGCTTTCCAGAATTCTGACTCAAGCTGTCTCGCTCACAAGCTGCACTCTTGACGGCATCACAACTTGATCCCACACACATCTGTAAACTTACATATTTATCCCATCTGCCTAATAATAGGTTCGGCCTGTTCCCACACTGGCAAAAACACTGCAGCAACTACAACTATGTTGCCATGAGAGGGCAAACAATGTCTCCAATTATAGGCTGCCTTTGTAAAGCCTGTGATGGGTTAAATTGGTATTTTATCCACCCAGCTAGAAGATGGCAATATCAGATGGCGCACCGAATCTGTTCCATTTGCTGCTAGAAAATGAGCTCATTCGCAGTCTAACATTCATGAATGAAAATTTTATGCATCCATACTCACCATCTGCTAATTACGAGGCCAAAAACAAGTCAGACTCCCACTGCAGTTGATTCACTCTATGCATAATTCGCATGAATTGAGTTTATGGGGCGCCTCTGGTCATAAATCACACTAACTAAGACATCAAGTTTCTGCCAGGCTCCTTAAGTATAATCTCATTCTTTCAGTTCTGGTATATTAATTTCTTCACCAAGGGCTTTGGTGAATTAGGACTTGGGTTGTCTGGTGAGATGGTTGACTGGTGAACTTCTAATAACAGACATGAGCAAGTACTCAGGCCAGTTAGGTAATGTAACTAAGGCTGCAGCATCTCAAAGCATGATCGGAGGAGAGTAAACAGCCTCATTTATCATCCGGGTTCAACTGCTGACCTGGCTTAAGTACATTAAGTGGACTCTCAAAGTCGACGTCAACTTTTTGAAAAGCCGTTTACACTGAGAACAAGAACTGGTTTTAAAGAGCTGGTGCATTTAAAGCATGTGTATGCTAATATAGTTATTGTTCTTGATGTTAACAGGTCTTTAAAGTCTTGTTTTTAAACACCTGTTTACGCCAATTACAATAAACGTAAAGTTTAACTATTGTAATTCAATGAGAACAGTTAAGTCCAGAATCAAGTGGCAGACACAGGTTGCCAGATTGAAGACAAACAAAAAGAATGAATGGAACTTACAAGGAAAGGTGATGAGTAAGTTGATGTAAGTTGTTTTAATACGCCTCTGGTCATAGAGGTTTTTATATGGATACAGAGGCTTTTTAGGTTTGTTTGCTGGCTTCCATGGCTGCAATACGCAGTATTTTCCGTGAACTGGCAACCTGGTGGGTCATAATATTTTTGGGTAATCTGGCAGTGGGCAGAATCGCACAGACCAAAACAAAACCTTCTGACAAAGAATGCACATTTCAAAGTAGAATAACTAGCTCTGTTTGTTTTTCTTAGAAACAAGTAGGCTATGTGAACTCAGCATGTTTCCTAAATATCTGCAAACATATTATGGTACTTTTATGCTTCAGTACAGTCAGTTCTTTCCAAACCATTTAAAGGAATAATTTACCCAAAAGTGTAATATATTTAGTCACCCACATGTCATTCCAGACTTGTATGACTTTTTTCTGTGGAACATAAAAGAGATATTTTGAAGGTGTTTGGCATCCACAACCAAACTGAACCTCGCTGACTTTCACTAAATAGACATTTTTCAAAATATCTTATTTCCTGTTCCACAGAACAGCATGAGGGTGAATAAATGGTTTTAATTATGAGTCAACTAACTACCCAGTATTTTTGCATTAAGTAAAAGGCAAAAATGCTTTCCCGAAAGGTACCTATAAATAAATGCCTAAAAATGTTGTCTAGATAGCCCACAACTTTTAAAGCACAGAACGAAACATCCCATATAAGTTATCTACTATGTCAGGGAATCAACTACAACTTAAGAATTTCATAAAAAATTTATAAAAAGTGAGCTATTCTCTGTAACACTACCTAAAAGCATTCATTAAGTACAGTAACTAACATTACTACATTAGTTAGAAAGTTAAAATGAGTAGTTCAAATGTCATTAAGTTCTACACGTTTCATTTATCTTCTCCACATCTTCTCTGGAGTATCCTCATTGACCTCCAGGATCTACAAGTCTAGTGGCTACTGAGTAAATGTTTCACTTACCAGCTTGTTCTTCTCAGTCCTAACTAAGAGTTAGTTTAGCCACATTGTAATTTCCGCCACCTTTCTCACACATTTAAACGCTCAATGCAACTTCGAATCCATAGGCTACCTTTAAAAACAAAACTTCAACCCTCAAGCCCTGTTTATCAACTAAGTATTTAGTCGGGTGAGAGAAGAAAGCAAGATGCTCCGCTAGCCTGTGGGCGGTCCATGGGAGGAGTTTACTGTAACTATCACACATGCAACAAGTGTGCTGTAGTGAGTCCGAGTCATTTCCGCGAATCGGTTCTCTCGAACAGCTCGGTTCACAAACATTAGAGTGATTCTTTCCCGTCCTGACGTTACAGCACGTGCAACGCATATTGCTGTTTATTACGTTTTCCGTCAAAGTTTAATGATTATTGCAATGTGTCACACACAGTCATTTAATGCATTTAGCCAATATTTAGGCTATATTTCTGAAAGTTATTGCGTTGATAAAACTTCTATACTATTATTTATAGCAGTCCTACGTTTTATTAAAAAAAAAATTACTTCTAGGCTATTCAATTAATTCATCAGTCAAACCTCAGCATCACTCCTAGCTCACACGGTTCTGACAAATAGAAGAGTCGATTCAATGAAGTTGACTCGAGAACCGTTTGGTTTTGTGAACTGATTCACTGAAAACATCCGACTCAAAAGAAAGATTCGTTCACTATTCGGTGTGTTCAACATTGTGGTCTGATGTGCGGCTGGCACGCATCGCCAATGTCTCCAGACTTTGGACCAGAATTGACCATGTTCATACTCTGTGGTTTCCTTTAATCCCCAAGCATCTTCACTATATATTTAAGTTCAAATAAGCAGTCCAAGACGACACGTTGACAAAAACTGTAGTCCATGTAAAGCTCCCCCACCCAAGATCAACTGCTGAGTCGCATACTGAATTTAGAAATGTAATTGAAGATTTGACATTGACAACATGATCATCTGGCCAGTAGCTACTGCAAAATGACCTTCTGTGCAAGATCCTCTAGAGGACAGTACTGCACTGCTCATGAGTTTTAGTAGCATTCGGCACATCAAAATTTCTCAACACATTGAAATGGTGAATAAATGAAAGGAGTTGTTCCCCTTTTCTTTCTCTCTTTTGCTGATTTACCATTTAAGTATCGATCTGCCTTTAAAGGAAAACCTACAGTTAGCATATGCAGGCACTGGATGATTTTTTTTATATATATATTTTTAAATTAGCCTATCATTTATATGCTTAACCTTTACAAAATGTTGACTGTCAGACTCAGAAGGTCAAACTAAATAATATATTTTATAATCAATTTATCAGCTTTATTCTGTAGCGAGGAAGTTATTTTCTGTGAATGTGCGAGACTTAAATAACTAGAGATAAAACAAAGTGCAGTAAATGGTCAAACTGTGGTCAAAATTAAGACAATACATTAAAATAATATGACAGGAAATAACAGTTTAAAATATCAAGCAGTATAACAAGTTCTTTGTCTGACTTTGTGTGATTTAATTACTTATTTATTTGGAAATGCCTAGCAATAAACATCAAAATAGATCAAATTAATCAAATTAAAAATTAAATAAATGTCACATAGCTATTCCACAACTAACTGCAAGCAAATAAGTAAAAAAAAAATCACCTTTTGGTCAGGCAAGGGACTAAACACTAATGAGAGAGACGTTCCCAAGCTTGTCTACAGCTCTGGCCCGAACAAACAAGGGGGAAGTAAAGTAAAGTCGTGACGTATTGTCAAGTATGGTGACCCATACTCGAAATTGGTGCTCTGCGTTTAACCCATCCAAGTGCACACACACAGCAGTGAGTAGTGAACAAATCCACACACACACACACACACACACCGTGAACACACACCCGGAGCAGTGGGCAGCCATGCTGCAGCGCCCGGGGAGCAGTTGGGGGTTCGGTGCCTTGCTCAAGGGCACCTCAGTCGTGGTATTGAGGGTGGAGAGAGCGCTGGACATTCCCTCCCCCCACCTACAATTCCTGCCGGCCGGGGGCTCGAACTCGCAACCTTTCGATTACGAGTCCGACTCTCTAACCATTAGGCCACGACTTCCCCCGTGGTCTAAAATAAACTGAACACATTAATGAGTGATCTGCAGGTAGCGAAGGCGGTGCTCTTTGTTTGTTCTTCAGTGAAGGTGTGGATTTTTACGTGCCGCTGGGAGAATGGAGAAGAAGCTTCTAGTTGAAATAATGAAGATTTGTCCATTTTGACCTGCTGTTTGGAACACTTACATCTGGAAATTGTTCTCCGAGGCTGATCCTCAGCCTTTTCCTTTTCAAATTGAAATTCTTGACATGATCCATTTGAGAAGGTAAGAATCTAGGAGATGTGCCAGCACACACACAAAAAAGAAGCTTTGAGAATAAGACAATACGCCGCTCATGTTCCAAGCCCTCCGCGGGCAAGAAGAAAAAGTGGCAAATTCAAGCAACAATTAATTTGCACAATATAATCCACTTCTATTCCCTGCCAGCAGGATTTATGCCAACTCTGCACATGAGAGCCACGAGGCTCTCTCTGGGCAGGAACAATTTCATCAGCCCTCCATGATTGATGAGAAGAGCAATGAATCTCTAGAGCAACAAGGCAGAAACAGCCTTTCCCTCTCTCACAGTCCCTGTCACCTCTGTTTCCCCTGACGAGATCCTGCTTTCCGCGAGTCTTCTGCTCTCGTCACTTTCCGTCATTTTATTCCGGCCTGCTCTTTTTCTTGTCTGGACCAATGTGCTTAGCATATTGTCTCATGTAGACTGATAACAGATCTAGTTAGTGAGATAATTGTCATCAATCATACTAAATGTAGTTAGTCACAATGTAATAGGGGGCAATATTCATTTAGAAAAGGATTTAAAGCCACACAAAAGCAATTTGTTCTTCATTTAAAAAGTTTTGTAGATAAAAAATGAATCGTACTTTTGAAAAGAGATGACATAAAGTCTCTAGTCTTGTCTGTAGCCTTATAAAAGTTTATTTTATACTTATGGAGCAGGTCGCCACATTGAGAGCGTAAAATCAGCCTATACTAGATTTATCTTGATATCCCCCTATTTTTGGAAACTTTCACTGGTGGAATATATTAAAGGTGTCTGCGAATAGTGCATCTCTATATGGTAATTCTTTTTCAGTCAGAATTGTGAGATATAAACATAGGATTGTGAAATATAAAATTGCTGTTGCATGAAAAAAAATTTGAATTGTGAGATAAAAAGTTGCAATTACCTTAACAAATTATTATGAGAGGTAAATTTAGAATTCAGAGAAAAAAGTCAAAATTGCGAGATATAAATTTGGAATTGTGAGTAAAAAGTCCAAATTGTGTGTTAAAAAGTCATAATTTTTTCTATCCCATGGCAAAAACGATCTTCCATATGTTTCTATGATTGCATAGAAAATTAAAAAACATTTGCATATTTTTGCTGATGAAATACAGTAATTTCAGTAGGAATATCGCAACAGGTTGCTCACATGGATTCGTTACATTGACCAACATGGGGCTGCTTGGTTTTAAAGGGACTTTCTACACTATTTACAATAAAATGATTATGCATGTGAAATTTCACTAATTTGACAGCAACTTTTAAGACATTATTTGCAAAACCTGTTTGAAAACAGTTGCTAGTGGCACATAAAAAATACACATCAACTTTAATGCCTGAACTTCAAGAACATCAGTGAGCCAAGTAACTAGAAAAGGGCCATGAGGGACAGATAATCATGTTATATATTTGTTGAGACCACAATAGACTGTACGGGTGGGACTCATGTTGACGTTATCCACGTCCAAATTTAGCTCCATTATTAAAATGACTATAATCCATCAAAGCGAATCAGCCCTGCGCTTGCTTTCACTGTAACAGAGGGACAGTTCACAATGAGGTCTTTGAACTTACATGCCATTAAAAGAATTAAAACAATGACTCAAGGAAAACATTTTACGATTTCAAAAGCTGTAGAAAATAAAAGTGAATTTTTCAGCAGTTCAGTCTTGCTAGCTCGGGTTTGGCCTCAGATGCCATGACTGATTTATGAGGTACGTACTGCCTCACTGACACCTCCCACTTCTGCACTTCCTCCATCCCAAACAAATCAACTTATCTTTATTCTGGAGTCAATATATCTGACACTTACAAATATTAGGCCTATTTTTAACATTTTATTTTATTATTTTATTCAGTATGATACAAATATCTAGTACAAATATCAGTTTAATTTTATTTTGTAAGTATGATGTTTATGTTCCGATAGAAATCTCTTTGCTCTGGTCACACTGTTTGATCAACTGTTGTCTTATATTTTTCTTTTAGAGCTCACCTGACTTAACAGCTTTTTGGGTGCAAAGGTTACTTCAGACCTTTCAGTTGAAAATAATGTTCCTGGCAATACAAAGACCAAGGTTGATCACTGCCGCAGTGCCCTCCAATTGTATGAACACACATCTAGTGCCCTGCTGACACTCCAGGAGAAAAAGGACTGATAAGAGTGAAGAGATAAAGAAGAATGGCAGCTAGGAGGGTCCTCTGGGCAGGCAACCAATTACAGATGACAGCATCAGATTGTGTGTGGTCTCTTTCACCATCAAAAGACAAAACTGCCTTGACGACTGGCCACAAAAGGACCAAGGACACCCCGCTCAAGACACGCTGGAAGGAAGAAGAAGAGCCATTTTGGAGTCTGAAAAGTTCTTCTGAGTCATTTGACCATTGCAGAGAAGGTCTCGCCAGGCTTTCTGTCCCCATCTCACTTCATAAACACCAAGAGAGTCTCCGCATAACATCTAAGAGCAGAGAGTACTGATTAACATCCGTTTGAACAGAAAACAGAAAGACAGATACCAAAATAATGATGTACAGCTGTTAAAGAAATGTTTCTTATTCCAGTTAATGTTTTGCCCTTGGCTACTGGTCTTGATTATTGAATATTGATATCTTGAATATACTTGTTTTTTATAACAAGATTAAGCTTTTGAAAGAACTCTCACCAAGACTGGATTTAAAAAAAGAAAAAAAAGAAAAAGTTTTTTAAAAATACAGTAAAACAGTGCTATTGTATATGATTATTATATATATATATATATATACATCATACTAAAATGTTGATTTGCTTAAGAAACATTTCTTGTTATTATCAATGTTGAAAACAATTGTGCTGCCTAATATTTTAGTGGAAATAGATACACTTTTAGGATACTATGATGAATAGTAAGTTTTTAACAACTATTAAATAGCTTAAAATAAATGTAAAATTAAAAATAGAACTATTTTGCCACACTATGAATGTCTTTACTGTCATATTTGATCAAAATAATGCATCCTTGCTTGATAAAATTATAATTACTGTTTTTTTTTTGTTCATCTTTTAAACTAACGCATTAATACTTGTGACAAAATCACATACTTAGACAATTTATATTGCAAACTTTAGTGTACACAGGTTATCAAACAGTCACCTCATCTTCTTTATTTTTGACAAATATTTAAATTTCATATTTATATTGTAGGATGCTTAAACAGCAGTTTTGATAGCACCACAGTGTTTACACTTTTAAGGAAAATCAACCTACACTTACTTACAGTTGTCTATCCACATTAATCTTGGATAGAGAAAACTAATTTAACATTGGAACGTTTGGAAATGTTTTAGCATTACTTCCAAGGACTCAATTTAATTCGGAAATAAACAAGTTTTTATCTGAATGCATTTTGCATTACAAAACTGCAGAAGGCCCAGTCTGACTTTAAAACCTTGGGGGCCAGATAATGTAGGCCTATGCTACCTTCCATTTGACACGCTACGTCAATGTAAATAGTTTTTAACAAAGCACTTTATGAAGAAATAATGAACAGAAGATACAGGAATGATATTATAACTCCCCGTTATTTCATTCCAAACAGTCTCAGGATAATAAACAATTCCGTTTAATTCAAAACAAGTAATGAGAAAGGGACACAAGCGCAATTAAGTCCAAACTACACAACCATAATAACGTCATAACGTTCAGTAATAACTGGTTGCATAATCACGTTAGATGTTAGATTCATTTCGATAGGCTGTATGAAGACATACTTCCTGTCAGTCATTCATGGTTAATCCATCTCATAAGCAGAGTGACAAGGACCTTGACTGCTCCCTCAGGCCCTATGAGATCGGTGTTGCGCATCCTCAATCCTTCTTGCGGCATACGTTGCTTTGAAGGTTCCTACCTCTTAAGTGGCTGAGTAATGTTCTTCTCTCATGACATCTCCTTGCCCCTTCCACTAAACGCAGTATATTGTCTCCACAGTGAAACCGCATGACGCTCACTTGCACGCACTGACAAAAAATTTTGATACGTGTCCTGAATGAAAACAAGCTGAGTAGTCACTCGTGAAACTTTAACGAGCTGTAAAACAAGAAAATACAGGCCTGTTAGAAAAGAGTCTGGACTCACTCAGGTACCAACTGTGAAAAGAGAAATAGAAATTGATTGTATTATCATACGAGCCGCTTGTTTCTGAACAACGAGAAGAGGAAAGTTGGTGCTGAAGGTCAGTAATCTCCACTCTCTGGGGTCTCAGAAAGCTGGGATGTTGTGATGGAAAGGAATGAAAAATTATACAATACGAAATATTTCTGCTCCTTTCCTTCGGCAGGCCACTTTGAAGTAGTTGTGATTTCCCTCGGGGCTCGCCGGGGGCCAGGGGTGGACAGTGAGGGGTTTCGAAAGAGGTGGGTCGAGGGCTGTCTGCTATTGTACACAATCATCTGAGCAGCCCAGCAGCCCAAGCTGTAGGACTATACGAATTATAGACATGCGCCACACACTGGCATCGTCTCTCTCTGCCCCAGGAACCCACCCACACTTGATCTACTGATCCTTCAAAGGGACGAAACTTAGCATGTCATAAATAAAACCATCAAAGACCGTCATCTCTCACGTGGATGATGTAGGAAAACAAGGCTTTCCCATGAGGGAACCAGTGCAGGAGGCTGACTTAAGTCAGACTGCACGCTATCCGTCCTGCGTTAGTGTGTATATTGATGCATTCAAGTTATGTTGGAAAGATAGTATATGCAAGTTGAAAGCTCATGACCACCACCACAATATTGTAATTACCAGTGGAAAATTTTGAACTTCCTTCAAATGAATAGTTCACCCAAAAATAAACATTTTCATGAAAAATTCACCCCAAAACGTAGATGATTTATTTTCTTCATTGGAACAGAAATTCAGCATTACATCACTTGCTCACCAATGGATGCTCTGCAGATAAAATACTAGCCCTCTATCTATAACATTGCTTTCTTCAGTAAAAAAGTCACCTTGCCTGAATCAGGGGAGAAATATGCACAGATCAAGCACTGTTTACAAGCGAAAACACTCCAATACAGTTCTAACAGTTCTGCTGGTGGATTTTGCTGTGAGAGAACAACAGGTGATTAACCTTTTCACTGTAGGTAAGTATTATTATAGATTATGGATTCGTATTTTGGCCAATGTTTAAAGTAAAACGTCTTAATGATGGACTTCTCACAAACATGCAGTAAACATGAGTAAATTTTCAGAGAATTTAAATTTTTAGGTGAACTATTCAGTTTCTGAGTTGGGGGGGGGGGGGTTCAGTGAGTACATTTGTTGAAATCAATGAAATAATATATTTTAAAATGTAATTTACAATAAAACTAAGTTACATGTACAAAGTCTTGTAGGCAACAATTACGATTTAATTGACAAAATCTTGTAAAAAAAAAAGCATAGCAAAAACACACATGATGTGGATTCTTTATTTATTATCTATATTTATCTTAATTTATTTATTATTAAAAGTAGAGTTAAGTAGAGGGTTTTTTTTTCAACCAAGTGACTAGCAGATGTCACATGACTTCACAACTCATAAATAGGCTACAAACTTCACAAAGGATTTGACTGCAATTTCAGTTCAATGTTTGAGACTAGTCAAGTTCATCTAAAGGGTTTGAATATTATTTATGAACAGCACTTTTCCGAAGTGCCAAATCAAAGAGGTTTGCATTTCCTCTGGTCTCTGCTTGGATATTATGTTGGTGTCCACAGCTTGAGGTGATGTTGAATGCAGAGGCTTATCACAGGGAAAAACGCTATGTAATGCTGTGAATACTAAAACGCACACAGTGAGATAAATGCATAGTGGATCAATGACAAATGCGGATGTCTGAGATGATAAATAGGATATATCTTCTAAAAATGTAGTTCTAGATGCAAGTGACGAGTCTTTATATTTAAGTTGGCTTCATACATTTCTTTGTGTTTCTAACATTTTGAACTGATTTTTTGATTTATTGTCTCTAAAACGTCAGATGCCATAAAAAAAAAATATATATATATATATATATATATATATTTAAACTTTCTATTGGCTACTGTACAAACTGTATTCTCTATCCCCTTACCCTAACCCTACCCCTAAACCTACCCCTCACTGAAAACTTTCTGCATTTTAACAGTTTCAAAAAAAACAAAAAAAAACAAAACATGATTTATAAGCTTGATACTTCATGAGGACAAAAAATAAAAATGCAAATAAAAAAGTCCCTACAAGCACAAAATGTACTGTTGTTACTATCCTTGTGGTCCCCATAACGTAGCAAATACCAGACAAACACACACACACACAAGTGTATATACAGTGCATATATCTGTATGTATAAAAGATGTTTTACTGTCACATGACACCACAGTGACTTTAAATTTATTGAACTGCATTATTTGATATGAATTGCATGTTTAAATATTTTTTAATAGAAATATCACCTTTTTTGTGTAATGTTTTATGTACTTAATATGTCAAGACAAACAAAATACCGTCGCTTACCTATGTTTAGAGATAGAAATAGAGTATTATAGCTACGTTTCAGTCAGGTATAATTAGCTTTATAGGGAATAAGCACAACAACCGATTCTCTCTCAGAATCAAAACACCTTCGCTTCAGTTATCAAGCATTTTCCGTAGTCGCCACATGAAACAAGCAGCGCTGCTTCTCTCCAACTCCAATTTTAGATACAATATTCCTTTTTTCAAGTTTTACAACTTGTAAACGTCGCAGTAACCTTTCTCTTTTTAATGATACTATCTCTATAAGACACGATGTAGGCAATTTTTCTTTAACGTTACATGGTGTCTCTAACACATCGCTTATGACCTACACAGCATCGCAAACAGGATCTTCTTCATTTGCTGTCTCATGATCCCAGCGCTTCTCACGGATACGTCTCTCCCTCGTTTCTGTATGGCAACTTTGAGACGACCGCCGAAGCGTGAATAGCTGCTGGCTATACGAGGCTGATTGGAGGCTAATTTGACTGGAGAATTGAGACTGACTTTGATAGCTTCGCCCTTTAGGAAGAGGAGAAGACAGTGGGATGCGTGGCTGACGATGTCCTCAACTTTCTGGCTTGTGGTGCTGTTGAGCGGTCTGCTGATCCTCTACTGCGGTAAGTACACTGGCTC